>NC_134206.1:151777977-152081008 GCF_965140235.1 Caretta caretta | reverse complement strand
TATTGTAGGGAGAGTGGTCACTTTGGATAAGCTATTACCAGCAGGAGAGTGAGTTTGTGTGTGTATGGGTGTGGGGGGGTGAGAAAACCTGGATTTGTGCTGGAAATGGCCCAACTTGATGATCACTTTAGATAAGCTATTACCAGCAGGAGAGTGGGGTGGGAGGAGGTATTGTTTCATGGTCTCTGTGTATATAATGTCTTCTGCAGTTTCCACAGTATGCATCCGATGAAGTGAGCTGTAGCTCACGAAAGCTCATGCTCAAATAAATTGGTTAGTCTCTAAGGTGCCACAAGTACTCCTTTTCTTTTTACATTTCTTAGTGAATATCCTTCAGCAAACTGGATCCTGATTCTGGTCTACATTTATGTTTAAGTAAGTTTGAAGTACCAGTTTTAGGGCTAATAAAAGTACAGACTTTTTTGCATGTCACACATGCAACATACTCAGCCACAGTATCTCCCTTTTCATCAGTAAGAAATCTGAATGCATTCCAAATTGGTAATTTGCCTTTCTCATTTCCCTTCAAACTGTATGCACCAGCATTTAATTTCTTTCTCCATTGACTTTTCAAATACAAAGTTTGGAAACTTTTCTGGTGGCAGTTGGCAAGGAAGTGCAGAGGGGTGACACAGTGACAATTTCAATTCGTGCTGATGAACTGACAGTGCAATTAAAAAAAATGAATTTTTCACTGGTATTAGCTGAATCTGAATAAATGGGGTGCATGGTAGTTCGGGTGCAAATTTCATGGTACAAGCCATAGGGTGCATGGTACAGAGTGCAACATGCAAGATGAATTGCATAAAATGCATGATACCATGTGGGTAAGGTAGTAATATATGGTACAAGGCTGCCTTATGCAGTCATATAAACTCGTGGCTCTCAATACTTCTAATTCTGCTGTTGCACCCAGTAAGCATCATTAAAGGAGCCTATCCTGTTAACCTAAGGGCCAAGGATCAGCTCTTGCCCAAATTGTGCCTTCACAAATACATAGGGCAAGACACATAAGCGTGAGGGCTAAATTTGTCCCTGAATCTCTCCTGTACTATGGAGATCCCTCTCCAGTGGATTTCATTTCCCTTAGGCAGAAGTTGTGGTGTTGTTGCTGAATTTAAATGGGTTTCTAGGTTGTATGTTCTGAGTTGCAGTGCTCTGTCGAGGTACAGTGACCATGGCATAGTGAGAGGTTTGGACTTCCCCGCCTTTGAGATCCTACTTCCAGAGAAGATGGAAGAAGCTGTCTGCAGCTCATAACTTAAGAGGCTGCTTCCCCACTTTCAAGATCCAACATTTCCTCTCCCTCCGTATACAGAGTAAGGGGAGGTGATAGATCAGGACAGGGAGCAAAATTCCCCATGTTCCTATTAGCGTGTTTTAAGCAGCCAAGCAAGTTAGGAAACCTCTCCTGAGTTCATTGCTGTTTCAGGTCTGTTGGAGAGGGAGACAGTTGTTTCTGCAAAGTAAGTCAGCATGGGGGATTTTGCTGCTTGTCTTGATCTTTCACCTCCCCACTCCCCCGCCCTTTCTCTATATATAGGGGCGGGAGAGGGAATGTAGGATCTCGAAGGTGGGGAAGCAGCCTCATAGGCTATGAGCTGCAGATAGCTGCTTCCCTGACTTTGAGACCCTATATTTAGAGCCCTGCATGGATACAAAATTTGTATCTCCATCCTATCCATGATCTACAACAGTGGTCCGCGAATGCAGATATCCACAGATTTGCAGGGCTGCCATTCGCAAAGGGGTGTGTGTCTTCCATTTTCAGTAGAGTGGATTGCAGATTGTTGGGGTTACAGAGGACTAAGGAAGTTGTCCCATGAAATTGTGGGATACTTCTGGATGACTCCGAGGACCTGCGTCAAGCGGGGCCGCATCTAAGCGGCAAAGCAATAGGTCTTGGACTCGGGATCCCAGCTTGAATCAAGCTTGGACCCTCCAGCCCTGCAGTGTCCTGGGACCCTGGGTCCAAGCCCTGGGTTAGTGCAATTGCAGTGTAGATGCAAGGGGGGTTAGGCTTGAGCCTGGGCTCTCACACAGGCTTATGTTGCCGTGTAGAAATACCCCCAGTGTAGACACTTGCTACAGCAATGAGAGGGGTTCTCATGTTGCTGTAATTAGTCTACCTCCTGGAAAGGCGGAAGCTAGGTTGACTGAATTCTTCTGTCGACCTAGTGCTGTCTACACTGGGGGTTAGATTGGCTTAACTACATTGCTCCAGGGTTGAGTGATATAGCTGGGTCGATATAACTTTTTAGTGTGGTCCTGGCCTCAAAATCCTTCTGGAAAAAAACCAAGTGATTAATGTTATGACAATGAAAAAAGAGTTTAGAAACACCAATGAGCCGTAATAGCCCAATAACGTAACAGCAGTGGGATATTTATTTTTTCTTTTCTTTTTTAAATATAAATTTTAATAGGCTTTTTGGGGAGCTCTTCCTGCTTATGTAATCCAGGAACTAAATGGTGGAAGTTCTAGAGATTCAGGCATAAACAGCTGGTATGTGCATGGGGTAGGTCATGCATTGACTCCAGTACCACTGCTTTAGAGGGTAGGCAGGAAACCCTTTGAGCTAAGGTACAGCTATGTGGTTGTATCTTCAGCAACACAGAATTACGCTAAATAGTCTTCTTCTGTGGTATTAGTTTTCATTATTGTTACTTAAGTATTTTTGTTGGAAGCATTTATTTTAAAAAGAAAAAACAATGATGAAAGGCTTGATCCTCAGAGGTACTGGCAACCCCAAATCCCATTGACTTTAATGGAAGCTATTGGTGATCTGCACTTCTCAGGATTAGACTGTATCTTTCATGTAAAAAATAGTGAATTCAGCCATAATACATCATAAATAAGGCTGTTGCATGATTAAAAAATTAATTGTAATTAATTGTGCAATTAAAAAATTAATTGTGAGATTAATCACACGACTAAACAATAATAAAATAACATTTATATAAATATTTTAGGATGTTGCACATTTTCAAATGTATTGATTTCAGTTACAACACAGAATACAAAGTGTGCAGTGCACACTTTATATTTTTTATTATAAATATTTCACTGTAAAAATAAAAGAAATAGTGTTTTTTTCAATTCACTTAGTACAAGTACTGTAGTGCAGTCTCTTTATGTTGAGAGTTGAACTTACAAATGTAGTTATGCACCAAAAATAACTGCATTCAAAAATAAAACAATGTAAAACTTTAGAGCTTACAGGTCTACTCAATCCTACTTCTTGTTCAGCCACTCGCTCAGATAAAGAAGTGTGTTTACATTTGCAGGAGATAATGCTGCCCGCTTCTTGTTTACAATGTCACCGGAAAGTGAGAACAGGAGTTCACATGCTATTTCTTTATCATTTTTATGGTGCAAATATTTGTAATAAAAATAATATAAAGTGAGCACTGTACACTTCGTATTCTGTGCTGTAATTGAAATCAATATATTTGAAAATGTAGAAGAACATCATCCAAAATTTTTAATAAATTTCAATTATTGTTTAACAGTGCGATTAAAAGTGTGATTAATTGCGATTAATTTTTTTAGTTAATTGCGTGAGTTAACTGTGATTAATCGACAGCCCTAATTACAAAGGAAATTATGTCTACCCTCTATTGGGAATCAGTTTGTAGTATGGTAGCTTTTGCAAAGGTTTGAATATACTATTGTAACATGTAACTATCTCTGTATTTTGTTTGACAGTGGTTGATTATTATCCTCCGAGGCCATATTTGTATTCTGTGGAGTTAGAGGGGAAATCGACTTTGCAATGTTCATTGTACTTCACACCAAAAGAAGTAAGTTTATAAGGCAGTAGTAATGACAATAACTTTAAAGGATGCATTTAATACATTTTCTATGATTAGTGAAAATAGACATCCTACATATTTTGTGTAACAAAAGTACTGAGTAGTTAAAACCAGCAAATATTTAAACCGTAGTGGCCTTGGAATAGTTTTGAGAAAATGTCATTAAGAAAATGAATTCTGAAGTCACGTCTATGTAACTGTTACACACTTTTTACTTTGTTCTGCATAGTTATATGAAAAATTTAAATATATTGCTCCAAGCACTTTTTAAAAAAATGTAAACTATGCACGGTCAAAGGTGGGGGGGGGGGGGAAGAGAGAAACATGTCTCAAAACATCAGCCTCCTCCAACAAATTGCCCAACAAATTTGCTATCATCACAACTCTTACCTCCCTAAATGTCTATGAAAATACAGGATTTTTGCAACATGCCCTAATAGTTGAGAAATTTGGCCTCTGATGGACTCGTTTGAGGAAAGTGAATTGCAGATTTGAGTAGCCCTCATGGGCCTATTCTGCATTAGAAAAATGACCCATTAGGTGTGGATGATAAAGTAATATAACCCACGTTCACCACTGTTTTAGAAACTGAGGACATTTCTACACAGCATCTAGACATCCGAGGCTGGCCCGTGCCAGGCCGATTTGGGCTTGCAGGGCTCTGGCTGCGGGACTGTTTCGTTGCTGCATAGAATTCCGGGCTTGGACTGGAGCCTGGGCTCTAGGACCTTGTGAGGTAGGAGAGTCCCAAACTTGGGCTTCAGCCCAAGTCCAGAAGTTTACACAGCAGCGAAACAGCCCTGTAACCCATGCTCTGGGAGCCTGAGCTGGCTGGCACAGGCTAGCCCCAGGTTTTTCTTCGCTGTCTAGACATACCCTAAGGGTAGGGTTGCCAACTTCTAATTACACAAAACTGAACACCCTAGCCCTGCCACTTCCCCATGCCCCCCGCCCCCACTCACTACATTCTCCCTCTCCTGGTGGCTCGCTCTTCCCCACCCTCACTCACTTTCATTGGGCTGGGACAGGGGTTGGGGTGCGGGAGGGGGCTCTGGGCTGGGGAGGTGAGTTGGGGTGCTGGAGGGGGTAAGGGTTCTGGCTGGGGGTGCGAGCTCTGGGGTGGGGCTGGGGATGAGGGGTTTGGGGTACAGGAGGTGGCTCTGGGGTGGGGCTAAGGGATTTGGAATGTGGGAGAGGGCTGGGACTTGGGAGGGGGTACAGGCTCTGGACTGGGGGTGTGGGCTTTGTGCTGGGGCCAGGGATGAGGGGTTTGGAGTTCAGGAGGGGGCTCCAGGCTTAGGGGTGAGGCCGAGGGATTCAGTGTGTGGGAGAGTGCTGTGGGTTGAGGCAGGGGGTTGGGATGTGGGAGGGGGTGAGGGTTGTCTCTGTGGTGGGGCTTGTGTTGAGGGGATCAGGGTGTGGGAGGGGGTTCTGGGCTGGGGCAGGAAGTTGGGGGCGGTGAGGGCTCCTGGATGGGGGTGCAGGCTCTGGGGTGGGGCCAGGGATGAGGGGTTTGGGGTACAGGAGGGGGCTCCAGGTTGGGGGGGGCGCTCAGGGTTGGGGCAGGGGGTTGGGGCGTGGGCTTACCTCCAGTCGCTCCTGGTCAGTGGCACAGCCGGGGGGGGGGGCGGGGCGCGAGGGGGCTAAGGCAGGCTTCTTGCCTGTCCTGGCACCATGGACGAGGCTGTGCCCCAGAAGCAGCCAGCAGCAGGTCTGGCTCTTAGGCGGAGGCACGCAGGCAGCTCTGCGTGCTGCTCTTGTCCGCAGGCACCGCCTCCCCAGCTCCCACTGGCTGTGAACCAGCCAATGGGAGTGCAGAGCTGGTGCTCGGGGTGGGGGCAGTGCATGGAGCCCCGTGACTCCCACGCCTAGGAGCCAGAGCTGCTGGCCGCTTCCGGGGCACAGCGTGGTGTCAGAACAGGTAGGGACTAGCCTGCCTTAGTCAGGCAGCACCACTGACCGGACTTTTAACGGCCCGGTTGGCAGTTCTGACCGGAGTTGCGAGGGTCCCTTTTCGACTGGGTGTTCTGGTCAAAAACCGGACAACTGGTCACCCTACCTAAGACACTAGGAATTAACCAACCCCACATGTTTTGGAGAATAGTGAGCTGAAAGACATGTACATGTTGGCAATTACAAACAAGCACACCTCGTTTGGATTCAGTGCTGTAGCAGAGAAGCCTTGTGCATTGGCTGAATCGCCCCCTCCCATTTTTATTTGAAATAAGTCAAATAAGCTTGGAGGTGCAATGATTTTGGGGAGGAGCCAAAATATCACTCCTCCTAAGGCTTTAAGTAAAGATCATCCATTGTTTCCAAAGGGTCATTAGAAAATAACATTTACATAAATGACCACCTCCGCTTCCTCAGACTTGGCTGCTTGGTTATTAATCCCTATTAATATATTATTATATTATAACCCTATTATATAGGTTATAAACCCCTATTAATCTCAAAGAGGTATCAACTTTAAAGCCCAATGACGATATGTTAATGTCAACACTGATTATTTAATTAGTAATGATGTTAGCGGATAGAATGAAGGAAGGGTGGAAGTAGAGCCCATAGAGTTGAGAATTTGTTGCAGGGAAGAACAGAGGGGGTGATAAGACAAGGAAAAAAAAGAGAGAAGATGGAGAAGGAAGAGAAACAAAGGGCAGAAGTAGTTAGTCTTACAGGTGAGCATACTGATACCGAATGCCAAAATTAGGTGCTGAACACATGATATAGAATAGCCACAAATTATAAAGGCCATATTCTACTCTGGATTTTTGTGCAAGCCTCCTGTTGATATTGGTGGATGTTTGCTGTGGATTGAGGAAGTAGTATATTATCTACGTTTTATAAACTAGCCTACTAACCATAATTGAAAATGGAATTTGGCCCTCTACTGCATGAGTTTGTTCTAGCCTTTATAAGTAAAACAGTGGTAGATTCCTTATACATATAACGTGTGTTTTCTATTGATGGGGTGAATAAGGCCTGGTCTACACTTAATAATGAGATCCTTCCTTAGAATTCTTCCGTCGACCTAGCTACTGCCTCCTGCTTATATGGATTAACTACATAGATGAAAAAAACCCTTCTGTCAATGTAGGAACCGTCTGTACTATGGTGGTACAGTGTCGACATCCCAAGATGCCAATATCTTGGAAAATCTCTCTGCTTTTGCCAAGGACCTTTCTGAAGTTACCAAACCTCCCGTTGTGGAGCTAATTTGATTTTTTGCTATTTTGTGCAATTGGTCACATTCAATTTATCCCCTGAGATTTAGTCTGACATCAGTCAACCCCCCTCAAGACTACCTTTTCAATTACAGACCTGGTATGCCTCAGAGCTATATCCTACATCAAGTCAGTGTGAGATTTTCATTTCTGTATATCTATTTAAAGTTTTGTTCACTTATTTTTGCAAAAATCCCAAAGGGACTAGCATGCTTCAGTATGTCTATACTCTGTGGGTATGTCTACACTGCAAAGAGACATCCCTGGCTTGCGTGTGTCAGCTGACTCGGGTTTTCGGGTCTTGGATTGTGGGGCTGTTTAATTGCAGTGTAGATTTCTGGGCTGGAGGCCAGGATCTAGGACCCTGTAAGGTGGGAGGGTCCCAGAACTTGAGCTGAAGTCTATGCTGCAATTAAATAGCCCTGCAGCCCGAGCCCGGGGAGCGTGAGTCAGCTGGCATGGGCCAGCTGCAGGTTTTTATTTGCAGTGTAGACATACCCTGTGAGTGAAATCCTGGCCCCACTGAAATCAGTGGCAAAACTCCTGTTGACTTCAGTGCGGCCAGGATTTCACTCAGTATCTTCTAATTGCTGATTTATTTATTTATTTATTTTTAATGTGCCAGATGCAAATCAATGAAATTGCATCCCGCATAAGTGAGCGCAGATTTAGGGTCAATTTTTAAAACTCGTTGTTTGTAGAAGGGGTAAAGCTCAATTTCTGAAAACTTGGGAAAGGATAAAATAGTATAGGCTGTGTAAAACAAATCAGGAAAAGAGACTGACTGAACTTTCAGTGAGTAGGGGTATATTTTTAATTTGTCATAGGCAAGCTTGAAGATATGCTCTTTTTTATTTTACCAGTAAGATCCCTTGACATACCATTTCATTTACAAGGGCATCCTTTTGTAACTGCATTCTCTTGGAAACATTTTTCAGTTTAAAAATCACCATTAATGGTCAAAAACCTTTTTATATGCATTCTTCCTCCTACATAAAAAGCTGTCAGCATTAATAAGAAGCAACAAAGTAGTGTCCCATAATTGTTAATTTAGATTTTATTATAATTAAGGCTAAGATTTAGTCATGGGCATTTTTAGTAAAAGTCATGGACAGGTCACGGGCAGTAAACAAAAATTCACGGCCCCATGACCTGTCCATGACTTGTACTATAAATACCCCTGACTAAATCTTTGGTGTTCTGGGGAGCTCCGGGGGGGTGCAGCTGCTGTTCTGGAGGGGGGTTTCTGGGGTGCTTGCTGGTGCTGTGTGGGGGCACTCTGGGGTGCCTGCTGGTGCTTGGTGGGAGAGGGAAAGCCTGGGACCGCGGCAGCTGCTGCTGGCAGAGGGGTGCGTGGGTGATGGCCCTGCTCGCCCGGGACTGCAGCAGCTGCTGCTGGTGGGGGGGGGGGGGCGGCAGCCCAGGACTGCCACTGTTGTGGTGGGGCAGTGTGGCTGGCCCTGGAGCCACCTGAGACCCCAGGGCCACCCGGGCAAAGTCACACCTGCCAGCCGCAGAAGTCACAGAGGTCCCGGAAACTCACGGAATCCGTACCCTCTGTGACAGAGTCACAACCTTAATTATAATGGACTATGGATGTAACAATAAAAAACAGAGTAAATAAACACTTTGCTAAAAGTGTGATGTGATTGTATAATAAAATTCTGAGTTCCTTTTACATAATCTGAAATAAATCCATTATTTTTATTTGGCCTCATTTTACAGTCTGAATTAGTGTACATAATAAACACTTAACTCTTATATAGTGCTTCATAAAGGACGTAAGCATCCTTATCCACATTTTAGAGGTGGAGAATGTATAACACATCAAATGGACTCTAATTTTTTAAGTGTGGTGTGTTCCACACAATGTTATGGGTGAAAAACATATTAACTAGTATACATATATTACTTATAGGTTTCCCAAAAGTGCATAAAAATTGTGTGTTTTCATATAATTTAAATGCTTCCCAATTAAGTATATTTAATAATATCAATAATTTAAAGCTTGTTATTTACATTCTCAGTCTTAAATGCCATTTTAATTTTTATCACTTAAGATCAAATAAAATAGTATACAACATAATTTACATAGATTTAAGGCAAACGTACCTAATCTACTCTAATTTTTTTATTGGGATTTTAATGTGAGACAATACAACTTTTTTCCCCAACAACCTTGTCTCATGGTTCTTTTAATTACTTTATCCCCTCAGACGGTTGCCAGTACAATGATATGCTGCTGTTAAAAGCGTTATGAGTTGTCTGACGTCCTTTCTTTCTCACTACTAACAATGGGAATTAGCAGTTCTGTGTTTCTTGGTCTGATCCTGATTCTCATGCATCACATTACTAAAATACGTTGCTACAAAATTGAGTTGTATTTAATCAGCATTGATACAAAGAAAGAAACAGAGCTTAGTAACTGAAGTCAAACAAACGGAGGAATTCTTCTCAGAGAAAGATATGACACTGGTATGCAAGAAATACAGGCCTGGACCAATCCTGCATGTGGTAGACAGGGCTGTGAGAGGGAATCTCAGTGAGGATCCCCTTGGAGATTTCCTCCCATATTGTTCCTTTCGGAGGATGAGATTTTCCCTCAGCAGAATGAACCATGAGATCTTTTTTTAAAGTGGGTGGATCCTCAGGGATCCATGGGAAGTCAGGGCATCTGTATGGAAGGCAGACACTTTTTGCAAAAGTTTTTATTTAGTTGAAAAGCCCAATTTTCTGTCAAAAAACCACTTACATGGAAAATTCTTGATTAGCTCTAATAAGTAAAGATTTACGAAATCAAGTGTTGAGTGAGGATCAGAAATACCAGCAGTAGATACAACTTTAGGTTTCACAAATTATGTATGTTTAAAAGTGCTTCCAGCCTTGTCACCTTTTAAACTATAGAGCTAAATGTTTGCAAAATGATGCTCAGGACTGGAATTAATAGGGGTGTTGCAATGATTTTTACAGAAACAAAAACCTAGAATGTTGAACATAATGAGCGTGTAATTTTTAATGATTTTATAGGGAAACTAGCCCAAGGGAACCTTAGGTTTATAAACAATTACCAGGTGCTGCTTTCGTGAGTTGAGTTTTTATTTTAATGTATTCTTTTTCATTTTATCTTCATTTTATTTCTCTCCCCCTCGCCCCCCTTTCAGTCATTCTGTGTAATTGTGCTATACCATCAGAGCAGCTATTTTGTAGTGAGTATATTATTGTCTACCTGGCAGGGGGCAGATCACTCATTACAAGGCAAGGCATACTAGGATATGCTTAAAATATATAACCCTCTGGTGGTTGCAGGCTGACAGTTAATGCAGTAGCTGGTAGCTGGCAGCAGTAGCTCTGACTAATGTTAAATGGAGACAATTTTGAAAACTATGTGTGTTGCCCAGTATGACAGAACTGAAGGCAGCATCTGGAAGTGTATGTACCCCCTAGCATTAGCTTTTCTTTAATTTAACTCATTTAAAGTAAAATACGAATAAAAAAGTACTTTGATGAAGAAGAAAAGGGATCAAAATCCAGCATCTCTTTCCAAACTGATTTTTTTCAGGCTCCAGATCCACATTGACCCTTTAAACATTCACGATGAATATATTCATTCTTGGCTCTGTTCTTTACTTTTTTAGAACCCTCTTACCTCTCTCTCACGCACCCCCAGCATTCTCCCTCGACCCCACACACTGTTTTTCTCCTCCCATTTTCGCCCCATCTGGCTCTTCTGCAACTCTTCCACTCTCAAAGAGCTCTAATCTGCTCTCTCCTTCCAACTACCTCCCTGAGTTAGAACCAACTTTGACCTGCTTCCCAGCTGCCAGTTCCTTCCCCTACCTCTCTACCTGAATATCTGTTCCCCGACTCATGGTCACTTGCGGATGTCTCCTCCCACCCAACTTGCCTCCCAGTTGCCAGAAATGTTCCTTCCCATTGGAGATGCAGCCTTCCATATTTGTCTGCTTCTGCCAGAACTGCACGAAACCCTTCCTGCTCTTGTGGTAGCAATCATTTCCTACAGCAATGACTTCTGAATATATTGAACACGACTTGTAGTTTAATATTCACATTGCTCCTCAGAAACTAGACACTAGAAGTACCACACTTTCAACCAAAAAGCTGTGAATAATTCACTAGTTTTTTTCTAGTTGAGTTGACTAAGGTTACAAGCAGGGTCACAGTAACCCATAATCCATTTATCCCGCATTTCAGTTCTTTTACTATGTGAATAAAAATTAAGCTAGATTTTATGCAGCTTTTAAAAACCTTGAATGCATTTAGGTGGTTGCCCTAACTAATAAACAGCCACTAACCAACAAACAAAGCAAAAAACAAAACAAAAACCAGCATTTGTCTCAACAAATCACATAACCATTTGCAGAACTTAGTACATATGATAGTATGAGAATCAAAACACAGTCATTTGGCTTACTTGTTAAATATCACCCTAAACATTTTACAAAAAGTAAAACAATGTTAGTGCTTTGTGGCAAAGGCTTGCTAGAATGATGATCAGACAAGGAAAGGGGTTCTGATACATGGATTTCATGCTATTCCAACTTCTCATAGGGCTTTTCAGTCACCAAGGCTCTCCACTTCTTTGTTAATGTTCAGGGCATGCTAAAGCCTGTCTTTTCTCTTGGGCAATTGAGGAGAATTTTCTGAAACTCAATCTCCCCTACCCCCTTGCTGTATGCTACTGATTATAGCTTGAAATCCAACTCTTTTTTTTTTTTTTGTCTGCAATAATACGTTAAACGGAACAAAATAAGGATGTGCCAAAAGCCTCATGCAGAGCTGAGCTTTTGGGTACTTAAAATGGCTGACACCATGTGGCAATAGACGAAGCTCCCATTAACTTCCCTGGTAGATGATCAGGCCATCATGTTAATTTGCTCAAAAATTGTTTTAATAATTCTGCTAAAATAGTAATATCACGACTATAGTATTACATAAACTTGCTGTTTCCTTCCTTGAGAAAATGATCACAACTGTATTTTTGTCCTTTAGGTGGCAGCATATGACTTCAGTCTTCCAGTAAACGTTAATTTCAGTGAGGTTCCATCTTCTCAGCAAAGCTCTACAGCTACATCACCTTCTGGGTCAGAAAAGCACATAATTGTTCCTCGTCCTCAAACGGTGTCTGTGGCTGCTCCATTATGTACCGTTCAAGCAACTGGTACGTAAACTAGGAATATTAACTGCATGTGCGTGTGGTGTGCTCTGTATTGCCCTTTCAGGGGTTTATTGCTAGCATTAGCAAAGGAAAAATTAGAAGCTAAAGAACTGAGGGTAGAACTTACTAGGTTAATTTAGCATTTATTATACCAAATAATTAGAAAATGTAACAAATGTATCTTTGCATCTATTCACTCAATTTTAAATGTGTATTTTTTTATATCTTTGAAGCTGGAATTATATTGCTATCATTTATAAAAATTAAGTATCAGAGAATCATAGAAATGTACTGCTGGAAGGGACCTTGGGAGGTCATCAAGTACAGTCCCACACGCTGAGGCAGGACCAAGTAAACCTAGAGCATCCCTGACAGGTGTCTGTCCAGCCTGTTCTTAAGAACCTCCAGTGATGGGGATTCCACAACCTCTCTTGGAAGCTTATTCCTGTGCTTAGGTATCCTTATAGTTACAAAGTTTTTCCTGATATCACAGTCCTCTTCATAACAGTGCTTAACATAGCTGAAGACTGTTATCAGGATTTTTATAATTTTTGTTGCTCTCCTCTGGACTCTCTCCAATTTGTCTATATATTTTCTGAAGTGTGGTCCCCAGAATTGGGCACAGTATTCCAGGTGAGGCCTCACCAGTGCTAAGCAGAGCAGAGCAATTACCTCCATTGTCTTACATACAACACTCCTGTTAATAGACCCCAGAATGATATTAGCCTTTTTTTGCAACTGCATCAGATTGTTGACTCATATTCAATTTGTGATCCACTGTAACTCCCAGGTCCTTTTCAGCAATACAACCACCTTGCCAGTTCTCCCCCATCTTGTAGTTGTGAATTTGGTTTTTTTCCTTTCTAAGTGTAGTAGTTTGCCCTTGTCTATATTAAATGTCACCTTGTTGCTTTGTTTATTGTTGGTATATTCAGTATCTAAGCACTGGGGGGAAAATATACTTCTGCCAGTCAGAAGTCTGTTTTCATTTTTTTTATTTTATTTTTAGTTAACCCACAACACAATTTGTTTTCTTCTTACTGACTGATAGTACTAGCCCCACCACAACTGTAGTAGCAGGCAGTGTGGAGAAATAGCACATCTTTCACTCCGTATCTTTTCTCTGGGACTCTGTAAAAATTAGTACAATTAAAACATGGCTCTGATGCAGTGACTGTAATCCAGCCTGGAGAGAACTGCTGGGTATTCTGTTCATATGCTTCTGTAAGGAAGAACAGGGAAATTTCTCTCTTCTGGCCCTTAAAAGGCAGGTGAGTGCCCAGATTCCCAGGTATGTTGCCGCTAGCAGCAAACTGGCATCTTGTGGGATTTTTTTTGTACCTTCCACTTTCTTTACTGACCCTCTCTTTCATGCTGGTCTGCATACACCTACTACTTGAGACCTCTAGTATAGCTCTCCTCAGTGTTCAATTTATGCATTGACTATCAGAAAATGAGGCTTTAGTGGATTTATCATCCTCTTACCCTTCTCCCCTTGGATGGTGTTCACATACTGCTGTAATATTTTGAGTAGCAGAGAAGGCTGAGCCCTGAACTCCAATATGTAAGAACGCTGGGAACAGGGTAGATTTCTAGGAAATGAAATAATGTTGGAGTTTTCTAACACTACAGGGCCCAAACCTAAGACCTGACCTTTGACATAGTGTTTGCCCTCAACGGTTCTTCTCTGCAGCAGTGCAGTCCTTATGGATAAAGACAATTTCTGTTGAATATATCCACATATATTCTCTTGAACAAAATTGAAACTAAATCCCAGTACAGGTATGAATGTGAAATTATTAAAAAAAAAACATCTCTGTAAAAAGAATAAATACAGTGTAACAAAGTGACAAATGGATAGTGCAGAAGTGATTTTATGTAAGGCCCAAAATTAAAGGAAATGTTTATCTTTTGCTTCTGCTTTTTTGTTTTTCTGTGGAACAGTGAAATTATGTGCAATCATTAAATCTTGATAATGAATGGCAATCTTTCTTATAAAACCTTAAAGATCTATATGCCCCCTTTTTATATGCAGAAGAAGTGAAGTGTAGAATGTAACCCTTGGAACAAAGTTTTATTTTTTAATTCAAAGTTAAGATCCACTGTCAATGAGCATTTGTAATATTCTAATGAATAAAAGATACTTTAGGTACCTCATATATTATGCATTTCAGTAATCAATACAATCAATTAAAAACACATCAAAGAGTTAAAATTTACTTTCAACCAAGTAATTTTATATTTGGAAGACTTCTTATCTCTTACACACCTTCAAATACAGATAACGTATATTTGACTGTAAAATATAATAGCTATCACACACAATAAACTTCTACTCTATTCAATATTACTAGATATAAACAAAAACTCTGACTAGACTGATTTAAAAAATGGCAGTGGATGTGTACAGAATATATCTTAAATTGGTATCCCATTGCATAATAAATGCCACTAAAAAGCAGTCTGAAATAATTGTGGGTTGCCACAATCCAAATATTTTAAAAACCAAAGGAACCTTCTCTAAAAGTAGCTGATAAATTAGGTTATAGTTTCTTCTATTCTGTGACTATTTAATTATATCCTTACAGAAATCCTTTCTGGGGGACAAATACTAAATAAGTGTTCTGTACACTCAGTATATTACTAAACCATGCTCAGATACTGTGGGCAATAGAAAAACATGTTTTTGTGCTATGAGAGAAGGACTTAATAGTTTTACTCCATTATACCACCTTAGAAATGACATTTGTTATTGATGAGATATTTTTGGATGTCACATTGAAAAACAGAATGTGATAACACACATGCTTTTTGAGATCTAAGGGCCTGGTTCTACAAATACTGTCTCCCATGCTTAGTCACGAGTCATGCATTTCTTTTGGTGGGACGCTGTGTATTTTCCACACCTATGTAATCTTTATTTAAAAAAAAAAACGGTGTCTGTTACTTGGGCCATTGCCTGGGATTAAAAGTACCCAGGACAGGGTTTGAGAACCTGAGACAGTCCTGGAAGCAGAATTACTACAGTTGGCAGATACATCAGAAGTTGATGGCATCCTACTGTGTATGTGTGTGTTCTCAGAACTGCTCATACTGAGAGCAGAACCATTCTATCAGCAGTAAGGTTGCCAGGTGTCTGGGTTTTGACCAGAATGCCCGATCGAAAAGAGATCCTGGAGGCTCCCGTCAGCACTGCTGACCGGGCTGTTAAAAGTTCAGTTGGCAGTTCAGCGGGGCTAAGGCAGGCTCCCTGTCTGCCCTGGCTCTGCGTGGCTCCCGGAAGCTGCCGATGTGTTCCTGCAGCCCCTAGGTGCAGGGGCGATCGGGGAAGCTCCGCATGCTTCCCCTACCCTGAGGACCGGCTCTGCAGCACCCATTGGCTGGGAACCGTGGCCAATGAGAGCTGTGGGGGGCGGTGCTTGTGGGTGTGGTGCCACCCCTGCGCCTAGGAGACGGGCCAGACATGCTGGCCGCTTTTGAGAGCCGTGGGGAGCAGGGCAGGCAGGGACCCTGCCTTAGCTCTGCTGCGCCGCCGACTGGGAACCGCTTGAGGTAAGTGCCACCTGGCTGGAGCCTGTACCCTGAACTCCCTCTCGGCCCCAGGTCAGAACCCCCTCCTGCACCCAAACTCCTTCCCAGAGCCTGCACCCTCTCCTTCACCCCAACCCCTGTCGCAGCCCTGAGCCCCCTCCTTCATCCAAACTCCTTCCTGGAGCCAGCACCCCCTCCTGCACGCCCCCCACCCCCGCATCCAAACTCCCTTCTGGAGCCCTCACCCCAACCCCTTCCCACAGCCAAACTCCCTCCTGGAACCCGCACGCCCTCCCACACCTCAACCCCCTGCCTCACCCAGATCCCCCTTCTGGACTGTGAACCCCTCATTTCTGGCCCCACCCCAAAGCCTGCCCACCCAGCCGGAGCCTT
Source organism: Caretta caretta (assembly GCF_965140235.1). NCBI lineage: Eukaryota > Metazoa > Chordata > Testudines > Cheloniidae > Caretta > Caretta caretta. The sequence continues at coordinate 152,064,871 of NC_134206.1, read as the reverse complement.
CACCCACTCCTGCACCTCAACCCCCAGACCACTGAAAGTGAGTGAGAGTGGGGGAGAGCAAGCGACTGAGGAAGGGGGGTGGAGTGAGTGGGGGTGGGGCCTCAGGGAAGGGGCAGGGCAGAGGGTGGGGCAAAGGTGTTCGGTTTTGTGCGATTAGAAAGTTGGCAGCCCTAATCTGCAGTCATGCAGTTTTCTGAACTTGAGGGTAGCAAGCACAGTTTCAGTGTCCTGTGGATGTTTTGTTACCAGAAATCATATGTAGGCTGGTGAGCTGTTTCATCGGGAAGGAAAGCAAACTGCACAGCCAAGGACTTTAAGGCCCTTTCTTCAGTGTACAGTTAGTTGTTTATATCAAAAGACATAATCAACACAAAATAAAATGACTCAACTGAAAAATAGTGGTCACAATCCCCAGAGGCTTTTCCGTGCCTCAACTACCCGTGAGGAAAGAGAGGACGCACTCAGTGATTTCTGTTTTTTGGGGTTCCTTTTAGCAAGTTCTAGCTCTCATAAGTGTGGAGAAAATCTTGAAAGAAAAGTGAAGTGAGTGCACCCTAAAGGCTCAGAAACCAGAAGACAAATAAAAAGAACCCAGTATTTATTATGTCTTAAAAAAAAATCTTATTTTTGAGGTTTAAGAGTTGACTTCTCAATGCTTGGATTTGGCAATACTGTACCCTTTCTCTGTGATCCTTGTGGGCCCAGCAGGGATAGTCAGTGATCCCTTAACCCTTTCAGGGCAGCTACTTTACCTTGTCACACCATGTTATGTACTAGCCACCCTCTGGACCAGTAGTTCTCCCACCTGTTTACCACTGTGGGCCACATACACAGCTCTCTCTGTTTATGTGGGCCGCATCCGAACAATGTATGTATAGTACCTATGCGTCTTTTTTTTTTTTTAAAAGGTTTTGTGTTTGTTTACACGACAGTGATATGATTCAAATCAATGTAGTACCTTTCATTTGAACACTGGCAAATGTCTGCCATGGAGCATTTTAAATTGACATGATTACCTGTCAAAAATTAATTAATTTTTATTTTAAGGGTGGCATGGCATTGTGTATTGTCACCCTCACTTCCACGCTGCTCCATGGGGTTGTGGCTGGGCTGAGCACCCAGAGAGCCTGGCTGTGGAGCCTGCCTGCAGAGATGGGGAGCCCTGCCTGGTGGGGGTGCCCCCCCCAGCCAGGGACTGTCCCTCATACACTGAGCCCCCCCATGCATCCAGCCCACCAGCCAGGGACTGTCCCCCCTGCACTGAGCCACACATGCACCCATTCCCCCAGCCAGGGACTGTCCCTCATGCACCCAGCTCCCGCAGTTAATGCTTTGTCGTAAATCATACATCTTTTGCTTTCTTTACTGTGACATTGGAGAAGAGAAATTACTGTATTAAATGAAAAGTAATGCCATAGTGATAAATATATACATCTTCCTTGGTGAATAGCAAAATCTGCATAAAGTAAGAACTACTAAAAAAATAAAGAAGCTAATAATAGGTGTATCAAACTTTTAGTAGCCAAACAATGAAGCAAATACTACTTGAATTCTCCATCATTACAGAAAATTAATATTTAGTGATTTAAAAATAATAGATGGGGCTCAAAGAAATGCCAGTTCACTATTTACAAAAATTTTTTTAGTCATTGATTGGACTTCTAAAGTACTTCTCCTTGTCCACACAGGACCAAGTCTGACTCCCTTTTGTGTTAATCTGAAATAGGAAGAGAGTATTGTTCTCTCTTTTTATAGCATTAGTGTTATAAAGTAAAGACATGAGTCTGATTTTTAGCCTGACCTAAACTTGACTTCCCTTTTGTCAACTGACATGTTGATGGGTGCAAAATTAATGTCACATAAATTTGTATCCCTCTATGGGGGGAAGTCATAATCAAGTAGACATTTACATTATATTATTTGTGGTTGCAATTTGTAGACACTGAAAGGGAGGACAGGTTTTAAATGAAAGGGAGAATCTGTCAGTTTAAGAACGTTATTTATAGCTGTGTCGGTCCCAGGATATTGGAGAGAGAGACAAGGTGGGTGAGGTAATATCTTTTATTGGACCAGCTTCTGTTGGTGAAAGAGACAAGCTTTTGAGCTTACACAGGGCCCTTCTTCAGGTGTTAAGAATGTGTAAAGTGGAAATAAAGTTTTAATGAAAAGTTTCAGAAATATTTTAAGATGCTCTCTAAATTTTTCGATTTTCTCCTACAGTACTGCAGCCACCACTTGAGTTCTCCACTTCAGAGCTGGTATTTCAGTCAAGAAGCATACATTTAGATATTGCTGATGAAAGTCTGAGCACTCAGGTAAATAAACACACATGTTTTTGACTATTCTCAGCCTAATCTTTTACTTTACTGTGACTGTAAAAGGTAGGGGTGTGTGTGTGTGTGTGTGTGTGTGTGTGTGTGTAAGAACACACAATGTTATTTAAACAACTACATAACATTTTTTCTAGTGTGTGTGCTGATGGATTCCAAAGTGTTTTTATCATTGTTCTGTACTACTGTGAGTTTCATTTGGTCTCTAAAAATTATGACTTTTGCTCAGTTTCTGGGTTATACTTGATTTTACCCTCTGATTCATGAACTAAATTTTGCACACCATGGGACACTGTCTACCACAATGCATGAGCAGTAGGTGACTTCCAAAGATGTCCAGTGATGGTGCGTAGTGTTATCATGTCTGAGCTTGTACTTGCAGATTTTGTGCAGTATATTTTATGCATACAGTTGTTAATTCATGACATACTCTTAATTTTACAAGCATGAGTTTTTCTTCTTGAAAAAGCCTTTGCAGATCCCCCATCTGGCAATCATATGTTGTGCTTCATGATTGTAGGAGTATGCTAGCACAGCTTAGCATTTGGGTAGCATGCTCACATTGATTATTTTATGGAAGTTCTATGGCTTGTGATACACGGGAGATCAGACTAGATGATCACAACGGCCCCTTCTGACCTTGGAATCTCTGAAGCTACAGATCCAAAGTACCAACAGTGGTTTAGAAAGGTTAACCTTTCCCCCTTTATTTTCTTCAGTTCCTCTCTTTCTGCTGGTGACAGTGGTGTTGGAATTATTTCCCTTATCCTTCATTGCATAGTTACTATTTTCCTTGACATTTTTTAGTTAAATCAATAGTTATTTTAGTTCTTGTTTTTATGTAACAATTTGTTAGTTTTTTGTAATAGTATTGTTAGGACCCTGTTATTTTTGGATCCAGAGACGCATTCATAGTTTAAAAGTTGTCCTTCATTCCATAATAAAATGTCTGACATGACTTTCACACCAGTGCTTAAAATGTATAGGAGAAGAGATAATCTTTTCTACTTGTTCAAGATCAATTCTTCACCTTTAAATTTTCCCTGCCATGGGGGGGGGGGGGGGGAGGAAACAAGGATGCTAGATCAGAGCCCATATAGTCACTTTAATCTGCATAGGTATTGGAGGATATATACTATATAGCCTAAGTTAAAGTTTCCTCAAGAAGCCTCTTGAAAGTGTCCTTCTGGAATCATGAAAGAGATGAGCTACATTCTCTTTAATGATCTATTTAAGATACTTGGGAAGTCAGGAGATCCGCTAGAAGACCATGAACTTCTCTATGTGAAGGAAAGGAGTATTTGTGGCACCTTAGAGACTAACAAATGTATTAGAGCATAAGCTCTCATGAGCTACAGCTCACTAACACGTCTGCTACTCTGAAACCTGTCATCTATGTGAAGGGTGATATTTCTTGAATGAATAAGTTAGAGGAGCTCTGTCCTTTTCACCAGCTGTCTCCTTGATCGCCTCTATCTCCTACTGGTGACAGCACGGCCTTCCAGGAGATAATAGTGTGGGATAGTTTTAATATATGGAGTAGGCTTATGCAGCTTATAATGCATGTCTGGCTAAATCTTGACCCTCATGAATGTTAGTTCTTATAGCTTGCCTGCAAGGTCACATTTATCCTGCAGCTGGCAGTGTGCTTCCGAGCTTGTGTAGACAGTTGAGCACTAGCTCTGCTCGAGCAAGCACACTAAAAATAGCATCATAGCTGGAGGTAGATTGGGCAGTTCGTGGGCTAGCCACCCAAATCATACCCAGTGGGTCTGAGCAGGTTTATACTCGGATGGCTTAGGTGGAGGAAGCATGCGTCTGTCTACCCGAGCTGGAAGCATGCTCCCAGCTGCAGTGTAGAGGTACCCTGACAGGCAGGCTAAGAGGACGAACATTCATGAGGGTTAAGACTTAGCCAGACATGCATTATGAGCTACCTATAATGCATCTGAAGTTTTGTCTCATTCTCTGCGGTCTGCTGTGACCATTCAGAGATATTACTGGCTCAGGACTTCAGACAAAAGTGCTGGAATTTCCTTTTTGAGAGTTTCGAATGCAGCCTTTCCACTGTTAAAACCAGTGATCATTTGAGCAGACTCAGAGACTAATTTTTTGGCACAGTCTTTTCAGGGTTTTAGTCTGTCTTTAGGGTAGACATGCTCCTTCAGGTATAGGTAGTACCAGCAGCACTCAGGTGACTAAATTAGATATCCAATCTCAGGAAGCAAAGGTAGTTTCCAAGTGCCTTTCATTTTAAAGAGAGTCGGCTAAGGGAGAGGGCTTATCTTCTGTTCCTTTATCACAGAGGCTACTCTATACTCTCATGCAATGATGTTGGGATCTCAGTGGGCAGCCAGATGCCAGTATGTTTCAACACTATTGCCTTTTTGCATCCATCTCCTTCTGGAGATAACTTATCCCAGTTTCTTCCAATAAGGTTTTGGCTAGGGACCTGGGTGTGTGCTGAAATGTATATAAAAGAGCTACAATTTTCAGTTCAATGGCGTGCCTTATACCCCAGCTCTTTCCATATATTCTCATGAGAAATTTTTGAGGGGTGAAGTCACAACCCTGCACCTGGGGACAGTATAGCAGATGAATGATTCACTTTACCAGGGCAAAGTTTTTTATTCTTGCTATTTTGTCATTCCAGCAAAAGAAGTTGTTGCGTTTTTAAAACTGGCTCTAAACTTTTGCAATCTCAACAAGTTTTTCAACAGAAGAGTCAATATATGTAGTATCTTTGAGAACTGCAATGTCAGATCTCTCTGATAGTGTATTCAGTTCTTGCAACATTTCACCGGTACCAGTAGAAGTTCTCCCATTTGCATTTGCCTTGCCACCACTGCCATCATAAATGCAGTTAATCTACTTATCAGCACACTAGCCCAAGATTGATAGCCAACTTGCTATTACTCCCGGTTATTCTTATTACATTGAAGAAATCAGTGTCATATTTGAGAAAATGGTTTTCCTTCCTGGGTAGGAAACATTGTTCTTTGTGAATGGTGAGTGGCTGGTAAGTGTGCTATCTGTGAACCGTAAGGCATGCCTATTTTCTTACCTTACAGATATAAACTGCATACTCTATTGCTCTCTAGAGCGCTCTGTTGAACTTTGTGTCAATTGTTCTTTGTAGATAAAAAGTACAGCATACAACAGTAACTTGTTTTCAACAGGAAACGCTTAATATTTAGTGATGTGAAAAATAACATAATGCTTATTGTGTTCTGTCATCTTACATCCTTGTTTACCTACCACTATTTACAGAAGTTTGACCTGAAGAATACCTCAAGGCAACAGGTGACATGGCAATTAGATCTTGATGGTGCAGGAAAAGTCATAGAAGATGGCATTTTTAAATTTAGTCTGTGTGCTGGAGTTCTTGATCCAGGACAAAAAACTAGTATCACCGTAGGCTTCTGCCCATGTAAGTATTTTTCTGAATTTGTCAACTTTTATATAAATGTTTGTTTGTTCAAGACTCCATTTCCAGAGGTGTATTTAAATCCCCTTTCACTGTGAATCAGCACATTTTCTTTGCTGAAATACATTTGAGGAGCTAATGTGTTCAGATAGCCAACTTTGGTAAAAACTGAAATAAAACTATAAACAGCCCTTTTTTGAACTCCTAAGTTACATAGGTTGAAGCCAAGAAGATAAAAGTGGCATTTCCTATCTTTAAACTACTGAGTGCGACAGGATCTGTGATTGTGCCAATGGAAAAAAAAACAACCCTGTTGAAGCTCAAAGAATGAAGAGTGCTGCAGTCTGGACAGCTCAGGAAAGGGGAATTGTTTGAAGCGTTTCTTCTGTCTGTATAGGATAGGATACCTGAGACCTTTTCTTGGAGAAAGCTTAAGGGGATATGAAAAGATTCAAATTAATGGGTTCCTCTGTGAATTTGAGGGACTCTGGTTTCAGGCATTCATCTCACTCTAGGGCACTGTCTGAACATTGGCCGAGCAAAATATGTAGCTGCTCCTTTCCATTAACACTTGAAACATTTCTAGGCAAGTGACCCTGGAAATCATATATTTCTCAGAGAAGCCAACGAGCTTTTCTGTAAGGCATTCAGTATCCTTAATCCTCGGTCATTAGAAACTTCTGCTATCCACATATCTTTGGGTTATGTGAAATAAGTTTCTGGTCTCTGTCCAGTTCCCAATGAACAGATGTCCACATCACAATAACCTCCACTATTGGTGCAAATTGGAAATCTTGTTGGTAGTGTGGATTAGAGAGGCCGAGGGCTGAATGGACATGAAAACTACCCATCCAGGAGCAGAGGCAGTCCTTCCAGGTTGTGAATGAGGCTCATTAGGTGGATGTAGAAGACACTTGCACAGTTGCTGCCTGTATTGCACTTGTTCTGTGGGTAAAATAATTCCTACACTCTTCTGTGTTATCAGTCCTGCATCTTTAATGAGAGCTTATTTTAAGTGGAGTAAAAACTTAAAACTCTCTATGTGGACTAAGGGGAATTTGTTTTTTTCTTTTCTAACTAGCCAGAATATAGAAATAAAATGCAGTTTCTCTCTTCAGAAGACTTAAAGTTGGGACATTCATATATTTGTGAACAGTCCTAATTGATTTAGTAAAGTAGATTTTGTGTATAAAAGGTAAAACATATCCCTACCAAAATTCAGGAGGAGACTCTGAAGTTTATAGTCACCTGGAAACTCTAGAACAGGAAGTAATCACTGTGACAGAAATTGCAATCACATGTAATACTTTTGGGGATCATATTGTATTAAGTCAGGGGTTCCCAAACTTGGTTCATGGCTTGTTCAGGGTAAGCCCCTGATGGGCCGCAAGACGCTTTGTTTACCTGAGCGTCCGCAGGTACGGCCGCTCGCAGCTCCCAGTAGCCGCGGTTTGCCGTTCCCGGCCAATGGGAGCTGCGGGAAGTGGTGCCCTGTAACTGTATTTATTTTACAGATTTTCTCCTTTCTGAGCCATCTACTTTACGTTATGTACCCTGTTCCCTGTTGTCATTCAAATAACAGAAAAATCACAAAATAGAGGGCTGTATCTTTGCTTCCTAGAGAGGCAGTTTTAATACACACACATTGAGAGATTATCTATGTCTACACTAATGAATGATGATGATAAAATAATCAGCCCAAGATTACAATACGAAACATTAAAATTTTTCATTTGTTTTTTATTCTGAGAAAAATGTTATTTTATGGTCTTATTCCACGGTCTTGTATTTCTAGACTGAGCGGGGAAAATAGATTAACAGAGGAAGAGAATTTGAATGACTGAACTGGCATGTGATTAGATCAGCAAGGTTTGATTTTAGGGATGATCAAGGCAGTATTATTCTTGCTAAGATAAGCCAAAATAAATTGAAGAGAAGAATATTTTTAATGATATTTATAAGGCCGTTCTTCCCAAGCTGTGACCTTTGAATGATTGGTGGACTGCAGTGGGGTGGGTGGACATACATTTCTTTCTCTCCTGTTGGTTTCCAGGTGCCACATTTCATTCAGGACTGTTATGTAATATTAGGAAAGCATTTAGATCACATAAGCAATTGTTGTAGAAGCTTCAAGGGTATCATGACTGTGAATGCAAGGAGTGGTCATTCACACGATTAATCTCTCCATTAATATATGATCTATGCAATGAAAAAGCCACTTGTATAAAATAGTATTGTTATGAAGACTACTAAACCAACTAATAAAATACAAATACAAAACAATATTGTGAGTTAGTGAGTAAAGTAAGTGTGTGTGTGTGTGTGTGTGTGTGTGTGTGTGTGTAAAATATACTGTATCTGTATATATTCATGCATAGTCAGCAAGGATTATCGATCAACACTTTTTTTTATTTAAAGTTGTTTACATTTTACTATGTGCAAGTCTTATGTTTACATGAGCAATAAGAGCATTCTAAAAATCAATTGACTTCATAATTCCATATTTTAAATATTATTCCACTGTTTGTAGTCTGCCTGTGTATTGTGCATTTTGTGAAACAATATTTAATCTTTCTTAAAACAGAATAATAAATACAGCAAAACCCACATGGAAGACTTTAACTTAATAGCCTATTAAGGAGCATGCTTTGCCTTTTACCTACAGAGGTTTATTCTGTAGAATTGCAGCATGTTTGAGTGGACAAACTTGATTAACAAACCCTAGTATTTATTGTTAAAGTATACATTGCACTGGTTTGTTTCAACACACCACTGTGTTTGTAGCAGTAGTAATAATACCTAGCTCGTAGAGCACTTTTCATTAGTAGATCTCAAGGTAATACAAAATGAAGAGTTTCTGCCTGTGACAGGATGTGGTGCTAAAGTATTTTTATGGCACTAAATTTAACTTAAAGCTAACAGATAAATGGCTCACACAAGGTGTGGTAATGTAACAGGTTTCCTTATTGTGATGGAAGTGGCTAAGTTCAACAGAGATGCTTAAGAACTGAATATACATTTACCTGAAATGATCCTATATTACTGTATAATCTATAATGCATTAACTAATGCATGAAAGGGATAGAATATGTTACTGTATCATGTCATCCTGTATAATAATTGTAATTCTTTAAAGAAAAGTAAGTTTTAATAGATCCATGTCTTGGTTTTCATTACTGAGTCATAAAATTCACAGTTGGATTAGCAACTTTTAAAAGAGTTAAGAACACTAGAGAGGTTCGCTGATTATATGACTGAAGGGTGCAGATGGATGTCACAGCCTCTAACTTCTAGTTCCTTTTTTCTGCTACAGCAGGAAGTTGAATACTTGTACTCTATAACAGTTTTTATGGGGAAAAGGATTGGTTTAGTATTGATTTTTCTTTTTCTAGGGCATAGCCTTGAGATAAAACAACTTGATACCTCCCCTCCTTGCCTCAGGAATCTGTGTATTTAATGGAGCATATTCTTTTTCTGTTGACATTCATTTCTGTTCAAGATCCATATGCTGCAATTATACAACATTTCATCAAAAATCTACATTCATAAAACATTTAAAGTTGCAAAGCTAAGCGCTCAGACATGATGAAACTACTTTTAGTGTTGCACATGAAACTTTAATTCTCCCTCCATTAGAATACACAGTATATGACCATCTTTTCATTCAGTGTGTACAGCACCTAGCATAGGGGTCCTGATCCATGACTAGGACTCCTAGATGCTAAGGTAATATAAATAACAAATAATAATAGAAATGAAAAAAACAAATACTATGTAATCATGTAACTAAATATTGTATTGTAATATATACACACAAAAGGCAGAATTAAGGTTGCACATAACTGATCTCATTATTGCAGAATATTGTTATGCAATGTTTGTCATTTTCAGATTTTGATTGCTGATTCGTGAAACCTTCATGTTTTCTGAGTATTGTGATGGAATATAATTGTTCAATTACTTCGTTTCTATTTAAAATAGAAATGGAATGTCGATAACAAAAAACAACCCCCTGCCCCTAAAACAAAAACCTGCTCTAGCTAAGGCACATGTCCTTCACTTAAACATCTAGTCATTTGCTGCAGCTGTGCAGTGCTCAGTGCTAGCCAGGAGAGTGCTTCGTGCTGGGCTGGTCCTCTGGTGCAGATTAGCTCAGCTGCTTTGAAAACGAGGCCACATCTACTTCGGGTCCTAAATACAGATTTAGGAGTGCAATTTTCAAATGGGCCTAAATTACCTGGGGGCACACGTCCCTTTTGAAAAGCACATAGTAGGAGCCTAATTTTTAGGCTCAAAGATTGAAAATTTTGGCTATACTATGGAATGGATTATTGGAAGTCCATGCCTGATAGGCTGGAGGTGTTGGTTTGGGAGGAAAAGTCTGATGGTATATTGTGGGAGAAGGTGAATGACCTGTATGGCTGTGCTTTGAATAGGGTAAAAGTGTGGATAGAGGAAAGGTTGGCTGCCTATTGTAGAAATGAAGGAGGTTGATAGGCTGGTTTAAAGTAGAAGGGAAGAGTTGTAGGGCATTGGGATAGCCTGGCTTTAGGTCAGCAGAGATTCAGAAGACATGGTGATTTGATTGTGTAAGAAGAGAGGGGATTGGGAGTAAAAAGCTTCTAATATGGCCTATTTTGCATTGATAGTTATGGCTTAAAGTGGTCTTGCTTTCTTCCCACCATTCTTTGGGGGCTAAAAATAGAAGATAGGAATAATAATTTAGGCAGGTTTGCCACACATCCTGAAATTTTCTTTCAACTGTTTGATCCTGTGCCATGATAATATATGTGAAGTTTTTGCATTTTTATGTGATGTTAAAGTACTATAAATTGATGCAATGATATGGTATTGAAGATGCAGGCATTGAAATATTCTGTCCCAACATTATAACATGATACAGGTTTTTGAGTATTCCCCCCTCGCCCAAGTCAAGTCTTACTGTGGACCCATAAAATCTGAAAGATGGCCCGCTACAGTTGCACTGTTGTATGCACACACTTGAGGTGCTTTGTGAGGCCCCCAAACACATCAAATGCAGGTATTTCTGCATAACTTCACCTTAGAAACTGTTGCAACATTAATAGAACTTTATTTTTTTCTTTGTAGGTGGTATAATACTTAACCACCCATCTGGGTATTTGGACGCTCTGGGTAGTTAGACTGGGGAAATCCAGCTAGAGCCAAGGTCAAAATTCCTACTTCACCTCTTGGATTTGCAATGTTTAAGAACCAGATAGCTAGAGGTTAAGTATCTGCATGAGTGGACACAGCTGGATCTTGTGGGGGGAAAAAAACATGGCCCAGCTAACAGATATAAAAGGAAGAAGCAGAAAGGAATAACTGGGAGAGGAGGGAAGCATGTACTCAAGCTGATAAAAAATTGTGGTATTCTGCTAAAACCTTCCCAGAAATGGAAAGGCTTTTGATGGGGACCCAGCAAAGCGAAGACTTTGTATTTCCCGGCTATAAATAGGTTCAGGGATGGTCTGTACTGCAACCTACTGCTGTTGTTGGTGAGGGAGTGACTGGACTGTGACAACTTGCTTAACAGTGTTATCGTTTGCACTCTGTTTAAATCATAACTTTGCTTTTTATTTTGGTACTGAAACCCTACAGACTTTCATCCTCAAGTCTGTAGCTGCTTTGCGGAAAGCAGCGGCTTGCACTGAAGTGCTTCTGACTGTACTAGCAGAGCCTTTGTAACTGGAAAGCTGCCTGCTGGGCTTGAGGTTGATACGACTTCAGCAAAAACAAGTGGAGCTGTGTTTAACTCTATGCCTCTGGGACTCATTTTTTTCTTGTTGGAGTTGTTACTTTGAGAAGTTGAAGTCGTCTTTTTGTTCCTAATAGTTCTATGAAAATTTTTGTTTCTGTTGAAGGTATGTCTTTATCAAATCCAAAGGACACTTTTTCAGCCAGGCAGTTAAAAAGACACTTACAGTGCAGTTAAAGCTGGTTCAGTGTAGACAGATGTTTTATTTAAAGCCATTAGACTTTGGCTGGCATTTTCAAAGTGGCACAAGGGAGTTAATTTCAATGGGATTTGTGATCTGAAGTTCCTTAGGCCCCTTTGAAAATCCCAGCATATGATGTTCTATTGCAGTTAAGGTAGTGTTATAAATACTATCAATGGGCACTGATTGTGCCTTGTTATAGTTAAAGCTGACTTCTTGTGAGACTGAATTTATCTTTTAATTTAAACTACATAAGATTCAGTGCAACTGAAACTTCACATACTTCACATTTTCGAGTTTATGGGAAGTTTGGGGCAATTAAGACCAACTGCTGCATTGAAATGAATTTTCCAGATTTGTTGTTCACTTTTCAAAGAATGTACTAGTGCTTTTTTTTTTAAACCTCTCCTGAAATGTTCATTTAAAAGTGCCTTGCTTTAAGTTTTCAGGGGGTTGTGAGTAGGATTGGAGAAAATACTTCATCGGGTAAGCCTAAGAATACAAAACACCCAGGTGTATGTGTAAACACAGATATATTTAAAAATAACTCCTATTATATAAACATGTTTTGTTAAGTGTATATAATATCCACCTTGGGTTCATAATACATCTGTTTGTGTGGTTTATGTAAAAACACTAGTTTGCGTGCTTTCCAAAGTATGCATGGCCCCACAAGCGGTGGCTGGGATAGAATGGCTGGCAAGAAACCACAACGGTTTGATCTCAGAAATGTAGATGAGGGAAAGCCACTTGGGGTCACTTTTTTCCCATCCTTGTGTTAAGTAGGCATATAAAAATCAATGGAACTATTTAAGGAATAAGGCTCTGGTTTAGGTAAACATCCTCTTCAGGAAAGTAAGGAGATCAATGCCAGTAGGCAGCTAAATTCTCCCAAACAACCTTAAGTTTGACACCATGATGCCCACATGGAGAACCGTCAGAAACTCAGACACCTGCTTAAGGAGGGAACTTTATAAATGGGCTTTTCCTGAAACCGATGCCTGAAATAAGTGTGTGACTACATCTTAACAAAAGGATTTATCTTTGTTTGCAGTGGTAGTATGCATTTGGAGTATTTTTCTTGGATAGTTTGTTTCCTGTTTTTGGTTCTGCAGGATCAGAAAGGAAACTCTTTCTCTTTAAAATTTCAGTGTTTCTGTGGTGCTGCCTCTTGGGTCTTTTCTTATAAATTAGGATAATTACTCTCCCCCCCCACATCCCCCAAATATGTCCAGAATTAAAAAGAGGAGGAATTAGTTAGTTCCATGGATTCCAACAGCTCTGGCCAAAATTAAGTGGACAAATTTGTAAACACTATGAAACATCCCCAAGGAAAGCTCCCACATTAGCTGGCAACTTGACTATCGTATAGCAAATGCTAGTGGAGTATTAGGTGGTAGTGTAGCACAAGCTTTGGCTGTGGTCACTAGAGGTATAGTTAACAAAACAGCTATTTCCCATAGTATGTTAGATATGTAGTTTTCTCTGGCTAACTGATTTGAAGAATTGTCTGGAATCAGACTGGCATTCTGGCTTAGTATGATTGTCTTATCCCTCCCCTCATCCAGTTTGCGTGGGTTAGTGCTGTTGTGCAGTGGTAGCATTTTTTGGAATCCTGGTCAGTTGTGCTTTTAAGAAAGAAGCAGAATCTGGATGAGATGATTGTGCCCGGATGAGGGTCAATGGGCGTGGCCAGTTTTGTTCAGTTTTTGAGAAAGCAATGTCCTATTTAAAGGAGGAAAAATTGTGAGAATACAAAATCTGTGCAAACTCTAAAATGTTGGTTTGAATGATTGAGAGGACAATGCTGGACAGGAAAGTTTAAGTTATTGTTAGTATGTGATCATGTAATTAAGGTATCTTTAAACAGAATGGAAATCAAGTGCACTTGGCAAACTATTGCTATTTTTTCCCACAGGACTCCTGCCTCATTTAGTACACAGGATAGAGCTGCTCTGGGAATGAATCAGGGCTGTGCAGTGAAAAGGCAGTTGAATGCTGCCCTAGAGAACTGTCTTCTATCACTGCCTTTGCCACAGAGTTGCTATATGTCGCTGAGCATGTCATATAAGCCATAAGTTTCACAGCTGGCCATTATGTGTTCCTCGTTTTCGGGGTACCCAACTGGAGTCACCTGGGGTCTGATTTGCAGAAGTGCTGAGTAGGATTGAGTAAATAATTGATTTATTGGGTTGGAAGCCAGATGGAAAAATCCCCTTCCAAATTGCTTAGTTTCAAACAGAAACTGATTTTCCCCCGCCCCCAAGTTCTTCTTGATGAAACAAACAAAAAAACAAACAAAAATGGAAAAATTTTGTTCAGGTCAAATTGTTTTCAATGTTGATCAAATCCACGTTTTCAAAAATCTTGTTTTCATTTTGTTTGGTCAAAACTAGTTGCCAAATTAGACTTGAATTTGCAAATAGTTTTGGTGCCCTGAAAAATGCATATTTTGGTAAATTTAGTATTTGCCAACAAAATTTCACCCAGCTCTAATACTGAGCACTCATAGCTGTAGCTGAAGGCAACGGAAGCTGTGCTTGGAACATATAAAGTGCTATATAATGCTGAGTGCTCTGAAAAATTAAACCCTAAGCTTCTCAAATTGTCACCCAAAATTAATGGAGACTTGACAATTTTGGTCTTCATTTTCCTTACCTCTCTGGGGTGTTGTAAAATAAATTAATTAAAGAACTAAGATACTATAATGAGAGCATCATAGAAAAGGCTATGAGGAAATTAATAACTGTGTTGAGTACAAGGTTTGGATGACGTGAATAATGCATGGGGACACACACTGGGTAATTAAGATAAAGAAAAACACTGAATAGTGTTTATTCAGTGAGCGCTGTCCAACCTGTGCACTGATTGACGCAGGGGTCGTGGAAAATTTGTATCTGATCAGGTAATGAGGCCAAGTTAAGGCAACCATAAATCTAACATTTCCTAAATGAGTGTTTGACTTTGTGAACTTAATGGGGTTTTTAAATTTAATTATTTTGGATGTAATAGATATATAGGATGAAATCCTGGCCTCATTGACGTTAATGTTAGTTTTGGCATTTATTTCTGTTGGGTTTGGAATTTCACCCTCGAAGTTTTTTTTGTGTATTTGAAGATGAGATGTGAGAGGCATTTTTATGTTGGAAACAGTACAGGGCTTTGGAATCTGGTAGGTTGAATTTATATTTTAAGATATTGGAGCCCATTATTATGTTGATGTAGAGGTCACATAGGACTTTGACTGCATGACAGTACAGGTAGAGATGCTTGGTTTCACATTTTGTGGTGTTTCATCAACTGCAACAAGTATTTCATTTTTCAATAATTTTGAAGAAATGCCAGAATTTCAAAAAGTTTCCTGCTAATAAACAATATTAAAAATGGGTTCCAAGTTTCTAGGACAAGTCACTTGTAACTATTTTTTTCTTCCTAACTTATCTAGTAGACAGTATATGTAGTACAGCAGCTTGTTTTCATGTTAGACTGTATTTTGAAAACAAAAGCAATATGCTTGATTAGAAAGTTCTTATCAGGTTTGTTACTTCAAATGATTTATTTTAATTATGTTCGTATATTTGTTTGATTGTTCCATTTTTCATTAGCTTATCCTGGGACATATGGAGCTGAAGTGCCAGTGTTTCTGAATGATAAGCCATCTCAGTGCAAACTATTAACTCTGTCTGGTACTGTCAAGTCACCTAAGATAAACTTTGATCCCCCATTTTTGATATTGATGCCTGTTCCTCTGGATATGAAAACTGAGACGTATGTCAATATTATTCCAAAAGACTACTCAAGGTAAATCTTCACTTAAATTCCAGATTAATTTTCCATAAACACCATAATTATCATGCTTCCTCTGTTTTCCGCGGCAGGAAGTACTTGATAATTGCTGGGTGGGTTGGTGTTCATATCACTGTCTGCTCAATGGAGGAAAATGCCATACTTAGCAGGAAATAGTGATAGTTAACAGCATTTTATCCTCATGATGTATCATTTCTCTACTAGCTCTTTGCTCCAGAAATGTGTGCATCCTCATTGCAGGTCAGATTGTCACACTTTCTTTGTACTGTTTTGAAAAGCACAGCAGAACTACGAAAAAAGCAGCAGCTATGAGAGCTTCTCAGTGACTTCAGCCTGAGATTCAGATCATAAGCTTGTTATTTTTTTTGGTGTCATGATTAGATGAAAACATTGTCGCTGTTGTTTTTCTCTGGCAAATTAATTAGAAATCCTCATAAAGGGTTATGATTTTGTTATACACATCGTTGAGTTACACTGGATGTACTATGATTTAAATATGTATGCATAGCTGTATTATATTTCAACAAAACAAACTTGATAATTCATTAATCTAAAAGTGTCTATAAGTTAGATTTATTAATAATTGTGCCTTTTTATTCATTTTTTTTAGATCTCCAAATATCACTCTGTTAAATTGAAGATTTGAAAACAAACAAAATCTTTCCTTTAATCTCTATACTTTATAGCAAAATGTATTAGTCCAGAGTTGGTGCAATATTTGGTTAACAGACACCCCCCTGAGTCCTTTATCATGGGTTTTGTACCATATAGCGTTGTACAGCTTAGTATTTTTGAATAATAGGGCTTGGTAATGGTATCCTGGGGGTTGGACTAGATGACCTCCTGAGGTCCCTTCCAATGCTGATATTCTATGATTCTATGATCCAGAGCTTTTAAATTTTAGGCACTAGTTCAAATACAGCTCAAAGCAATCGTGGTTAAAGTTACCATCTGATAGGTTTTTGTTACCTGTGTTAAATGATTGTATGTCTCACCATAGTTTCCAGTGGATAGATGCTAACATATCAAAAACTAATACGAGTTGGTGACATTGTTAGCATGTTAGGCACAACTTGAATTGCTCCCTTCCCTAGTAGTAGGCTCTGCAGGCAAGAGTTGAGGCGCACCGGTATGAGAAGTGTTAGGAAGCTTGTACTTCCTCTGCCTGTAATACATTTTTTTCTGTAGTTAAATGGTAAATTTCATTTTCTAGTGCAGTTAGCGGCACATTTATAAGACTAAGTATTGCACTATCAGAGACCTGAATGAACACCTTGCATCCATTTTCCTACAGCTGATGTAGGTGGGGTGAATTTCCTAGGATTTCTGTTGAGAAATAGTAATTTATTGGATGACTGTTGTCAATAATACCACAACTGGATCCAGCAGGACTCCATATGGGTCTGCGGATCCACTCACATAGATGTGATTGCAGGATGGGGCCTAAATGGGACCAGGGAAAGTATTTCAAAATGTCTCTATCCAGGAGATTCCATTTTGTGTAAATAGATATAAAGTAAAAGCTGTTTTGAACAGTAGAACAATTTGGTAAGCATTAATACAATTTAATCAATATCGTGGAAAGCTTTAACAATAGGTGATTTTTAAGGAAACAAATAAAAGTAATACTTAGGCCTTAGTTATAACAATGGTCTGTAAAAACTGTTCTTCCATAGAATGCTGAGTTACAATGGGTTACTACAGAAAACTAATTGCAGTACATTTGTAAAAGACAAAATGGCATGTTAAATGTTAAAGGACTTATAATTTTTCATTTAGTTTCAGTTGACCAATAATTTAAAAAACAAATCTGTTATGATCATGGTTCATATATCGCGCTGCGAAAAGCAGTTTGATAGATGTGTGAATCAAGTTTGTTACTGTTGCCCTTTGGGAACAAACATCATTATTATTGATTTTTAACACAGGCCGTCAGCACTACAAGTTGAAATTCCAGAGCTTGAACTTGAAGATGGTGACAGGATTAATCCCCTTTCTGTGCAGTTTCCAAGTGGCCAAGTTATTGCAGTCTCACCAGAGGGGACAAATGTAGGACTTGCTTGTCATATCAGCTTCAGGTCGTCTAGGCCAGTGTCATTTTTAAGGAACATATTCTTCATCGATGATGAAAAAAACAGGTAATGCATTTAAATTAAGTTCATTTGGGGGAAGGAAGGGTACGCTCCATGTTGGGGAGAAGTGTGTAAGACACAAACCTCATGACATAAACTAGCTGGAAAAAAATTACAAGGAATCCCTAATATAAACCAACACATCTGAAAGTAAACTGAAGACATACATTCTGTTTTGAGCTGGATTCCAGTTCCAAACCATGCTATTCAGCTTTGCCCTTAAGATTTAAATCATTTCAAAATCTTGTACTTTGCTCAGTTTTTCTCTGTTCTACTCCCTCATATTCACTTTGAGACATGTTCTAATGAGTAAACAAATCCTACTATTTTTGGTCCGAATTGTTTTGTTGTTTTAAAAACATCTCCATTAGATTTTTTTGGTGTTGTATTTTAAATGATAGTGCAGTTGAATAGGAGGAAGTATCAGCATGAAATATGGTGCTCCTATCAATTCAGGTTTGTAAAGTGCTTTGCAGTCTTCCAGAATGCAAGTTCCTTATTAACCTAGTATATCATCATTTTAATGCATAATTCATACAATACAATGGAATAAACCTTTAGAGGTCTATTTAAAGAACGAAATGTTTCTGACTGTAGAGCTGCATGAACCTTGCAGCGCTTGTTTTGTGTGGCTAATGGTCTGCAGCAGTTGGCAACAACCCAATCCTGGTTGGATTTTAAGGTGGCTTGAGTTTGTCTTGAACCTAAACCTCTATGAAATCATCTTTCTTTTGAACCCCATCTCTACTATATAATGTTCCTGGGTGTGGGGCAGGACCTGTCTTTCTGTCCTGGTGCTAGGAAGTCCCTCCTCCCATTCCATGGCTCCTCATGGCATCAGAGAGAGCTGGTGATCCTTCTTTCTGCTCTGCAGTTCTTTAGGAGGCTTTCAGGAAAGGACTACCACATTCACCAATCCTGCTGAGTTTCTAGATGCTGCTCCCACCCCTCCTCCATGCACACAGAAAAGGAAGTAGGAGACAGAATCTGTCTGAAGTTTCTATTCACATCTTTAGCATAAAGCTAGTTCACTAGGGTTCCTAGTAGTCCTATGCTAACTTTACAGTGTAGGATGTGAAATCAGTCAGATCACAGTTAAGGTTCAGGATCAGGAAGCCAATGTGATAATTCTTCCCTTCCCCTTGCCCTTCTCCCCCACCCCCAAATGTTAGCATTGCTTTTTGTTTTAAATTTCTTGCAGTATAACTTGCCAATTTTTGTTAAATACTCCCTACATCCAGGTTCCATCACAGACACCTTCCTGCTCCCCTGAACAGGAAGCTTTATTATGTTTTTCCCCCAATCCCACTCCTACACAGAGTGCTTCTAAAGATCAAGATCAAGAAATCTGATGAGGTTCAATAAGGATAAGTGCAGGGTCCTGCACTTAGGATGGAAGAATCCAATGCACAGCTACAGACTAGGGACCGAATGGCTAGGCAGCAGTTCTGCGGAAAAGGACCTAGGGGTGACAGTGGACGAGAAGCTGGATATGAGTCAGCAGTGTGCCCTTGTTGCCAAGAAGGCCAATGGCATTTTGGGATGTATAAGTAGGGGCATAGCGAGCAGATCGAGGGACGTGATCGTCCCCCTCTATTCGACATTGGTGAGGCCTCATCTGGAGAACTGTGTCCAGTTTTGGGCCCCACACTACAAGAAGGATGTGGATAAATTGGAAAGAGTCCAGCGAAGGGCAACAAAAATGATTAGGGGTCTGGAACACATGAGTTATGAGGAGAGGCTGAGGGAGCTGGGATTGTTTAGCCTGCAGAAGAGAAGAATGAGGGGGATTTAATAGCTGCTTTCAACTACCTGAAAGGGGGTTCCAAAGAGGATGGCTCTAGACTGTTCTCAATGGTAGCAGATGACAGAATGAGGAGTAATGGTCTCAAGTTGCAGTGGGGGAGGTTTAGATTGGATATTAGGAAAAACTTTTTCACTAAGAGGGTGGTGAAACACTGGAATGTGTTACCTAGGGAGGTGGTAGAATCTCCTTCCTTAGAGGTTTTTAAGGTCAGGCTTGACAAAGCCCTGGCAGGGATGATTTAACTGGGAATTGGTCCTGCTTTGAGCAGGGGGTTGGACTAGATGACCTTCAGGGGTCCCTTCCAACCCTGAGATTCTATGATTCTAAGTGGGATCACGCCTGGCCTATAATAGCCCAGCATGGCCCCACCAACACTGGTTCTCTACTCTACTGGACCTCTCAGTGGTGACTCCGTCTCACTTCGGTTGCATCTGAATTTGATCACTCAAGACCATAGTCAGCTCCTCCATCCAAACCTGCGTTCCCTTCATTTAACAGCCCGGAAGCTTAATGGCTAAATCCCAGAAAAGAGGCTTGTTTGGAGCAAGTTTTCCAGGTCTTACTCAACAGTAGAAAGCCCTCCACCAGGGCCGCCTACCTGTCAAGATGTAAATGGTTTTCGGTCTGGGCTTGGCAAACAGGGGTTTCTCCTATGCATTCATTCATCCATCCGACATATGCGCGACTATTTGCTGTACCTGAAACAGCAAAGCATAGCAGTTTCCTCTATCAAGGTTCACCTGGCAGCAATACTAGCTTGACACCCTCGTGGATAACAGTCTGTTTTTTCAAGTGACATGACAATCAGATTACTTAAAGACTTGGAAATGTACTCTGAATTAAGAGAACCTGTCTGCCCTTGGGACTTGAACCTGATCTCGTCTAAATTTATGGGACTACCATTTGAGCCTTTAGCAATGTGCTTCTGGAAGGTGGTTTTTCTAACAGCCATCACTTCTGCCAGAAGTGTCTGATACTTTGTATTGCAGTATAATATGTTGCACAAAAGACTGAATATATCTTAGAATTAGAATGGTGCAAAAAGCAGATAAGCATTACCTTAATTCTTTGCCTGTCACTATTTCTACTGTGATCTCAATTTTCAGGGTTAAACATTTTGTCTTTTCAAATCTTATGAGGCTAGAACATGGTATTAGGTTGCCCTAAATATAAAACTAAATATTTATAATATTTTTATGCAAGAATTGTATGAATACTTAAGTAATTAGAGAGGTAGTGGTTGGAATTTTTAAATTCTGTTTCTTGAACTATATCAGTGTAACTCCACTATGTCTCTTCCCTTTTTTTTTGTAGACCCATTTTATTTACTTCTAAGATAAACTGTGATTTGGGATGTGGTTTCTTTGTAAACCTTTCAGTAATTAGTAGGAAAGGGTAATACAAAACAATAGAATTTTGAGGCTTGAAAACTAGCCGCTCGGCAGGCGCAGTAGTTAGTTTCAATAACTCTCTTTACATGATACAGTAGCAGCTTATCAAACCTTGTTATGGAGGGATAAACCATTTTAGTGCGCAATAAACTTTTATCTGTACTGCCATTAAAATGAAAGAGGGAATACCACCATTCACTTGAAGAGGAATTTAATTAAAAAAACAAATTCAATAAAAAGCTGGCATTAAAGTAATCTTCTTTGAGTAGGTGCAGACGCGTATTGCACTTAGGTATTTGCACACCCAGTGCACTGGAGCTGGAGAAATTTGCCTAGCAGTACTTCTAGGGGGTGACGCTCGCACCTCGTGGCCATAGCCCCTCTCCTAGCTGTACGTGGCGGCACAACCCCGGCCTTCCTTCAGTTCCTTCGTACTGTCTGTGGCTGAGTCGGAGCTCTGCGTGGTCTTAATCTCATAACCTCTCAACTAAGGGAAGAAGGAGGATCCTGGGAACTACAGGCCAGTCAGCCTCACCTTAGTCCCTGGAAAAATCATGGAGCAGGTCCTCAAAGAATCAATCCTGAAGCACTTGCATGAGAGGAAAGTGATCAGGAACAGCCAGCATGGATTCACCAAGGGAAGGTCATGCCTGACTAATCTAATCGCCTTTTATGATGAGATTACTGGTTCTGTGGATGAAGGGAAAGCAGTGGATGTATTGTTTCTTGACTTTAGCAAAGCTTTTGACACGGTCTCCCACAGTATTCTTGTCAGCAAGTTAAGGAAGTATGGGCTGGATGAATGCACTATAAGGTGGGTAGAAAGCTGGCTAGATTGTCGGGCTCAACGGGTAGTGATCAATGGCTCCATGTCTAGTTGGCAGCCGGTATCAAGTGGAGTGCCCCAAGGGTCGGTCCTGGGGCCGGTTTTGTTCAATATCTTCATAAATGATCTGGAGGATGGTGTGGACTGCACTCTCAGCAAATTTGCGGATGATACTAAACTGGGAGGAGTGGTAGATACGCTACAGGGGAGGGATAGGATACAGAAGGACCTAGACAAATTGGAGGATTGGGCCAAAAGAAATCTGATGAGGTTCAATAAGGATAAGTGCAGGGTCCTGCACTTAGGACGGAAGAACCCAATGCACAGCTACAGACTAGGGACCGAATGGCTAGGCAGCAGTTCTGCAGAAAAGGACCTAGGGGTGACAGTGGACGAGAAGCTGGATATGAGTCAGCAGTGTGCCCTTGTTGCCAAGAAGGCCAATGGCATTTTGGGATGTATAAGTAGGGGCATAGCGAGCAGATCGAGGGACGTGATCGTTCCCCTCTATTCAACATTGGTGAGGCCTCATCTGGAGTACTGTGTCCAGTTTTGGGCCCCACACTACAAGAAGGATGTGGATAAATTGGAGAGAGTCCAGCGAAGGGCAACAAAAATGATTAGGGGTCTGGAACACATGAGTTATGAGGAGAGGCTGAGGGAGCTGGGATTGTTTAGCCTGCAGAAGAGAAGAATGAGGGGGGATTTGATAGCTACTTTCAACTACCTGAAAGGGGGTTCCAAAGAGGATGGCTCTAGACTGTTCTCAATGGTAGCAGATGACAGAACGAGGAGTAATGGTCTCAAGTTGCAGTGGGGGAGGTTTAGATTGGATATTAGGAAAAACTTTTTCACTAAGAGGGTGGTGAAACACTGGAATGCGTTACCTAGGAAGGTGGTAGAATCTCCTTCCTTAGAGGTTTTTAAGGTCAGGCTTGACAAAGCCCTGGCAGGGATGATTTAACTGGGAATTGGTCCTGCTTCGAGCAGCGGGTTGGACTAGATGACCTTCTGGGGTCCCTTCCAACCCTGATATTCTATGATTCTATGATTCTAACTAGTTTAGTTTTTCCCCCTTGTTGTATATAGTTAGTAGTACCATTGGTGTTAGTTGTAGTAGTTTGTTTTCTCAGTGATGCCCTCACGGGGATTTAAACGTTGTCCTTCGTGTGGCAGAGCAATCCCCCACGGTGACCCCACACACAGTGCTTTGAGTTCCGGGAGTGCTGCTGCTGCACATATCAGAGCAGGTGCCTCTCTGAAGAAATGGAGGAGCCATTCCCTGTCAACTGTGCTGAAGAAGAGATTGCATAGGCTCAATTGAGACTGCTCTTGGTCTTGGGGTGACTCTTATGCTTCCTTGAGGAAAAGCATGAACTGGCATGGAGTTGGTAGCGGTGCGCAGGATGGCATGGGTACCTCTAACCCTTCCTTGGTACTGAGTAGGGAGGTTCAAAATCCTGTACCGTTGACTCTAGTTGCAGCCTCTGGGCATCTGTTGAGTGTGGCACCAATGAGGGAGATGCCAGTACCGATTGTTTCCACCTCAGCAGCGTATCAGGCAGGTACAGATCTCCTTTGCCTCTTGGTCCCAACCTCTCCTTTGGTTCAGGACTTTGCCAGGGCTGCATCATCTATAGCTCTATCAATTGAACAAGATGCTGAATCCTCGGGTCTCTTGGCACCGCTCCCCAATATTGCCCTTCCACAGGTTGTGAAAGCAGGGCTGGTACTGGGATCCATATGGGGAACCCCGGCACCGGGAATCTCCTTGGCACTGCTACAGTAGGCACCACAAATGCTTCTGTGGCAACTTTTGCTGCCCTTGATATCAGTACCCTCAGACACTCTGGTACTGCTGCTGACTTCACGGCCAACACCGGAATGGGTGTGCTCAGTACTGATGGTACCATTTCCATTGGCAGTGCTGCCTCCTGCCTCATTCTGGTTGATGGACGAGCCAGACTGGTTACTTTCTCTCTCTGGTCTCATTCCACCCTTATCTCTGGGATCCTGAGGCTCCTTGGTACAGCCTTTTATTTTATTTAACGTGAATTTTGTAATGTGGTGTTATGCCATCGTGGGTTCAGCTCTGGTGACTACAGTTTCAAGCTCAACAGTGTGAAAATCACCCCTGCTACTTGTTTCTGGGAACACATAAAGACCAAGGATAGTGATGACTCCTACATTTACAAATACAATGTCTAATGTGTTTTACAAGTTTTATTAAAGTTACAATTAAAGTTAAGATTTCCCATGCCTATAGAATTTTTATAAAGACTAATGCACAAGTTACAAATGTAGTTATACTCACATCCTTAATGATATTCTTAAGGTCTGATGGCTGCCTTGCCAATTGATCATCAGTAGAGGGGTGGTTCCTGCTGGAGCTTCCAATAGGGAGCTAAACTTTCCCAATCTGGGCACCCTCTTTTTATAATGTGATTCTGACTATACCTCATTAGCATTTATACACATGGTGCACTCTGCGGTTATGGCATGTGTTAGAAACATGTGACTACTGGGTATCTTGTAAGCAAAAAATAACTCTTACAGTTATTTTTTTGCAAAACCACCCATTGGCACATTTTTTCCTATGATCCTGTGGGATAGGGACATTCTTTGGTTACTTACATATGTCAAGTATTTCTTACATCTATGGCCTAGTATGGCTAAGCTGACATTTTAGAGGCCTCAGCCTGTAGGTCTTGTGTTTCAGCCCTACTTACTTAGATATCTAATGTATACTTATCCCCTCTGATACTTTTAAAATTCTACAACTTAAATCTATTTAGCATACAATGATTATATATGAGATAGCATGTTAATCATAACATCACACAATAAATGAATGATAAAATGAAGTAATTGGCTACATCTATGTCAGAATTGGGGTCATCATCCTTCCACTCTTCATCGCCCAACCTGGATCGAGGGTTGCTGATGGACCATTACGGATACCTGGATAGATACTCGTCTTCTGGTTGGGATGGAGACTCTGGACCCAGTGCCTACTGGCCACCAATGCCTTATCCAGGTCATTGGCCTCCAGGGAATCTGTGGGATGCTCCTCAGTTGTGGAGGTCCTCCTCTTTGTCTTGCTTGAAGGCGAGATCACTGGCCAGGTCTGCAGTGGTGACTGTCAATCCTCCCCAAGCCTCCAGGCAGAGTCTTCAGAGTCCCATCTGGGTCCATCAGCCCTGCAACTGGATCTGGCTTCAGCTTAGTTAAGGTCCTCATCGTCCTCTCTGGATAATTCTGTGATGCTTGGATCATCCCTTCAATACCAGAGGATTTTAAGGCATAGAATCATAGAATATCAGGGTTGGAAGGGACCTCAGGAGGTCA
The DNA here is from genome assembly GCF_965140235.1 of Caretta caretta. Taxonomy (NCBI): domain Eukaryota; kingdom Metazoa; phylum Chordata; order Testudines; family Cheloniidae; genus Caretta; species Caretta caretta. Next base: position 152,039,846 of record NC_134206.1, on the reverse strand, counting down.
TCTAGTCCAACCCTCTGCTCAAAGCAGGACCAATCCCCAACTAAATCATCTCAGCCAAGGCTTTGTCAAGCCTGACCTTAAAAACTTCTAAGGAAGGAGATTCCACCACCTCCCTAGGTAACGCATTCCAGTGTTTCACCACCCTCCTAGTGAAAAAGTTTTTCCTAATATCCAACCTAAACCTCCCCCACTGCAACTTGAGACCATTACTCCTCGTTCTGTCATCTGCTACCACTGAGAACAGTCTAAATCCATCCTCTTTGGAACCCCCTTTCAGGTGGTTGAAAGCAGCTATTAAATCCCCCCTCATTCTTCTCTTCTGCAGGCTAAACAATGCCAGTTCCCTCAGCCTCTCCTCATAAGTCATATGTTCCAGTCCCCTAATCATTTTTGTTGCCCTCCGCTGGACGTTTTCCAATTTTTCCACATCCTTCTTGTAGTGTGGGGCCCAAAACTGGACACAGTACTCCAGATGAGGCCTCACCAATGTTGAATAGAGGGGAACGATCACGTCCCTCGACCTGCTGGCAATGCCCCTACTTATACATCCCAAAATGCCATTGGTCTTCTTGGCAACAAGGGCACACTGTTGACTCATATCCAGTTTCTCATCCACTGTAACCCCTAGGTCCTTTTCTGCAGAACTGCTGCCTAGCCATTCAGTGCCTAGTCTGTAGCAGCGCATGGGATTCTTCCTTCCTAAGTGCAGGGCTCTGCACTTGTCCTTGTTGAACCTCATCAGATTTCTTTTGGCCCAATCCTCTAATTTGTCTAGGTCCCTCTGTATCCTGTCCCTACCCTCCAGCGTATCTACCTCTCCTCCCAGTTGAGTGTCATCTGGGAACTTGCTGAGGGTGCAATCCTCACCACCCTCCAGATCATTTATGAAGATATTGAACAAAACCGGCCCAAGAACTGACCCTAAGGGCACTCCACTTGATACTGGCTGCCAACTAGGCATAACGAGACCTTTTGCAGCGTGTAGCTGAATCTCTTGGTGTCCAAGCGAAGTTCTTGCAAGAGAACACCTACAAATTAGTGGATATCCTGCAGCCATCTTCCCTGGGAGAGTCGCCCTCCCTACTAACGGTGTGCTCCTTGAATCAGTTAAGGCTCTCTGGAGCACAGTCGTCTTGTTACTGCCTGCAGCTAAGCGCATGGAAAAATGTTCTTTTGTTCCTGTGCAGAGATTTGAGGGGTTTTACTCCCATCCAGGCCTAAATTCTGTAGTTGTAACTGCGACGAATGACAGAGCCTGGCAGGGCAGGTTTAAGTCCACACCCAAGAATAGGGACTTTAAATAATTGGAGCTCATGGGCAGGAAGATTTACACCTCTTCTACCTTACACATGTGAATTACTAATCAGCAAGCCTTCTTGTCCAAATACAATTTAATTAATTCTACCACTATGTCAGAGTTTGCAGACCAGCTGCCTGAGGCCTCATGAAAGGAATTTTGGGCATTTGTCACTGAGGGCTGCTTGGTGGCTAAGATGTCCTTGCAGTCTGCACTTGATGGCACAGACACCTCGGCCAGAGTGATGGCCTCTCCGGTCACCATGAGGCGGACTTCCTGGCCGCAGATATTGGGCATTGCTTCCTATGTCCAGCAAGCCATTGAAGATTTGTCCTTTAATGGCCAAATGCTGTTTTTGGACAAAACTGATGAAATGCTGTGCTCCTTCAAGGACTCTAGGGCTACCCTGCAGTCCTTGGGGCTGTACATGCTGGTGATTCAGAGGCGCCACTACAGCATTTAACAGCAGCAGTAGTATTGTCCATAGTGCATCTCTGGCCAGCCTTTCCCTCTTTCGATGCAACAGGGCTACCCCAGAAAGAGGGATAGATACCATAGGAGAAAGCTCGGGGTTTGACCAGTCCACACATGCTCCCCTGCATCATCCAAGAGCCCATTTTGACTCCCTGGACCAGAGCACTGTTCTAGTCATTGCTCCTTTATCCTCATGTCTCCCCTTTTGGGACAGACTGTCCCGCTTTCATAATGCTCAGGGCTATCGCGACTGACAGCTGGGACCTAGGCACCGTCAGACTGGGTTATGCCATGCAGTTCCTCTCCACACATCCTCCCCACGCCTCTTCAGGGACCCCGTCATGAGATACTGCTCAAGCAGGTCCACTTTCTATTGGCTTTGGGAGTGATGGAAGAGGTTCCACTGTAACGTCGGGGTCACAGCTTCTATTCCTGGTACTTCTTGGTACCCAAATCCAAGGGAGGGGTAAGAAGCATCTCAATCTTTGCAGTCTCAACAAACATATCAGATATATGAGGTTCTGAACGGTCACTGTTGACTATTCTCCCTATGTTTTCTCGGAACAACTGGTTTGCTGCTCTGGATCTTAAGGATGCCTATTTTAATGTGGTGGTTTTGTCAAGCCACAGAAAGTTCCTTCAGTTCATCATGTCAGAGTGCCACTTTTAGTATGTAGTGCTTCCATTCAGCCTCTCTTCTGCCCCCTGGGTTTTTACCAGATATGTGGTCATTGTTATGGTGTGTGTTAGGAAGAAGGAAATTCACATCTTTCCGTATCTGGATGACTGGTTTCTGAGGGGCAGCGCTAGAGAGCAAGTTCTTGCCCACATCAGCAAACATGCTGCACTTGCTTGACTGTCTAGCTCTCATTCTAAACACTAGGAAGTCAACTTTGGCTCCCACTGAAAAATAGAGTTCATTGGGGCCTCATTAGATTCTGTGATGTTGAAACTATTTTTGCCGACCAACCATTTTAAGATAATTTGCCACCTCAGTCTGCAGACTGAGCCTTCCACAACTGTTTGGAGTTGTCTGAAACTCTTGCATGCAGATGGTCCAGTTAGAAAGGTTGCGCCTACGTCCCCTCTAGAATGTGGCTCTAGATGATTTACCATCCTACCCTTCAATCTCTAGACAGACTGGTTCATCTTCTTCCACTGGTCCTGGACTCCTTGCTGTGATGGAAGCATCCAGAGATTGTTTAATAAGGCATTGCCTTTGGCAGCCTTTGCCAACCAGATCAGTTGTTACCCTCCGTGATGGGTAGAGGGGCATATCTGGGGTCACTGAAAGTGCAGGGACTGTGGTTGGCGCATGAGGTCTTGCTCCATATCAACATGCTGGAGCTTTGGGCCATCTACAATGCATGTCGCACTTTTCGGTACCGTATCAAAGACTCATTGGTTCACGTATTTACTGACAATACAACTGTGGTGTATTGTGTGACCAAACTAGGGGGCACACACTCCAGGTTGCTCTGCCTAGAGGTGATCAGGCTGTGGCAGTTCTGCATCAAGGAGAGCATTACTCTGATAGCTGTTCACTTACCCAGGGTTCAGAATCATCAGCAGGCATTTCCATGAGTCACGAGTGGTCTCTGAAGACAAATGTCCTACCGGTCATCTTCACAGCTTGGGTCATCCCGATGATTGACCTATTTGCTACAAGGGACAACAGGCAATGTCATCTGTTCTGCTCTCGAGGAGGGCCTCAGTCCAGGCTCCCTGTCCGACAGTTTCCACCTCAGCTGGCAGTCAGCTGTCCTCAACACCTTTTCCCAGATCCTGATCATCCCTCAGGTCATCCTCCAGCTCAAGGCGGATCAGGCTAAGCTCATTCTCATTTCCCCAGCATGGCCAAGGCAGTGCTGGTTCTCCGATGTTCTCACACTGTCTATTCAGCCTCCCATACCCCTTTCTCCCCATTCCCAACTTACTCAGTCAGAACCAAGGTCTCACTTTGCACCTGCACTCAGCTCCCTGTATCTCATAGCATGACTGCTGAATGCCTGAATGAGGAGGAAGAGCAATGTTTGGTGGCTGTCCAGCAAGTCCAACAGTTAATTTGTCTTATGGTTAAAAATGTGCGCCTTATTTCCGGTCTGAATTTGTATAGCTTCACCTTGCAGCCATTGGATTGTGTTATACGTTTCTCTGCTAGATAGAAGAGTAAATATGTATTCCCCATGTAGGTACTTATAGACTATAATCAAGTCACCTCTTAACCTACTTAGCACAGTCATTGCTAGTTAGGCTCTCACAGTGAGGATGAATAGAAGCAATGTCATGAAGAGTTTTGTTAAATAACCTCTTTCTGTTCGAATGTATCTCTTCTGCACATTCACTCTGATCCAGCCTCTGCTTGGGAGATTTAGAGGATGTGCCCAGAGGTTCAACCTTGATCCAGCAAAGTAGTGAAGCATGTGAACAGTTCCACTGAAGTGGTGGGACTACTTGTGAACTCTAAATTGCTTTGCTGGAATGTGATCTTAGAAAGGAACTGAGGTACATGTGAGGTGTTGGGTTGTCTCTTGAGTCTTTAGGTCTAGAATGCTGAAACAGAGGGACCTGCTCCCCCAGCAGCTCACTGCTGTGAAATGGGTTCCATTGCATTCCCACAGCTTGGGTCAATGGAGGCAATACATTTGGAGAATAATTATTTGGTATGTAACCTCTTATACACCACATAAGGAATATTGTGTATTGTGAATATTTGTAACGATTGCTGTTGTAAAGGTGTTAATTTGTTTGAATTGTACCACCAGAATTAAAAAGCCTCTCTGTTTTTCCACCTCCAAAGAGACAGTGTTTGTTGTAAAGGTTTGAATCACGAAGATCTTGAACTCCAGCTCTTGATCTAGTGTTTGGAATGTGATTAGAAGATAAGCAGCTGGAAATTCGATTCTTTTTGTGCATTTCCCTGTTGGGGCAAGGGACCTGTTTTGATGGTTTGTCAGTGTTAGGTTAATTGTATCTTCTGGGTACACGGCAAAGCCAGTCTATTGGGGTGACCATTGGTGAAATGCTGAGGCAGTTGAGGATGGGATTTTTGTCTAGTGGTGAAAGTACAATGGGAAGTTTTAGGCTATAAGGGTTACATGACTGTGGATGAAATGGCGTGTGGAAAGGTGAGATGAAGTGCTGCTGCTTTGGTTAATTTTTACTTTGCATCTCCTATGTAGTTGTGTTTCTAAGTGCATGTCATGGACACTCATGTTAAGGTTTGGATCGGTGTCTTTTGGTATTGAGTTTGTATAAGACTGAAATCTGATTTAATAAATAATAAATCTTTGCGCCATAAGTAAGAGTAGGTCATGGTGGCTGGGCATTCTTGGACCTAGCTGCTTCACAGCGTGGATTTGGCACACAATGGCAAGCAGGTTTTGTAGTAAAATCAGACTATCCCTGACTATAAACCTGAATTCTAAAGTAAAGGAATATGGTTGTATTTTAAGAAGGCAATTTGCTATTTGTGTAGATTAAATTAAATGAACCATGAGAAGTTACACTAATAATATTTATCTAAGATTACCTTAATTTACAGCCCATCTTTCCAGTTAATTTGTAGTTTTCTTTTTTACTGATAATCTGAATATTTGCTTCTTTAACTGCCCTTAACCAGATTGACAGACTTCTTATTTTGCAGGGCTGATGCAAGTAAAAGCAGGTAGAAAAGATGAGAATATCTTTCCCAAGCATTTAGAAAATAAAAGGGGTGTCACACTTAGCTGCAAATCTAGATCCTTCACTGTGGAAAAATCACTACAATACTTGAAAAACAAATCAATAAGAATGTTGCATGTTGATGGTCTGGCTCTCCAATTTTAATACACATTACACTTTTTTAAAATTTTATTTATTTGACTACACAAATGCTTTAGTAGGACTTACGTAACAGTAAATTTGGCCTCCCTCACCATGGAAGAGCCAGAAGATAGAACCCAATGCAGTTCTGCTATATATAGTGGGAGGGGAGAAATAAATGCCAGGATCTCACATAAAGGGTTTGAAGTAGAGCTGGGCAAAATTTCTTCAGCCAGTAATTCGTTCATCAAAAAGTGCAGTTTTGGGTTAGCTGAAACTGTTTGTGAATTTGGTCAAATTTGGCAAATAGTTTTGATTGAATAAAAATTGTGTGTGTGTGAAATTCAGAAAAAGTTTATTTTGTTTTCACATTTTTGATATGAAACACTTCTTGACTTTTCATTTTACAATGTTTCATTTTGAAATGTAGTTAGATTTAACTACACACTCCATAAAAGAGGAGGAGGCCCCAAAACACCCCAAAGTGAAATGCAACATTTCGTTTTTGGTCAAATAAAATATTTCATTTGAACCTAAACAACTTTTTTCCGGTTATTCTGTTTGGTGAGATACCAACAAATTTTCATTTCAGGTCGAACCAAAATAATTCTTTCTTCCAGACTTTTTCCGTTTGGCCACCAAACAGAAAATATCAGTTATTTGCCCAGCTGTAGCCTGACATCTGTAGGTGCAGTGCTGCTGTGCTCTGCTGGTGTTCATTCACTGCTCTGGGTGCAGGCACCTGACAGATCCACCTGCCTTACTTTTACAGAGGTGGAACACAGGAGCTGCCAGGGTTTACTGTAGACCTTGTGTTGCAGTAGTGGTTGCAGATTGACTCCACGGCTAGTTTCTGGGGAGCAGATTACAGAGGTTGGTGTGAGTAGTCCTTTCTTGTACCAAACCCATAGTGTTCGGCTTGGTGTAGTTAATAGGATTTGACCTATATTGTCTAGCTTTAAAACTTGCATTTTAATGATGGAATTATCAGCAACTGTGATGCCCTTGTTCTTGTTTTATTATCTAAGGGTACATATTTTCTACTCTGTTTACTTTACAGAATGCTGTTTATCCCACATTATCTATGGCTTTCCAGCTGTGTGTACTGCATAATATCTTACATGCTAGATCAGGTGAATGAGTGAGTGGTCTGCTCTAGGATAGCAAAAGTATCTAATAAAAGCCTGCATGATGGGTAGCTGAATAAGTTTAATGAGAAGGAAGATCACAGTAGTTAAGTCCCTGCCTTCATGTCCTCAACTTCCAATTCTTTCTCCTTCCATCTGTCATGTCCTACCTGTTTCCACAGCAGGGCCTTTGGAGTCTCTGTGGGTTATGGACCAATCCTCTTTGACATTTTGCCTGCATGGATCCTTACTCTTGGGAAGTATGAATGAACCCTGGAACCTTCTAGGCTACATATCCACAGCAGGGAGCAATGAGTCTCAGAGCCTGGGTCAAGAGGCTAGAGCCCTATAGCCTACGGAAGGGGGTGGGCATCAGAGCCTGAGCTTTAGCCAGAGCCACAACATCTACACGACAGTTCTTAGAACCGCAGGTGGAGCCTGAGATGTTTGACCCGGGCTCTGTGACTTGCCGCCATGGGCTGTGTAGATATATCCCTGGTAAATATCCATTGACTTTTAAGTGCACATACAGCACAAGCATTAAATCTTGCACATCATGTGAAAACATGATGTCTGTCATTGGACATTATGATTGTGTTGCAGTAGTAGTAAAATGACCAAGTCCAATAAGGGCCTCACTTTACTTGGCACTGTGTGCAAATGAATTGAAAGGACAATTGTTATCCCACAGAGCTTACATGGAACATCTTATTTCCCCCCCTCTCCACGCCAATTACACAGGCTCTGCATCTAATCAGAGTTGTTCTGTTTGCTGCACTCTAGGATCCCTTTGGCCCTTCAGGATCTTTTAAAGCGTCTGAACCTTTATGTTCCTTGCCCTTATTGATTTTGAAACAGTCTTGTTCTCATTGCCCTGAACAGGTGATGCCATTTCTTCCTGTATTCTGTAAAATCCACCCCAGACGATGATGATAAAAAGCTTTCCGTCAGGAAGATCCTGATGTCTTTGGGCTATCTGTCCTTTTAGAAACCTTTCATGGCTGACAGACAGTCTGCATCTGCCACTGAATGCTGTTGGAGACAGGATGCTTGATTGATGATCTACTATGACATCTCCAATGTCCCTGTCAGTCACAATTCAGCTACTTTAATGCAAAATATGTCACTCGTGTATTTGTATTCACTGAAACAAATTGCCTGAAAGTCTTTAGGACAAAATAAAAAAGCATAGATATTTTTTCAGTTGGTGTTCTGTTTCCCTAAATAAAGTATTACAGAATCTCAGGATTGGTTTAATGAAAATGAGTGAACCACTAATGGTTCATTCAGATAACACATACGTTTTGATTTTGTTTTATTAAGCGTTTAAAAACTGATTCCACTGAGTGAGTGATATACCATATATAGTAATTCCACACTTGCTAGGAGGATGTTTACCTTATTTTCAAATAAAACACCTAGACTTTTTAATATGATTTGATTATGCTCCATTACAAACACAAACAATAAATTAGTTATGTTCACCTACTATTTATAACGTACCTTCATGGGAAAAAAGTCACAAATTTACATGATCAGTGGTACCAAGTGTTTATAGCTTCAGACCTATAACTTGATCACTTTCTAAAAACTTTTACTTTTTGACAGTATAAGATCTGTTTGTGTAGTATATGTTCCCTGTGTGTTAACATACTGTAAAAGTGTTATCGGATGAAATTATTATCAATTTTACATAAAGTAGAAAAAGTGCATGTAATAGTGCAGGAAAAGGGAAGTGAAACTATAGGCCTTCATATGCAACTTTCTCTAGCCCTCTGGCTTCATGGATTCAAGACAGTCGAGTAGATGACAGCTGAGTATTTGACACTGCTCTCCCATTTTTTCTCTTTTGTTTATTTATTTTGTTTTTACTGAGTTCTTTGAGGTGTGATAAACTCTCTCCAGTGACAAAAATTGCATAATCTATTTTGCAAGACAGCAACCTCCTTTAGTATGCTCATAAATATCAACTCTAATTTTAATTATTTTTGTTTTCAGATGGACGCAGTTCACTTATTTCAATAAATCCTTTCTACCCCTTAGACTTTCATGACACATTCATGTTCAGAGTGGAATGTGCCAGATAAGAGAGAACCACTATTGTATCAGTCTTCACTGTTTGTGGGTTATTGATATACACAAACTTTCCAAATTGTGCTCTCACAGCAGTGCAACCCTACTGACTGCACCACTGTACAAGAGAGCGGAAATTGGCTGCATATCTTATTTTTAGTGTTGGTTACTGTTACCTTAATATCTGCGTTTACTTTATTGTTCACCATACAACAGCTAAATCAGAGGCAATCTTAAAAATTCAGGTGACCATAAAAAAAGCTTGACTGTGAAATATTTGGGAAATTTAACAGAAGAACAGCCATATTAATAGAAAATATTGAAAGATTATTTTTTATATATTAAAAGACATACTTCTCTCCTCCCTTCTGATCTCCCCAGGTTCTCGCTTCAGGTTGCTGCCACAGCAGAGAACTGCCTTCTTACTGTATATCCATACCTGGCATTCCACTGCACAGACCAGCAAATTATCTTGAGAAGTGGTAAGGGTAGTGAACATTTCCTCACTTAATCTTTTTAATTATGTTATTACATTGTAATTATATTAACTACAATAGTCTGTCTATATTTTTTATCATGATCAGAGCTACTTATTTAATTAAGGAAGTATTTTTACTTGGTACTTAGAAGTAACATAACTCATAATGAGATTTTTATAATGTGTTGGGATTCATACAGATTCAGGCTTGTTCTTACTGAAAGTAGGGGGACAAAATAAGTTGGATATTTATTGAAAAATGTATGACAAGCCTACAACTTTTAGAATAATTGTGCTAATAGTGGAGTAAGAGTAGAAAAGATAACATAACTACATGGAGGAAAATAAATTAATTTAAATTAGGCTGACAGAGAGCTATGGTTGATAGGCAGTTTCTATGCCACCTACAATTGGACTAGTTACGAAAAAACAGCACAGAAGAAAGCAGCATGATTGAATGGTAAAGTTATTACAGAGTAATTATATAATAGTTGGAAGGGTGGTCAGTATTTTTGAGATTCTGGAAAAGGCATGAGATTTTTTTTGTAGCGTTTTGTTCAAATGTATCTGGAATACTGTGAAAATACTGGAAGACATCAGATTGATTAGTGTAAAATAAGCCAAACTTACATGGATGGACCTTTCTTACTTAAAGGGGATGTCTATGCTTTAGAATCCGGTTACAACCATTGAAATTATCTTTGCAGAAGGGTCAAGATAAGGCAGGCAACTAGAATGTGTGCAGTGGCAAAATTACCTTCGGAACCTGCTCCAAACAATTCATCAGCAGGTTTATGTTTGTAACATGATAAAAATTAAGCTAAGATAAATTCTACTGTGACCACAGTGTGACTCTATTGTTCAGTTTATTACTTGGGTCCAATCCTGTAAATAACAATGGGGAAGCAGAGTGCTCTACCTGTGAGAACCCCATTGGATATCAGTGGGGCTGTCTGTGAATGTACAGAGGCCAGGGCCGCATGTTGTAATTTGCAGGATTGGGGTCCTTACATTCCTCAGATTAACAAGAGCAGGTTGCTAATTCTAGGAAAAACAAAATAACATGATCTGTGTCTGTGATTTTTTTGGGACCATTCAGCGCTATTCATTTGTGTTAGGGCTGTCAAGTGATTAAAAAAATTAATCATGATTAGTTATGCAATTAAAAAAATTAATTGGGATTAATTGCACAATTAGTTGTGCTGTTAAACAACAATAGAATACCATTTATTTAAATATTTTTGGATGTTTTCTACATTTTCAAATATGTTGATTTTCAATTACAACACAGAATATATTGGCTGGGAATGGCGAACCGTGGCCAGTGGGAGCTGTGTGTGGCCGTGCAAATAAAAATAAATGGTCTGGAGGCCAGTGGATTATCCTGACAGGCTGCAGGTCACCCACCACTGCTCTGAAGTTTTACATTATTTTGTTTTTGAGTGCAGTTATTTTACAAAAAGATAAATAAATTGCACTTTCATGGTAGAGATTGCACTACAGTACTTGTATGAGATGAACTGAAAAATACTATTTCTTTTATCAATTTTACAGTGTAAATATTTGTAATCAAAATCATAGTATAAAGTGAGCACTGTACACTTTGTATTCTGTGTTGTAATTGAAATCAATATATTTGAAAATGTAGAAAACATTCAAAAATATTTAATACATTTCAATTGGTATTCCATTGTTTAACAGTGAATTAAAACTGCGATTAATCACGATTAATTTTCTTGAGTTAATTGCATGCGTTAACTGCGATTAATTGACAACCCTAATTTGTATCTGTAGTTTTTCTTATCCTGATGGAAGTTTGAAGCTGAATCAGATAGAATTGAGTAAAACCTCAAAAATGATCCCAGTAAGGAGGATACTCAGTTGCCCATAGGACTCAACTGATGATCAGAATTTATTCACATGCCTTGGAATCCTGCAAGAATCCAGAATAAGTAGCTGCATGGACCCTGCAGAGTCTTCAGTGACTGCAGATTTTGTTTTCCTTCATGAGACTAGAAGGGAGCTCTGTTAGATCTGAAAAGCTGTTTTCCCCTGGGCTTGAGGAGGGTTGAACTCGGGCTGCTGTATTCATTCCTTGTAGCCACTTTGTTCCCACCTAAGTATCGGTGGCCTGTAGAACCTTTAGAAAGGTGACTAGCTTAATGGGAAGAGAGATGAGGCCCTTTGCCAGGTCCTTAAACCCGTTTATGGGCTGCTGCTTATCTTTCCCAGTGATGACTGCTAATGCGTAAGCCCCAAGGCATAGCTCTGTCAAAAGAGATCACTTGCAGCGGCTCACCAGAGCCCAGCATTATCACTCCACAACAGCCATCCTTCAAAGCTGCCTATTTCAACCAGGCAAATTGTGTGTGCCTAAATCTGGTCCCACATGATCGGGCCATCCAGTCAGGGACACAGCAAAATGTGTCCCTGTGAGAATGTGTAAAATGACATTATTTGAAGGCCTAATAAACACCTGCAACCACAGGCTAGTGACATTTTTAATCCACAGTGATAATTGCCATGTGTTACTCTGCCAGTTGATCTCCTGGACAGACAGTACTGAATGCCTTTTCACTGGACATTGTACACTTGTTTCCATACGGTTATCCTGTCTGTTAGACAATCATTGCACAGGAGTCCTCAGCATTTTTCTTTGATAAGAGGAAACAAGGTGCAGGATTTCGAAGAGCTGTGTTCTAATGTTGCAGAATTTCACTACTGGCAATGTTATATCCCGGAGGTCCCATGTGACAACCACTTTATAATAGCTCTTCAGTATAAAGTTTTTACATAATTAGTACGAAACTCTTCTTTCATACTTATTCACACTTGGAGTAAAAAAATGCACAAAATATTGCTTATAAACAAATTATATGCGATAAAGATGTCATTACAGTGAAATTATACAATATATTAAAATGAATGCATTCAGTAGCATTTTAAAACTATTTATTTATGTACAGGTTTTTTAACAGGTTTACAAAGCCTTGTCATGTAAATACAAGAAACTAAACAATAATTACAGCAGTGAGCTTGTGTTTAAAGAGACATTATACATAAATATGGTCATCAGATCTCTCTATTTGACAAGGTATTAGCATATTACACAGTGAGCATACTTCTATGGCATTTATCTTCTTTTGATTTTTGTTAAATGGAATGAAATTTCTGATTACACATATTTAACAGATCTGGCATGTCTATCAAATGTTACTATTAAAAAAAAATTGGACACGTGTGCTCGTGTTTTTGCAGGTGAATGTGCTTTGTTTGAGTACTGAGTAAAGGTTAGCCAAATATCTAAGTATCTTTTTGGCCTCTGTTTATTTTTCTGGGCATGTAAATGGGGTGTGCATTTTACCATAACTACCCATGTTTTTTTTAGCCATTCTTCTACAGTTGGACTATATTTTCTTTTTCCAATGAAAGGCTATCAATAGCCAAGGAGTTACTAACAGATGACAGATTAATTCTTCATTTTCTTTTCATAGAATCAGAGAAATGGAGGGCTAGAAGGGTCCTTGGGAGGTCATCAAGTCCAGTCCATGATTCTGAGGCAGGATTGAGTGAACCTAGACCATCCTTGACAGATGTTTGTCCAACCCATTCTTAAAAAATTTCAATGATGGGAATTTCACAACCTCCCTTGGAAGCCTATTCCAGTGCTTAATTACCCTTATTGTTAAAAAGTTTTTCCTATTATCTAACCTAAATCTCCCTTGCTGTAGATGAAGCCCATTACTTCTTGTCCTACCTTTAGTGGATATGAGACCACTGATGATCGTGGTCCTGTTTATAACAGCCCTTGCCATATCAGAAGACTGTTCTCGGGTCCCCCACTTCAATCTTCTTTTCTCAAGAATAACATACCCATTTTTCAACCTTTCCTCATATGTCAGGTTTTCTAAACATTTCATCATTTTTATTGCTGTTATCTGGGCTCTCTCCAGTTTGCCTACATCTTTCTTAAAATGTGGAACCCAGAAGTGGACACAGTACTCCAGCTGAGGCCTCACTAATGCCAAATAGAGCAGGACAGTTACCTCCCATGTTTTACACATACCACTGCTGTTAGTGCACCCCAGAATGATGCATCCATCTGCATCACATAGATGACTCATACTCAGTCAGTGATTCACTATAACCCTAGACTCTTAGCAGCAGCACTACCAGCTAACCAGTTATTTCCCATTTTATAGTTCTGCATTTGATTTTATCTTCCGAAGTAAAGTACTTTTCACTTGCCTTTGTTGAATTTCATCTTGTTGATTTCAGACCAATACTTCAGTCTGTTAAGGCCATTTTGAATTCTAATCCTGTCCTCTGAAGTCCTTACAACCCCTCCCAGATCCTCAAATCTTTTAAGCCTGGTCTCCACTCCATTATCCAAGTCATTATGAAAACATTGCATAGTACTGGACCCAGGACAGACCCCTGCGGGACCCCACTACATACTCTCACCGAGTCTGACAGAAACCATTGATAACTACTCTTTGAGTATGGTCTTTCAACCAGTTGTACACCCATTTCATAATAATTTTATCTAGAGAACATTTCACTAATTTGCTTATGAAAATATAATGTGGGACTGTGTCAAAAACCTTACTAAAATCAATATATATAGTGTCTATTGCTTCCCCCCTCCATCCACTAGGCTGGTAACTTTGTCAAAGAAGGTTTGGCATGATATGTTCCTGAAAAATCTAGGCTGACTGTTCCTTATAACCCTATTATCCTCTAGATCCTTACAAATTGATTGTTTAATAATTTGTTCCAGTATCTTTCCAGGTATTGAAGTTAGGCTGACGGGTCGATAATTCCCAGGGTCCTTTTTAAAGATAGCCATTATGTTTGCCGTACTCTTGTTGTCTGAGACCTCACCCATCCTCTGAGTTCTCAAAGATAATTGCTAATGATTCCAAGATTGCTTCAGTTAGTTCCTTATATACTGTGGGATGAATTTCATCAAGCCCTGCCAACCAGAATACATCTAATTTATCTAAATATTCTTTAACCTGTTTTTTCCATATTTTGGCTTGTGTTCCTTCCCCTTTGTTGTTAGTATTTATATTAATACTGTATCTACTCACCATTAATCTTTTTAGTGAAGACTGAAGCAAAATAGACCTTAAACACCTCAGTCTTTTTGATGCCATCAATTATTAGCTCTTCTTCTGGATAAGTAGAGGATGTACACTTTCCTTTGGCTTTCTGTTGCTCCTAATGTATTTGTACAGCCTCCTCTTATTGCCTTTTATGTGCCTTGCTGGGTGTGACTCCATTTTCTGCCTTAGCCTTTCTGATTTTGTTACTACATGCTTGTGCTATACTTTTATATTCATTCTCAGCAATTCGTCCAGGTTTCCATTTCTTGTCGAATTCCTTTTTGACTTTCAGGTCATTGCAGAGCTGTCTTTTGCCTTTAATGTTTTGTCTTTGAGAAGCTGCCATTCCTTTATCCCTTAGATTTTCTTTCCCTGAGTCCTAACCTACCAGTTCTCTGCGTTTGTTAAAGTCTGCTTTTTTAAAGTATGCTCACTTGTGTAACTATTTCCACTAGGAAGCCCTACCGACTGCATTCTAATACTCTCTGACTGGACACGTTCACCATACATACATAAAATCTCCTCTTTCACCACAATTTCTCCAACATTTATTCCTATACAATCTCTATATGTTTTTAACCTGACTGGTGTGAGGTACCATTGAAACAGTACCTTAAAGAAATTTTGTTTTACTGTGCTACAGGGAGAGATTGGTGGTCCTCTTTTACAATTTCATTGTAGTCAGTTGCAGGATTGATGCTGTGATTTTTTTTTTTAAATGGAGTCTTCTATTTGAAACCTGTATTTTGTTCTGTAATAGAGCATGCTTGGAAAGACTATCTACCCTATTACTAGATAAATGCATTGTTGTACTATACTGTTCACACTGTATATTTGACTCTGTATATCTCCCTTAACTTGTTCTGATGTTTAAGATTGTAAAATGTTTTTCTCATAAATTGCAATTGTGTGACATATATAGTATGTGCAATTCCAATGGGGTAAAAATACCTATTTATGTTTTTCAAAGGGCTGCAGGATTAATTGATTAAACTGGTGCTGACTCAGATGGCAGTCACTTCAAGAATGATAAAACTGTTACAGGCATTAAACCAAAGAGAAACTAGTATGTTGAACCACTTTGCCCTGCCCAGCATAGTGTATTTTGCCTTCCAGTGGATATGACTGTACTCCTGCTCTTATCCATTGAGTATTTAATGTAATTTGAAATCTGTTCATTTTTTTTCTTCAAAGGTGTATAGAACAGTCAGTCATTCTTGAGTCCTACATATGTCTTCTGCTTTCCTTACTTGATGTAAAACCTTTTAGTTCAGCTTAGCTTGTTTTATTTTTATCTTTTTTGGCAAACTACTAATTTGACTTACTGGGGTCATTTACATTTTTTATGGAATTTTTAATATGTTAAGAAAGGAAAATAACTTTAAAAGAATGCTAGTCTAATCTTTAGGCCTTTTCAGAACGAGGTAACTATCAACAATGTAACGAAGCTAATATGGGTATTTTCATTGACTTTAATGGTAGCTAAATTGAGCTCTCAGGTTCAAATTCTTTTGTGATCACCTCATGGTTCTTCTGATTGAGAACTGCAGTCCTTCATAGCTGAGGTAGCACTAGTGTCTCTTGGCAAGGCTTATTTTTGATGCAAACCCCTTTACAAGTCCAAAACAACAAATCCTCATGGCTTTAATTTTTTTTTTTTTCAGCTAAAGTCTCAAAGGCCCACTATTATCTGTTCTGAAAGTCTTGAACAACTTTAATAATCACTGTTTCTGACTAAAGACTTAAATGACTCCAGTTTTTCCCAAGCACAGAATTTAACACAAGGGTAGATTTGGACATTAACTATTATAAATGTAGGAGCCAAAGAAATTAAAATTGTTAAACTGGGTATGATTTTCCATCTGGTCCCTGACTGAACACAGAGGACACTTATGGGGAATGTAACTGATAATGACCCAACATTAATAGCCCCAAACCAGCAAAGGACTTCTCACATGCTTAACATTAAGCAAGTGCTGAAGTCCCATTTTTTAGCTCCCTTTAAGTCTCAAAGAAAGTTTTTTATAAAAATTTTCAAGACATTCAGAACAGATACTAGTTGCCCCTAAGACTTTAACTGTACAAAATATAAAGAATGAGATTGTTCACATTCTTAAAGTGAAACATGTCCTTTGGTGGATTGGGGCCTAAAGCAGGAATTGCTGTGCAAGACTGAAGCTACATGCCCTAAATTTCCAGGCCTGACAAGTCAACCAACTCCCTCTGCAGTTCTACTTCATAGAATCATAGAACTGGAAGGAACCTTGAGAGGTCATCTAGTCCAGTCCCCTGCACTAGTTGCAGGACTAAGTATTATCTAGATCAGAGGTGGGCAAACTACGGCCCGCGGACCATATCCGGCCCGTGGGACCCTCCTGCCCGGCCCCTGAGCTCCTTGCCTGGGAGGCTAGCCCCTGGCCCCTCCCTTGCTGTTCCCCCTCCCCCGCAGCCTCAGCTTACCATGCTGCTGGTGCAATGCTCTGGGTGGCCGGGCAGCACAGCTGCAGAGCCGTGGCCTGACCCAGTGCTCTGGGGGGCGTGGCTGTAGTGCCGCCATCCAGCGGTGCTCCAGGCAGCGCGGTAAGGGGGCAGGGAGCGGGGGGGTTGGATAGAGGGCAGGGGAGTTCAAGGGGGTAGTCAGGGGGTGGGGCTGTGGATAGGGGTCAGGGCGGTCAGAGGGCAGGGAACAGGGGGGTTGAATGGGGGTAAGGGTTCCGTGGGGTGGGGGGGGAGTCAGGAATGACAGGAGGGATTGGATGGGGTGGTGGGGGGGAGTCAGGAATGACAGGAGCAGGGGATGGTGGATGGGGCAGGATTCCCGGGGGGGGCTGTTAGCGGGCGAGAAGCAGTGGGGGTTGGATAGGGGTCGGGGGCCGGCCCATGCCTGGCTGTTAGGGGAGGCACAGCCTCCCCTAACTGGCCCTCCATACAATTTTGGAAACCCGATGTGGCCCTTGGGCCAAAAAAAATCCCCGCCCCGATCTAGACCATCCCTGACAAGTTTTTGTCTAACCTGCTCTTAAGAATCTCCAATGATGGAGATTCACAACCTCCCTAAGCAATTTATTCCTAACTTCCAGTTAGGAAGTTTTTTCTAATGTCCAATCTGAACCTCCTTTGCTGCAGTTTAAGCCCTTGCTTCTTGTTCTATCCTCAGAGGTTAAGAATTTTTTTTCTTCCTCCTCCTTGTAACGGCCTTTTACATACTTGAAAACTGTTGTCATGTCCCCTCTCAGTCTTCTCTTTTCCAGACTAAACAAACCCATTTTTTTCAATCTCCCCTCATAGGTCATGTTTTTCAGACCTTTAATAATTTTTATCACTCTTCTCTGGACTCTCTCGAATTTGTCCCCATCCATCCTGAAATGTGGCGCCCTGAACTGGACACAATACCCCAGTTGAGACCTAATCAGCGCAGAGTAGAGCGGAAGAATTACTTATCATGTCTTGCTTACAACACTCTTACTAATACATCCCAGAAGGATGTTTGCTTTTTTTGCAACAGCCTTACACTGTTGACTCATATTTAGCTTGTGATCCACTATGACCCCCAGATTCCTTTTTGCGGTACTCCTTCCTAGGCAGTCATTTCCCATTTTGTATGTGTGCAACTGATTGTTCTTTCCTAAATGGAATACTTTGCATTTGTCCTTATTGAATTTTATCCTATTTACTTCAGACTGTTCCTCCAGTTTGTTCAGATCATTTTGAATTTTAATCCTATCCTCCAAAGCACTTGCAACCCCTCCCAGCTTGGTATCGTCCGCATACTTTGTAAGTGTGCTCTCTATGCCATTATCGAAATCATTGATGAAGATATTGACCAGAACCAGACCCAGAACCGATCCCTGCAGGACCCCACTTGTTATGCCCTTCCAGCATGACTGTGAACCACTGATAACTACCCTCTGGGAATGGTTTTCCAATCAGTTCTGCACCCACCTTATAGTAGCTGTATCTAGGTTGCATTTCCCTAGTTTGTTTATGAGAAGGTCATGTGAGACAGCATCAAAAGCTTTAGTAAAGTCTTTACCTTGAGACTGTTCAAAGAGGCAGTAAAACATTTGTCTCCATGGATGCCCATGGATCTTTTACTCCAAAAATTCCAGTGGAATACAGCAGACCTCCGTCATGCTTTGTCCAAAATAACCAAAAACATCTCACATAAGTATCCAAAGTACCCTCCATTTAAACTTCAGAAAAACAAAAGTGTGGAAAGGCAGGGGGAGAGGTGGAAAGAAACCAATTAAGCCTGTCAGGTCAGTTTAAAGTATAGGCTACCAGCAGCAAATGAAGTAAACCGAGGAAAAGAAGACGGAAAAGAAGAAAAGGATATAGTTCGTTCTGAGCCAAGAGTAGGCTCCCTGGGTTGAAACAGTTGGGAACCCTTATCCCAGGTTCTCATTCTGGCTCTGGAAGAATCATAGAATCATAGAATATAAGGGTTGGAAGGGACCCCAGAAGGTCATCTAGTCCAACCCCCTGCTCAAAGCAGGACCAATTCCCAGTTAAATCATCCCAGCCAGGGCTTTGTCAAGCCTGACCTTAAAAACCTCTAAGGAAGGAGATTCTACCACCTCCCTAGGTAACGCATTCCAGTGTTTCACCACCCTCATAGTGAAAAAGTTTTTCCTAATATCCAATCTAAACCTCCCCCACTGTAACTTGAGACCATTACTCCTCGTTCTGTCATCTGATACCATTGAGAACAGTCTAGAGCCATCCTCTTTGGAACCCCCTTTCAGGTAGTTGAAAGCAGCTATCAAATCCCCCCTCATTCTTCTCTTCTGCAGGCTAAACAATCCCAGCTCCCTCAGCCTCTCCTCATAACTCATATGTTCCAGACCCCTAATCATTTTTGTTGCCCTTCGCTGGACTCTCTCCAATTTATCCACATCCTTCTTGAAGTGTGGGGCCCAAAACTGGACACAGTACTCCAGATGAGGCCTCACCAATGTCGAATAGAGGGGAACGATCACGTCCCTCGATCTGCTCGCTATGCCCCTACTTATACATCCCAAAATGCCATTGGCCTTCTTGGCAACAAGGGCACACTGCTGACTCATATCCAGCTTCTCGTCCACTGTCACCCCTAGGTCCTTTTCCGCAGAACTGCTGCCTAGCCATTCGGTCCCTAGTCTGTAGCTGTGCATTGGGTTCTTCCGTCCTAAGTGCAGGACCCTGCACTTATCCTTATTGAACCTCATCAGATTTCTTTTGGCCCAATCCTCCAATTTGTCTAGGTCCTTCTGTATCCTATCCCTCCCCTCCAGTGTATCTACCACTCCTCCCAGTTTAGTATCATCTGCAAATTTGCTGAGAGTGCAATCCACACCATCCTCCAGATCATTTATGAAGATATTGAACAAAACCGGCCCCAGGACCGACCCTTGGGGCACTCCACTTGATACCGGCTGCCAACTAGACATGGAGCCATTGATCACTACCCGTTGAGCCCGACAATCTAGCCAGCTTTCTACCCACCTTGTAGTGCATTCATCCAGCCCATACTTCCTTAACTTGCTGACAAGAATACTGTGGGAGACCGTGTCAAAAGCTTTGCTAAAGTCAAGAAACAATACATCCACTGCTTTCCCTTCATCCACAGAACCAGTAATCTCATCATAGAAGGCGATTAGATTAGTCAGGCATGACCTTCCCTTGGTGAATCCATGCTGGCTGTTCCTGATCACTTTCCTCTCATGCAAGTGCTTCAGGATTGATTCTTTGAGGACCTGCTCCATGATTTTTCCAGGGACTGAAGTGAGGCTGACTGGCCTGTAGTTCCCAGGATCCTCCTTCTTCCCTTTTTTAAAGATTGGCACTACATTAGCCTTTTTCCAGTCATCCGGGACTTCCCCGGTTCGCCACGAGTTTTCAAAGATAATGGCCAATGGCTCTGCAATCACAGCTGCCAGTTCCTTCAGCACTCTCGGATGCAACTCGTCCGGCCCCATGGACTTGTGCACGTCCAGCTTTTCTAAAAAGTCCCTAACCACCTCTATCTCCACAGAGGGCTGGCCATCTCTTCCCCATTTTGTGATGCCCAGCGTAGCAGTCTGGGAGCTGACCTTGTTAGTGAAAACAGAGGCAAAAAAAGCATTGAGTACATTAGCTTTTTCCACATCCTCTGTCACTAGTTTGCCTCCCTCATTCAGTAAGGGGCCCACACATTCCTTGGCTTTCTTCTTGTTGCCAACATACCTGAAGAAACCCTTCTTGTTACTCTTGACATCTCTGGCTAGCTGCAGCTCCAGGTGCGATTTGGCCCTCCTGATAACATTCCTACATGCCCTAGCAATATTTTTATACTCTTCCCTGGTCATATGTCCAACCTTCCACTTCTTGTAAGCTTCTTTTTTATGTTTAAGATCCGCTAAGATTTCACCATTAAGCCAAGCTGGTCGCCTGCCATATTTACTATTCTTTCGACTCATCGGGATGGTTTGTCCCTGTAACCGCAACAGGGATTCCTTGAAATACAGCCAGCTCTCCTGGACTCCTTTCCCCTTCAAGTTAGTCCCCCAGGGGATCCTGGCCATCCGTTCCCTGAGGGAGTCGAAGTCTGCTTTCCTGAAGTCCAGGGTCCGTATCGTGCTGCTTACCTTTCTTCCCTGTGTCAGGATCCTGAACTCAACCAACTCATGGTCACTGCCTCCCAGATTCCCATCCACTTTTGCTTCCCCCACTAATTCTACCCGGGGTTGTTACCTGCTCCTGCAAACCCTGCCATTTTCCACTCTGAAACTTTTTTTTCTTCCCCTTCTTTCTCTCCACTCCCTCAGGACCAAGTCCCAGCTCCAGTCTCTAAAGGTAGTCTGTTAACTCTGCTTTTGACTTGAAACCCTGTTGTGCTAAATCATCTTTCACTATCCCTAACTAATTTACAACCCTTCAGCAGCCCTTGCTGAAGCAGCACCAAACTTGAAAGATTACTGGCAGCTTCCCATAATGCTGCCCTTACTTCAAACCTCTCACAAGCAGACTGAAGTGCCTCCTTTCCTTGGAAGGCATTCAGTCCCCATGGGCAGGGACCTTCTTCCACAACCCATATACCAAGGAGGGTGGGCTCCTCAGCCACCCCCCATCCCTCTGGGTCCCCTAACACTTCCTCCATTTCCTTTTTAATCTCATCCCAGGGTGACCCCTGCACCTGGTATGGGCCCTGGTTCTTCCTTATCCATTTATCCAAAAAATCCTTTACCCTGGCTTGCCAGAACCCGCAACTACCATCATGAGAGTTCGCTATACCCCCTCCAAGTAGCTGCGCGGACTGTTGGGGCGGGGGACTTACAGGCTGCCACTCACCTATCCGATGCAATGCATCCAAGTCACCGGTACCAAGATGTTAGGGGGCTTATTCCTTCACCCACTTACTTCCCTGGTCCTTCTCTCATGAACAGAGAGCAACAATACCCGAAGTCCAAAGGTGCAAACAATTCGATGTTTACTGGGGTAAACTTCCAGCAAGCATGATTCCAGTTTCCTTCCTTTGTGTCCCCCTTTCTAGCTCTGACACCACAGAGCCTTACACCTGTGTCCCTGTTCCCATTCCTGCCCTTAGCCAAACATGATTCCAATTTCCCCATCCCCATTCCTTGTTCCCATTTCCCACACCCACTCACTTCCTGATTGACTGCAAACTATATAGTAAAACTTGAGTTCTGCTTAGCTATACCTTACCCAATCATTTTCCTGAAATTTAACTAACCAATCCTAACATATTGTAACATGATTACGTAACCAATTATATCCCACCACCTTAATTAGTTTACACCCAGCAAAATTAATTATACAGCAGACAGGAACAATCACAGAACCAGACAGAGATTATACAGACAAACAATAGCAAAGTGGGAACTATAATGACAAAACAGTACAGAAGTGAGGATTTCACATCCCAGCTATTGATAAGTGAGTTCTTGCCAGACAGGATGCTATCAAACTAAGTTTCCTTTTACATCTTTTAAGCACTTCCCTTTCTCTGGAGGTGATAGGCACTATCAGGACAGGATTGTATTCCTAACAGCCCAATAGCACCTTATTTCAATGTGACTAGTTTGGAATGTGAGGAGGTGACCGGTCGCTTCCTAGCTTATGGCTGCCTCTGTTGCTTAGCCAAAGGCCTTAGCCTAAGAACAGGGCCTCAGACTGTCACAGTAAGAGAAGGACCTTACACTGGCAGACAGTGATTTTGATTCTTTCTTTTATACCTCTAACTAGCCAAGTGATAAGAATACACCTAAATTCTTAGAGTATAGGCCTTTACAGACAGGCCTGAATATCTATATCCTAACACTTCATACGTTATCTCAACCTCACCTGCTGGTAATCTTTCACTACTTCCCAATTGCCTGTATCCCTGCTAGTAGCCTCTTTTCCCCCTGCAGCAGTGGAGAGTAAGACTGTACTGAGAAATGGTATCTTTGGATTTTAAAAAAATACTGAGTATTTTCAGAGAACATGGATTACATTTCAGTGTTGTTACTCCTGTGCTCATCTCAACAGATTTGAGGGGTCTGTAGATGCTGCTTTTTAATTTGTTTTGTGAAATGTGTGGGATTGGTAGTGCTTTGAAAAGGGTGACTATGAAACACTGAGACCTACTGAATGAGGAGCTGGAGTCAGACATGCCTTAAAAGGGGACTTGGTTCCTGGCTAAGAGCTTTAGAGTTGGGAATGCTCCTCTGGGGTTTCTTCAGCAGGTGCCCAGACCTGAGAAGTACAGATTATAGCTGGGGGGAAAATTGCACATATTTCTTTCTTCAGTTACTGTTTAGAGAAGTGCCATGTTATCATCAGCCAAACTGTAAGTGTTACCCGATAAACTGAGCTGCAAAAGAAACCAAGATTTAATAGCAGATAACGGTGTATGTGAACCATTAATACACAGCCAGTAAGATAATGTCTTTTATTGTGCATTTTAATCAAACTTCAGCTCAAAATCTGTATTTTATAGACCATAATGGGATAATCTGCAACAATGGAGAAGCTGTTTTGCATCCCTGTTACACTCCAGGATCACTGTCCCATAGTACTTCCTCCAGTTCCCTCTGTGCAGTCACTAACTCAGCCTATGAAGGCTCTTCTTCAGGTAAAACAGCAATTAATATTTAAAAATATAGATTTCTGTAACAGTATTTCTGCTTACTACTGCCGTGTTTAAATTTTTTAAAGAAAAATGTCTTATCTGCTATGCTGCCTGACAATGAGTGTAGCCTGTGAATGTCTGGGAAACTATCCCATCCCATCTGAGCAGAGGATAGAATGTCTGGAGGACATGAACACAGAGGGGAAATACATATTGGAATTGGAATTAATCAAACTGGTTACACAGCGTGTCTAGGAGTCTCATTCATGCAGCAAACCCCCTTTCCTCCTGTACTGAACTGATTACAGGATAACAGCCTTGTGCCCGACTAGATTGCTGAGGGGGGCAAAAATTAGCTGCCATAGTCACTGAGTTTTAACCTTGTGGTGGGTGGACCCAACCTGTGGTTGGATTCTACTGTGCCAATAACTGGTCACAAACTCTGGGCAAGATTATGCTATTCTTACTCATGTAGGGTAATATCATATGACTGGACCCATCCCACTAAAATGAGTGAGACTATTCCAGGAACAAATTAATACTCAGTATGCATAAGAGTGGTGGAATCTGGTCCTTTTTAAGGTGACCATGCTACCATTGTCTAAGGAAGAGAAATTCTGATAGAACTCCCCAATGGAAAGCGAATTTGCAATACAGTAGATCCTCATCACATAGCTAACACAAGGTTTTAAAAAGAGGAATCAGCTGACATGACTATTTCCCTTTTTAAACTGTAAGCAATTATAAAACCAGTTTAGATTGAAAAATCAAAACAAAAACCACACACAATGAATATTAATATCCTGCACAGTGAAAGTCTAAATGGGTTATTCGTAAAAATGTGAAGACCAAAATTATGATGATAAAATGCTTTTTAAGAAATGTAAACACTGTAGTAATTAGTGTAGCAAAGACAGTATCTACTGTAGTCTCACAGCAATTAAAGTTGCATCAAAATTTTCTTTTTTGCAAAGAAAAGTATGTAAAAAAGTAATTTTCTTTTTTGTACCTCAGGGTCTCACCTTTTTTTGGAACTCTTTTTTGTAAACATGCCATGGGAAATTTGAACCAGGTGTCAGACACAAATAAATGTGTGTGGAATGATCTCCAGTATGTATTTTGGGTTGGTATGCTGTTGGTTTCTTAGGAAATTTGGAAAGACTTAAAACATGGGAAAAGCCTGGTTTCCCCTTCCCTTCACCCCCACAATACATGGTTCCTTCCCCTGCTGCTGCCTGAAACATTGAAACGTCAGAGATATTTAGCCACTCATCACTCCCTCCGGTTCATTTATGTACTTGGGAAGGGTCACTGTTGTCCTGGATGTCATGGCAACACCTGCCTTTAATAATTGATTTCTCTTAGACTCCCATCACATTGTTACAAAGAAGGGTCCCAGGAGGAGCTGTAATGAAAGCAGACAGGGTTTGGTTCAGCTCCTCCTGTGCTCCTTTGGGTTTGTACTGGGATAAGGGCACACTGGTTCTTTTCAGAAGGTTATTGTTTACTTTCCTCAAAAAGGATAACATGAAAATAAGCTACAAAATTCCAGCTCTATTCCTTTAGATTGTTTGTTTGTTTATCTGATCCTTCCAAATTTGGATCTGGTACTTTCTGAATATTCACCTTTTAAAAGAAATAGGAAATTCTAGATCTCTGAGTCATAGTCTTGTGTTACACAATTTAAAAAAAAAAAGACACTGAAGTTCCAGTAAAATGTTTTGTTTGAATAGTTTAATTACTTTTCAGTTAACAGGGAGTGGTGTAGTATGGAGTTTCACAAAGACTACAATGACAACAAAATATACATAGGAGGCAACAAAATGTGTAAAGGCTTTATTATTTAAAAGTACATATATAAAATATTCTTTCTATTAAAAAAGCAGAGGAAATACATAAACAACTTCATTTAATGTTAGTTAAGATTGCTCTCATCCATAAACTAAACATAAAAGAGTAGGAAATACAATGTTAAGGATTAAAATGTAGACAAATCAAGCACTCTCAAGTTAGGAAATGCCAGAATGAACATTGTCCATGCAATCTTACTTTGGTCCCTTCATATGTATGCATTAAGATATGGTCTTTAATTATGTGATCCCATACTATTTTTTACACAGAGCACAGGATGGGTGGTACTCTGGGGATGAATTAGGCTGTGTAGTCGTGATGCTTTCTGGGGGTGCCTACGGTTGTGAGACACTTCGTTACCACCTACCCTTAACGTGGGGAAGCCTTGTCTGTGCCTGCTGGGGGACAGCTCCCTGGTCCTACAGGCAACACAAGCACTCCACTGTGCAGATTAGTGCTAGATATGCTTCAGCACTTGAGCACTATGAGCGTCCTGCCCTAGAGTGTCCTGCCTCTGTTCTGCTGTACACGCACAGTATTTACAGATTTGCTGCTCTCAAAGAAGCAGTGCACTTCAGCTTACTAGCTTCACCTCAGGCCACTGCTCTATTTAACACACAGCAATTAGATGTGTTTATAGTGAAAACAAACAAAACTCTATTTAACAAAGAGAAGAGATTCAAATCATAGCAAGTAGGTAGAGAGAGAGAATATTGGGCAAAAGATCTATCTGGCTTTAAGATTAAACTTGATAAGTTTATGGAGGAGATGGTATGATGGGATAACACGGTTTTGGTAATTAAATATTCATGGTAAATAGGCCCAATGGCCTGTGATGGGATATTAGATAGGGTGGGATCTGAGTTACCCAGGAAAGAATTTTCTGTAGTATCTGGCTGGTGAATCTTGCCCATATGCTCAGGGTTTAGCTGATTGCCATATTTGGGGTCGGGAAGGAATTTCCCTCCAGGGCAGATTGGAAGAGGCCCTGGAGGTTTTTCGCCTTCCTCTGTAGCATGGGGCACAGGTCACTTGCTGGAGGATTCTCTGCTCCTTGAAGTCTTTAAACCACAATTTGAGGACTTCAATAGCTCAGACATAGGTGAGAGGTTTTTCGCAGGAGTGGGTGGGTGAAATTCTGTGGCCTGCGTTGTGCAGGAGGTCAGACTAGATGATCATAATGGTCAGTTCTGACCTAAATATCTATGGATCTATATATTGGAAACAAATATTTACATATACAATAAAATCATACACTCATTTTAAAACCTAGATGTTTTTAACTAAAGCTCTCCCCAAAGTCCTACTAGCGTTTTTCAGCCAGACGTGGCTGAAATCCATTTTTCATGAGACAAAACATGCTGCCAGCTTATCCCCTACTTAAAGGATACTGTGTGATTCTTTGCAAGCCCTGATATATCATGAGATGCACAATGAGCAGACAGAGAGATTAGTGTCTAACACCCTCTCCCTGAACAGAATCTGTACAAGGTATGTCACCTCCTGATAACCTGCTTTAATGTCAAGAACTTAATTTTCATTTTAGGTACATAACTTCTTAAATATTATCTGTACATACATTACACAATGATTATGATGACCAGTGGGCTATTGGCTCTCAGTAGAGAACTTACATGCCCCCCTTTGGTGAATTATTGTGCATATAATTGACCAAGAGGATTGCTGTAAAACTCTGTGCCCTCTGCCAGTGGGCACAAAGAGGTTCCTCAGTCACAGCAGTGAAGGAATCTGTGTTAAGTAGGACCTCTGCCTCATTGTTGCAGAAGTTGGAAGCTATGTAGTGAATGAGGTGGGGGTTTGCAGGAAAAGAAAGAATGGTCTCATGGTTAAGGTATTGGAGACTTTGTGGTATAGTCAGTGGTAGAATCAGAGTTCCTATGTGATGCTGAGCAAGTCACTTGCTCCAGATGTTTCACAGGTAATCACTTCTGCATGTAAGTTGAAGGCTGTATCACAATACATATGCACAAGGGGGCCAAATTAAGGTTGCATGAGCAATGCATTTTCTAACATCAGAGTGCTTGATTTGACAAACTTCTAATCCTTAACTTTGTATTTCCTAATTTGTTATAGTTTAGGCATATAGTGATAATATGCAATATAGTATTCAACCATATCAGGTTTTTTTGGGAGGTGGGGGCAATGATAATACACAATAAACTGATAGTACAAACAAGCCTCTTCCAATATCAGAGGCTTATACAGTACCTGATAATTTGGACAAAGGTAACTTAGCCAGTTGTGCATTTCTATATCACTGGGGTATGGAACTTGCCTGAACAAGGTTTGTAATCAATCCTTATTGGAACCACTTCTAATAATATTTTGGCAGGATTACTGCCCATGATTTCATATGCCAAGTTTGAATGATCTGTATTTATCTTTTTCTGATTGTGTAATAACTATTTCTCCTTTTCTAAATAAAAATAGGACCCAGAAATGCAAGGTTTGCTGTTTCCAAAATTTATATCTTGTCACTTGTCAGGAATAATTAATATAAGTAACCGTTCATATGATCCCTGTATTTTATTTCTTTGCTGTCTCAATAAGATTAGTGTTTTAAAAAGTGATGTTTTTGTACTGGAAAATGGATAAGGAAATTTGGAATACTTTTTGTATTATTCAGAGTTGGAAAATATGCTTGAAAATGAAAGGGTGAAGGATGAAGCTGACAGCCAAAGTCAGGAGAGAGAGAATAAATTTCTACTATCGCTTTTTCCTGACGAAGACCGAGAGGAATACATCTTCTTTCAGAAAGTGATAACTGCGGTTCAGAACTGGTTCACTCTCTTTGGTTGGTCTAAGGGACCTAATCCTATTTCTATTCCCCACTCACTAAGACGGTAATTGTAATTTTTTTCTTAGATGTTTCCTAGGAAAATGCTGCATCATACCAATGTGTGTTCCATCACTAGAAACATTCTTGGATGACCCATGTTTATGACCAAGTTACTTTTAATATGCAACTGACTAATTAAATGGAGAAATCCAAAGATATTTTTAATTAGTCAAACTTTTTATACATTGTAAAACATAAAGGTCTGTTTTTTGTTTTTTCCATTTATAAAATGTTCCCAAACAAGAGGCTCTGAGAGCAAGTACAACATTAAAACCATATACAGTGCTTATTACAGCTGAAATTGAGTCTGATCCCAAAATGAACCCAGTTTCTGACAGTCACCACTATCTCAAGGCAAAGCCATGTAAATGAATAGTTTTGTGCCTTTCCTCCTGCCCACAAGGTCAACAAATTGATTGATGAGCAACAGGGGAAGCAAATTCCAGTATGTAGAGTCTTGTCACCAGTCCCTTGAACCTGATGTCAATCAGCAGTTATATGAATTACCTGAGTTAGTCCTAGCTGTTTGATAGTACTGAAAGAAAAAGGCATTCTCTCATTTGGTTGGTTCCCAAATGTGTAGGTTTTTATACAGGGTGAAAATGAAATTGTATTTGAATTGTACTTGAATGGTAATGGTGACTAGCACAGACTCAGTTTTATTAAATAGTCTAACCAAATAAAAAATCTTACGTTGTCATAACATCTGTACAGAAATCAAGAAGTACTGTATTTTTCACAATCCATTCCTCAGACCTTTCCATAATAGTTTATTAATTAATTCACCACAGTTAATGGTACAATAGTTATTTTTAACTCGTCTGTTTTAATATATTTAAAACAATAAAGAGAAGTTTTTCTCTCCCCCCTTCCCCCCCGCATTTAGTGATGTGTGTAAAATCCAGATGACTTCATCTGATAAAGTTTTTAAACAAAACCTTGGCAAAGATACGAAGACTGTTTATGACATGCTACTCCATCTGAGCGGACAGTTGCTACCTGGAATTACTTCGAGCCAGTCATTGCCCTCTGATCCTATTGAACGAGTAGTCCAGCTCCACTGGCAGCATTCTACAATGCTTACTTTCCTCAAGTAAGATAAGGGTTTTTGTTTTGTTTTTTTTGCTTATGTTTCCCTGGTTGTGTTTAAGTAGTTTAAATACCTTTCCCAAGGAATAATATGCTTTTTCTTAGTTGTATTTTTACACTGTTTTTTGGTTCATGTGATTAAAAGTGTGATATTTATGATAAATTACAATGAACTTGGTAGTGATGTAATCTCTGAAGCTTGGTGATGGCATGTTATGAAATGTTAAATAACCACTCTAAAGATGAGGAACTAATTTTGTTTCTGACATGACGGTGATATCTGTCATTTTTAAAAAACCTGATCCATCTTTAGAACATTGTCAGGTTATTTCTCCTAGGATGCAGGCCACATCATATCACCCAATTGCAAAATCAATGGAAAGAGGACTGAGAACTTGAAGAGAGGAACTTTATGAAGCTTTCTTCTTATATTCGAGAGAGCACAGATCCTGCGACTTTATGGATAACTTGACTCTCAATCTCATGAATCGCAGAACCAGTGCTACTACTTCATTATGTTGTTGTTTGATGCCTTAGATTAAAACATTTTTGTTAAGAGAATTTGAGGTCGTATCAAATTTTGACGTCAGGATGATCTGAGACACATATACCACTATGTAGAGTTTGGACACAATGAATGCAAAACATTCTATGAATGCTTTGTGTTTCCTCTTGATTGTTAACAGAGCACAACTCTGCTGCAAGAAAAATAGGCAAGTTCATCCCTGATCCTAAACTAAGACCTATCAATTTACTCCTATAAAGTGAATTAAAGTTATACAGCACATTAATGAAAATGTATAGTGCTTTACTTTGCAATGAGAAGCAGGTTAC
This sequence comes from Caretta caretta, assembly GCF_965140235.1. Taxonomy (NCBI): domain Eukaryota; kingdom Metazoa; phylum Chordata; order Testudines; family Cheloniidae; genus Caretta; species Caretta caretta. The sequence goes on along the minus strand of NC_134206.1, from coordinate 152,009,760 downwards.
ATAATAAGATAACCTCAGCTGATTACTATTCACAATATTAGAGATGTTGAAACACACTGAAAGGAATTTAAAATGAAAAGCCCTGTGAAAATCTCTCTGAACAAGGAGTCAGGAGGCTTTAGTAAACTAGACTTAGAGTTTTTCATCCTCTTCCCAGTAATGCTTCTTTATATTCTAGCCTTTGAGCTAAAGCACAGATTTTTTTTAAAACCAGCAATCAGCTGTTTATTAGCATAGAGCTACTATATTTACTTACCTTTCCTGTCTTCTTAATCTCTTGGCTCGTGAGAGCTGATGAGAGCTAAGCTGCACAGTTGTCTAAGTGATTGCAAAGTATCCAGGCCTGCACCCGTAAGTGAGATTTCCAGTACTGTAACTGTTGGCAGACAGTAACATCATTAAATTTTAGTACTATCGATTCTTGTGATAGTTACAGCATTATTTTGGGCTTGGATTCTTCTGGCTCTGACACTGACATGGATGGTTTGTGTTTCGATGCTTCAAGTTAAAGAACAATTCTTGCACTGAAGGCAACCTGCCCAGATTTATACATACTACTCTTAGGATCAAACATAGGATTTTTAGGCCATATTGGTTGAAATGGAAGTTCCTCTCACATAGAAATTGCCCAATATAAATTAATAGAATTGGCTCATTGCCCCAAGGTGTGTGTGTGTGTGTGTGTGTAGCTTCAGGTACTTTAATTAATTTATAGCAAACTTTCTTCCCTCTATATATCACAAAATATATATATAAAATATTTTGTGATACAGCATGGCCAGAGGGCAGCAGGAGAGTGTTAGAAGGGAGCCTTATTCCCTGTAGAGGGAAGAAAGTTTGCTATACATTAATTAAAGCACCTGAAGCCAGTCACATGATTAAAAACTCCCTGCTTCAATCAGACAAGAGGAGGAGTTGAAGCTGAGTGGATTGGTGTTGGAGCAGAGAGCAGTTTGGAGGGAAGCGGAGGAGAATTTGGAGAAGTGCTGTGGTGGGCTAAGAAGACCAAGACCCTAGGTAAGGGGGCACCTGATTTGTGCAGGAAGCCTCACAAGCTGAAGGGCAGGAGAGGGAAGTAGCCCAGGGGAAGGAACCGCTAGTTCTAGTGGTTTACTGTTATCCCTAGGGCCCCTGGGCTGGGACCTGGAGTAGAGGGCGGGCCTCGGTCCCTCCCACTCCACTCCCCTCCTCTAGGACACTAATGGGGCAGTTAATACCCCAGTTCAGGGGCAAGAAACGGTGCCCTGAACTCCCCCCCACCAAGAAGAGAAAGCACGAGACCCATCATAGTAGTGCCGGCAATTGGCCACTGTGTGTGTGTGTGTGTATGTATGTGTATATATATATATATATATATAAAAACCTTGAATCAGCCATAAAACTAGATTATAAAGTTACCCTGATTAGAAGTTTTGATAAAGCTGTTCAATTCCAAATGTGATAGCCTTCTGTTTTAGATGGAAGGAAAGGACTTTAAACAATTCTTCCTTTTAAAACGAAAAGTGTGGGGTTTTGTTTTTAAGCAAAGCAGTTTGGAAACCAACATGAGAAATGCTTCACTGTGGACAAACTGAAGTATCCTTGAGCCCTAGGCTGATAATGTAAAACTGGAATTTCTGAGGTGAGATGTGGCTTCCTTGTAAAAGTGTCAATATTCTTGGGATCAGTAGCATGGAAAAAAATCTGCTTCTACAGTAACATTTATCTCACTGTTATACTGAATTGTAAAAAATTCCAATCTGGTATAGGACACACCTTGTTCCCTATGGGTCCCTTCTTTTCCCTGTTCCTCTTCTGGAATACTGGACCCTTGTTCCAGGAGTCTACCACAGGAGTTAGATGTACTCCTGTGACTCTGCTCTCAAGCCACAGAAAGCCCTAAACTTCTGGGCTTTCCCCTGCAGGAGAGTCTTGCCTTCTCTGCAGTTGCTCCCTCAGCCTGCTTGTAAGGCCGGGGTATCTAATGGACCATCATGTAGCTCAGACCTCTCTGGCCAGGAGGTAATCCATGAGTTATAGCACAGGTGTGATCATGTCTCTAATTGGGTTTTTTTTCCCCTGCTGGAAAATTTCATCACAGGCCGTAAAAACCGTCTCTGATCCTGCTGATATTTAGTCTTCTAATGTTATACCAAGATTCTGAACTGTACAGTAGTACTCTGAAGTGACTCCTCAACTAAGTTCAGGAGAACTAAGCCAATGTTCTTCTCTTTATACTTCCTCCCATTCTCAACTGGTATAATGTCAGTATTGTTGGGATTTGGCCTCAGCTTGTTTAGAAGAATCCAGTTTTACAATGCAAGTGCAAAGCTGCCAGAAAGCTAACACAGAGAGGGGAGGGAAAAACAGAGAAATAGTTACCCTGCAGTCACTAGTGTGACAGATTCAAAGGCCTAAAGGGACCATTGTGATCCTCTAGTCTGACCCCCGGTATAACACAGGCCATAGAATTCCCAAACTAATTCCTAGAGCATATCTTTTAGAAAACCATCCAATCTTGATTTTAAAATTTCCAGTGCTGGAGAATCCTCCATGATCCTTGGTAAATTATTGCAATGGTTAATTACTCTCACCATTAAACATTTACACCTTGTTTCCGGTCTGAATTTGTCTAGCTTCAACTTCCAGCCATTGGATTGTGTTATACTCTTCTCTGCTAGATTGAAGAGCCCATTATTTAATATTTGTTCTCTATGTAGGTTCTTATGGATTGCATTCAAGTCACCCCTTAACCTTCTCTTTGTTAAGCTAAATAGACTGAATGAGCTTAATCTATCACTGTACAGCATATTTTAAAATCCTTTAATTATTCTCCTGGCTCTTCTCTGAACTTTTTTCAGTTTATCAACATCCTTCTTGAATTGTGGACACTAGAACTGGACACAGTATTCCAGCAAGTGTCATGCCAGTGCCGAATAGAGAGAGGTAAAATAACCTCCCTCCTCCTATTTGAAATTGTCTTGTTTATGCATCCAGAGATCCCACTAGTCCTTTTGACCATAGTATCACACGCGGAGCTCATGTTCAGCTAATTATCCCCCATGACCCTCAACTCTTTTTCAGTCACTGCTTTGTAGGATAGAATCCTCCATCCTGTAAGTATGGCCTGTGTTTTTATTCCTAGATGTATACATTTATATTTAGCCATATTAAAACACATTCTGTTTACTTGGGCTCAGTTAACCAAGCAATTTAGAGCATTCTAAATCAGTGACCTGTTGTCTTCATTATTTACCACTTGCTCAGTTTTTTGTCATCTGCAAACTTTATCAGTGATGATTTTATGTTTTCTTCCCGGTTATTGATAAAAATTTTAACTAGTGTAGGGCTAGGAACCAATCCCTGTGGGAACCCACTGGAAACACATCCTCTTGATTACCATTCCACATTTAAAATTACATTTTGAGACTTATTAGTTAGCCAGTTTCTAATGCATTTAGTATGTTGCATGTTGATTTTATATAGTTTTAGTTTTTTAATCAAAATGTTGTGTTGTACTAGGTCAAGCGCTTTAGAAAAGTCTAAGTATATTATTGCTATTCCCTTTATCAACCAAACTTGTAATCTTATTTAAACAAAAATAAAGTTAGACAGGATCTATTTTCCATAAACCTATGTTGATTTGCATTAATTACATTACCTTCCTTTAATTCTTAATCTACCTATTGAGTTAGGTAATCATACCACCCAGAGAACTCAGTCTGCCACTCGGATAGGCCCACCACCCATTTCTCCCATTTGGGTTTACAAAACAAAGTGTTTCATCTGTTTGGCATTTTGTTGTTGGAAACTTGTCTTCACTAGGAAACAGACAATACGGGTGATTGCTAGAGCCCAGATAACATTGGTTTGAGAGAAGAAGATGCAGCTGGTTGCCTCCCTCACTACTATTATCTATTTAGTCTTGGCAAGAAATTATCACCTAGCTGAATGGAATATCTCATGTTGCAGAAGCACAAAAACACATTATCACCCTTTTTACAGTTTTTTGCTTACCAAGCAAAATCACATAATACGTCTCAAAATGTGTTCACAGCCTTTGCCTTATATAGGAGAATCATCCTGTGGCAAGGCTAGAGCTTGAGTAGCTGGAGAGGAGGTGCATAGGAAGCTCAGGTTCTGCACAAGCCACCTGCCTCCCTTTTGGGATTTCTGGTTTGTTTTGGAAGTTCTTCTTTAACCAAAATGTTTTCATGCAGGATAAACAGCGAGTTTTGTAAACTTGCAAACAGACTACTATCAAGTTGAAACAATCTAGACCTCCAAATGTTGGGAGATGCTGCAAGGCATTCTTACTTAAGGAAGCCCAATTAAAGATCACTACTTAAACATGGCTACAACTTTTTGATGATAATTACTGCTGTCCTTGTCCCCTCCACTATATACTTCAACATCTGTGATTATGCTTTCAGTCCCCCTCCACTTTCTTTTCCTTTTTCCCCTCCCTTAAATCTGATGTCAAACAATGCGATAAGGTGCATTTTTCTGCTAATATGGTGGTTCTGTATCTGTTGAAATTGTAACTGTCTGGTTTAAAAGCATATTTTTTTATGTTCACGACTCTTTCTTTCTCTCATTTCAATTTGCATCTTTTGTATTGAAATTAAATAGGAAATTTTTGTACTAGTCAACAAGTTGCAGCAAGTTTAGTTCTTCGAGTGCTAATCTGTATGCCAACTGTGGAACATGTAAGTGCATATCCACACATCAGAGAATTTTGTAGTCAGCAGTATACACTAGGACTACATCCACTGAATCCTTGTGCATACTAATGAGGGTTTAAAGGGTGGAGCTGCATTGTCATACCCCAGTTCCTTCTTTACCACCTGTGGTATGTGTCAGAGCAACTCTCTTTGGATTAACCTCCACTTAAGCATTTGTAATTAGTGAGCAGGGTTGGTTTAGTTAAAGTAGGGCAGCTTTAGGGGACATTGTGGGGAGAAGTGGCTCTCTTCCCCTGTGGTCACTAGTGGTGCGGGCTGCCATGGCTAAGCATGGCACATCTGACTGTGAACAATGGACACATGAGCCATCTGTTCTGCCTTGATGAGGGGAAAGCCCCAGAGTGCTGTGAAATCTGCAGGTCCTCTTTGAAGTGGACCCAGGAGGGAGACGTGCCTGTGGGCTTTCCTAATGGAGCAGTCGACTGGTGCCAGACTCTGACCCTGGGTTCCAGGTGTCTAGCAGTTGTCAAAATCTGCCCCTGCATTGACTTTGAAACTGGCTGAGGGATTGCTCAAGCCCGTGGAGTCTCTGTCAAGGAAAGCATAGGGATAGGTTGGACTCAGAGTGGAAGTCTTCCAAGAAGAAGAGGTGGTGACTGCCCTCTTCTGTCCTCACTCATAGAATCATAGAATATCAGGGTTGGAAGGGACCCCAGAAGGTCATCTAGTCCAACCCCCTGCTCGAAGCAGGACCAATTCCCAGTTAAATCATCCCAGCCAGGGCTTTGTCAAGCCTGACCTTAAAAACCTCTAAGGAAGGAGATTCTACCACCTCCCTAGGTAACGCATTCCAGTGTTTCACCACCCTCTTAGTGAAAAAGTTTTTCCTAATATCCAATCTAAACCTCCCCCACTGCAACTTGAGACCATTACTCCTCGTTCTGTCATCTGCTACCATTGAGAACAGTCTAGAGCCATCCTCTTTGGAACCCCCTTTCAGGTAGTTGAAAGCAGCTATCAAATCCCCCCTCATTCTTCTCTTCTGCAGGCTAAACAATCCCAGCTCCCTCAGCCTCTCCTCATAACTCATGTGTTCCAGACCCCTAATCATTTTTGTTGCCCTTCGCTGGACTCTCTCCAATTTATCCACATCCTTCTTGTAGTGTGGGGCCCAAAACTGGACACAGTACTCCAGATGAGGCCTCACCAATGTCGAATAGAGGGGGACGATCACGTCCCTCGATCTGCTCGCTATGCCCCTACTTATACATTCCAAAATGCCATTGGCCTTCTTGGCAACAAGGGCACACTGCTGACTCATATCCAGCTTCTCGTCCACTGTCACCCCTAGGTCCTTTTCCGCAGAACTGCTGCCTAGCCATTCGGTCCCTAGTCTGTAGCTGTGCATTGGATTCTTCCATCCTAAGTGCAGAACCCTGCACTTATCCTTATTGAACCTCATCAGATTTCTTTTGGCCCAATCCTCCAATTTGTCTAGGTCCTTCTGTATCCTATCCCTCCCCTCCAGCGTATCTACCACTCCTCCCAGTTTAGTATCATCCGCAAATTTGCTGAGAGTGCAATCCACACCATCCTCCAGAGGCTGAATAACATCACTCTGAGGCTGAATAAGACTACCAGGCTGCTGGACATTAAGGGTGCTTCAAAACTTAGGAAATGTTCCTTGAGCACTGGAGCTGGTACCAACTGAGTGGACCCAGCTGTGATAGAGGCCTTACCCGACGTTGTCATGTTTGTGTTCACCTCTTTGGTACCAAGGCAGTTGGAATGATCACCAGCTGCTACAGGACCTGGTAGAAGACTGACTCTGGTACTCACCATCCTGGGATCTTCAGCACCAATACTTGCACGTTTACTGTCACACCTACCCACACAGGCTCTGTCACCCCAGATCATGGTCTGTATCTCTAGGGTGGATGCCCCCTAGCTATTGGAGCTGCATTTGCCCTGAGCTGTCCAGATTCCTGGACCTGGTGACATCAATGTTGCTGCCACCCTGTCAGGTTCCCCTTTCACCCAAGGGGTGGGCGCCACCGTTCCCAGATGACTTTTTTTTTCATCTTCCAACTCCTGGGAAAGCCAACAGCCACCCCTACCTTGGTCCCGTGACTTGGCAGTTTTGATCTTGACGAGGGGCATGAGGTGTATACATGTGGCTGAGGGTAGAGTGGGGTATCAACCTGGCCCAGCACATGTATCAGTGGTTTCAGAGAGTTTGGGCCCCTGCACCTTAAGACTATGGCATGTGGGCCTCTTGGGGACTTCAGTATTAACCTGAGGTGGCCTCCTCAGCACGCTTAAGGCACAGACTGTCACTGTTGCACCTGAGATTGGATCTGTCCCTGCTGTGCTCCCAGAACCAGGGCCAGTGCAGCAGATTCATGGTGGAAGGCAGGAGGGTACCAGCCACCACAACCTCACCATCCCTTGATGGTGCCCTGGCAACAGGTCAGTTGGCCACTACTTCCAAGGACTACAAGATACTCCAAGATCTCATGAGACAGGAGATGGCAGTCTTGAAAATACACACTGAGTAGGCCCAGGATGTGTCACACAAACTCCTCCTCTTACATTTGTCAGTCCTGGAATGTATAGCATTCCAAATTATTGACACTTAAGATAAGCCAAGAAAGATTTCAAGGTTGGCCTGGGAGCATTTAAGCATAAATAGATCTAATGAAGAATGCAATTTTACGGTGCCATTAAACTATTTGGAAGGCTGTTTGTAAGATATATATTTTTACAGTGCACTAACTGCAAAATGTATAACTGATGAAATTATTCCCAAAAGGGCATAAATTACTGACTAACCAGGTGTTTAGAGAGTTGGAAAGTTGCAATGGAACAAGGAGCCTTGGAAATAACTTAAGATGAGGAGAAATATATACCAGGAAGAGGAAATAGATAAGGACCAGAATGAGACACGATAAGGGCACCAAGGGTATAGTTGCCCCTAAATCATAGGGGAAGTGAGACCATTAGCAGAATGCACACAGGCTGTCAGAAACTACAGGGAAGGTCTTTCACAGCTGTTGGTATTTTTAGGCCTCTGTGTATGTGCTGTTTGTTTGTTTTAATAAATGCAATCAACCCTGAGTTGTTGGGGGTCTGGTGGTATTAAACAAAAGAGCAAATCAAGAGGCCATAACTCATTAAATATATAATAGCAATTAAAATTCTTGTTGATTATTGGCTATTGATTATTAAGAAATTATTGGTAATTAATTCTTAATTATCAACACAATCAATAAAGGACTGTTCGAGCCTGCAAAAGCCTTATGGCAAAAGCCAGCATCAAAGTGAGCGGAGGGATGGTATTAGGTCCTGGTTACTGGATATGAAAAGTTCTATTAATACCTGATACCAAGGTCCCTTGTAGTAATAGTGGCCAATGAAAGAACCATCCAAAGACACCAGAATTCAATGTCCAAGGATAAGGAAGTGAAGATCCTCTCCCTGATGGGTCAGAAATCTTACTCCATCTTGAGCCTCTAAAAGAGGATCTTGAACTACCAGGCTGTCCTGGCAAAATATGGCCACATCAACTGGTGAGCCTTACAATGGCTTATTGACAAGTTGCTGTAAGAATAGAGGGTTGATTTCCAGACTGTCCTGGCTGAGGGATGTTTGGTGGCCAGAACTGTGTTGCAGGTGGCCTTGGATGCAGCAAACACAAGGTAATGGCGGCAGAGATCAGGATGTGCTGTTTCTTGTAGCTGGCCTTGGCATGTGTATCTAAGGAATTACACAACTATAGAGGATCTGCTGTTCATGGTCTGCTCACTGTTCCATGACAAGAAGGATGAGGCAATGAGATCCCTCAATGTCGCTAGGTCTACCCTCAGATCTCTGGGTGTCTATATCCAGCATCTAGGAGGAGGCACTTTAGGTCCCAAACTTATTAGCTACAGGTGCCCTACCAACATAAGCTGCCTGAGTGCTGGGGCTGTAGAAATTCTCAGTTGTACCATACTGTTTAGGAATTGGGCAGGCAGCAAATTTTACTTGGAGTCCAAGAACAATGTGTTCCACAATCTTTGCCTTCCCCTCCCTTTGGCAATTATCTGTCTCTTCTCTAACAAGCTAATCCAGCATTATCTCAGACTGCTAAGTATTGGAGGTAGTCCAGAGTCCCTCTTCCTTCCCCTCCCTCCCATACACCTTCCTTTTCAGTCCATCTTCAGGGACCCCTCCCATGAGAGCTATTTCGACAGGGGATTCAATTCATCCTTTTCTGGGTGTGATAGAGGAGGTTCTCCATCCGCAGAGTGGAAGGGGATTCTTTTCAAAGTACTTTCTCATCCCCAAGAAGACAGGGGCATCAGCTGATATTGGACTTCAGTTATTCCCTCCCTAGATCAGAAAGATTGGTGTGCTTCCCTCGACTTCCAAGATGCATACTTTCACATTGGGATACACCTGGTGTACAAGCACTCCCTAAGGTTCGTGTTGGGCAACAATCACTACCTATACTGGGTTTTCCCTTTGGGTTCCACGCAGTGGTCTGCTTTAATCAGGAGGATGGGCATCCAGGTGTTCCTGAACTTGACTGGTTATGAGTTGTTTGGAACCTCAGGTCCAAACCAACATTAGGATCTTTCCCAAGCTGTTTGCATGCCTGGGCCTGCTAGCAAATGAGAAGAAATCCATGTTAGCCCCCATGTAGAAGATAGAGTTGCCAGGGTCATGTTCAAAGTAGAGGCAACGAAAGCCTACCTACCACTTGACAAGTTCTAGTTGCACAATCTCTGCTCCCACCTGCAGTCCTACCCTGAAACGCAAGTAGGATCCTGCCTCATGCTACTGGGTCTTGTGTCAGATTATACGTTCATCACTCCACATATGAGGCTCCAGTTCCAGTGGCTTCAGGCTTGGTTATACCGTCCAAGAAGACACTACCTGTGCAAGGTGGTATGTCTCCCTCCAGCAGTCCTCCAGTCGCTGGACTGGTAGAAGGACCCAGGCAACATACACAAATGGGTTCTGTACAGTCCCAGTTTGCCCTGAAGGACCACATTCAGGTGGGGGACTCACATGGGCAATCTCATAGCACAAGGCATATAGTCTCTTACAGAGAGTATCTTGCATGTTAGTGTTCTAGAGCTCAGAGCTGTATACAAGATATGTGTGGCCTTCCTACCAGACAATTTTGATCATGGGCAATATGGTGGCAGTCTTCTGTCTATATAGGCGAGGTGGTGAGGGACAGGTGCTGGCACTATGTCAGGAGACCATCCTAATATGGGACTTTGCCATAGGTCATGGAATTGCACTGTCAATGGTCCATCTCCTCAGGATGGATGACATGACAGCAGCTGGCTTCAGCAGGTACTTCTGTAACAATCACGAGTGGTTGATGTACCAGAGGGCCTTCAGTGATATCTTCCAACAACGGGAGAGCCCAGCACATGGACCTTTTCATGACAGTGGAGAACAACAAAGGTCACCACTTCTGCTCAGGGAAGGTGGTGCAGTCTAGCATCTCTTTCTGCTGCCTTTCTCCTCCCACGGACAGAGGAACTATTGTATGTATTCCCTCCCGTCGTGCTCTTCCCTGAGGTATTTTGGAAGTTTGGTGGGAGAAGGCCAGAGTAATCTTCGTAGCCCCACTCTGGTCAAGACAGATGTGGTTCAGGAACCTGCATGCCCTCTCTATAGTGCAGCTGATCACTTTATCCCTTGTTACTGAACCCCTGGCTTGGAACCAGGGGCTTGACCTTGCATCTGAGCATGAGTTCAGTCCACCGGATGGTGTGGATGCTCCCTTGTTAACACTGGTGGAGAGATTCTGTTTGTGAGACCTCCAGAAGGTGCCCTTTAGTAGTAGGGAAGATTCCAGTAGATATAACTCTCTCTCTGAATGGACAAGGTTTGCAAATTGAGCATGACAACACCACCTGTCCCCCATGAATTCTGGGGACCAAGAGATTTTTGATTACTTGTTGCAACTGAAGCACTCCACTCTTTCGTTGGGCTCATTATGGGTTCATATGGTGGCTTTTTCAGCTGTCCATCCACCAACTAGACCATCTTCAATTTTCTCACACCTATGGCAAAGAGGTTCCTGCAAGTCCTCTTGAGACTCTGTCTGCCAGTCAGGGATCCAGCCCTATTATGAGACCTTAACTTGGTCCTCTCAAAACTGATGGAGACTCCTTTTGAGCATGTGGCTATATGCTCCCTGTCCTGTCTCTTGTCATTCACATTGACCAGGAGAATTGGGGAGCTGTAAGTATTAAAGGCAGAGCCACCCTATACAGTCATCTATAAGGATTGTGTATCCATGAGGACACCTGCCAGATTTCTTTCTAAGATGGTGTCCGAATTCCGTGTCATTGAGGTCATCTACATACCTGTATTTTTCTTAATGTCTCATGCTGGGAGAGTGAAGCAAAAGTTGAACATGTTGGAGATGTGCAGAGCTAGATTGTTCTGCTTTGACAGGATGAAATCCTTCAGGAAGTCTACCGGGCTGTTCCTATCTTACACAGAGACAATCGTAGGGTAGGCTGTGTCTACACAAATGCTATAGAACTGGATTGTCCAATAGGTCAAGACTTGCTATTGGCTAGGGGAGGCAGGTGTCATGCAGGCTGATGACCCACTCCACCAGGGCTCAATTTACACCAGTAGCCTTGCTAGCAAAACTGCTTATCCAGGACATTTGCAGCGCAGGAATTTGGTCGTTCATACAGATGTTTATGAAGCACTATGCATTGGTGTAAGCAACCAGGGATGATGCTGGATTTGGAAGGTCTATGCTGCAGTCTGTACTCAGACACTCCTCATATCCACCTCCAGTTAGGGCTCAGGAGTCACCAACTTTGGAATGTTTCAGAGTAACAGCTGTGTTAGTCTGTATTCGCAAAAAGAAAAGGAGTACTTGTGGCACCTTAAAGTCTGCTGCAGTTTCCACGGTATGCATCCGATGAAGTGAGCTGTAGCTCACGAAAGCTCATGCTCAAATAAATTGGTTAGTCTCTAAGGTGCCACAAGTACTCCTTTTCTTTTTGCAACTTTGGAATATGTGTGCAGAGTAGTTCTGGGAGAAGAAATAGAGGTTACTTACCTTTACAGTAACTGATGGTCTCTGAGATGTGTAGGCCTTATACATATTCCACAACCCACCCTTCATCCCCACTACTTTTTGAGTCTTGACATCACAGGCTCCCATAGTGGTGAAGGTGTGACAAGGATGCTCCACTGTTTATATTCTCACTGGAATGCACATACACTGCCCTAGTGGATATTGCTGACCAGAAAGTTGTCTGACGTGTGCACACTGGATGTGCACTCACCAACTGTGGAATATGTATATGGACTACACATTTTGAAGAACATCTGTAAAAGTAACCTCCTTTCATAGGAACTAAAAAACTGTTATGCAAAGCCTATTGACAAAAAGACTTCTAAGGCTTGTTTGCCGTTTTTCCAGAAACAGGCTTTTTCAAATCTAGCAATGCTTTTTGGGTCTCAACCCCACCTCTGATTTAGTACTCTCACTCAATTGTAGTAGCAAATGGTAGTTCAAAATCTGAATCTCTGATTTGTGTGTTCAGTCGCATACTTGGTCAGTTGTCTGCATTCTGTTGTTTGTGCCCTAAGTTGATTGTAGCTATTGGTTTTCACCTACAGTTAGATAGCCTGTACAAAACGGTGGGTATGAAATTAGGGGCTGTATTTAAAAATGTTTCCTGTCTACTTATTTTTGTTTTTGTATTATTTAAGAAGCCAAGGAGCATGCCTTCCACACGTTATGCCTGAATTTCTGCTTGAACCTGATGAGTATAAGAAATGGATTGGATTGCAAATCGCATTGAAGGTAATTGTTCTAAAATAGCCTACATACGTGTTCCTTTATCCTGCAAAGACTTATGTACGTGCTTAACTTTTTGCACTGTGAGCAGTCCCACTGAAATGAGTGAGTTTATTTGCAGTGTGTAAAATTAAGCATGTGCATAAGCCTTAGTAGGATCAGAGCTGTAGTTTGGTATTTGGTGCAATCAGTCCCACACACACACACAGGAAGTGGAGCTATGTGTTTTTCTAAAAACTATTTAACAGTAGATTTTTTTTAAACATCTCCTTCGTAAAAAATAGGAACACAGTCATTCTCATATTGGATCAGACCAGTGGTCCTTCTAGTCTAATATCCTGTTACTCATAGTGACCAGTTCCCAGTGTTTGAGAGGAATTTGCAAGAAACCATGCAAAGACAGTTATAGGATGATGATCTTCCCTTAGGAAAAGTTTCCTTCTAGTTCCCAATAATTAAAGGTGAACTTAAGACATGAAACACAATGGTTTATATCTTTTCCAAAACTTATGTTTTTCAAAATTTACAGTTATAATTCTGGATATTCTTGTTAATTAATCTAACCTCCTTTTGGATCCTCCTAAGCTCTTCACCTCTGTGTTCCAATGAGTTCCACAGGCTAATTGTTGCAATTGTGTGAAAAAGTATTTCCTTTTATTAAGTTTTAATTTGCCACCTTAATTTCATATATAACCCGTGCCAATCCATGGGTTGGAAGACCTGATTGATCTGGAAAATTGTGCCAACCTCATGATGCCATCATCCTAATATTTTTGTAAAGAACATAGCCATGAAAACCCTTAAAACTGGAGACTTCAGAAGAGGTTGACAGTCAAAAGGAGAGTAGTGTGTGGTAGGGAAGAGCAGTAGAACAAAGTGAGGAAAATTTACTGAGCAGAAGAAAGATTTAAATATCCCTAGCAATGCTTCTTCCACTTCCTTTGAGAACCTCAACAGCCTAAAAAAATCTGTGTTAGGAAGTGTTTTCTAGTATTTAGTCTAAATTTTCTTTTTCTCAATTTTATTCCATTGCTCCTAGTTAAATTTACGTGTGTCACCCTAACTAATTTGCTTCCTGACTTCATCTTTACACCTTTCTAAGCAGGGTTTAGAAACAGTCACTACATAACCATATGCAATTCAGACACCTCTCTGAAACCGTTGTCTTGCTCTCGCAATCTTAGCATTAATTTAAAAACAATAAGTCTCTAGATATTATTGTTACAAAGGAAATTTCAAAAATATGAACAAAGTTTAATGATGCAGTGATGAATCTGCTGAGAGCTTGGAACAATGGCCCTGAGAGGTGTGACATACCCCATTCATCTCAGTGCGGTGATTACTCAGATATCCAATTACGATGACTTAAATGTCAGCATTGTTAGCTATTTGATCCATTATGTAGAAAGGAGAAAAAAGATCACAGATCTGCACAATTTATTGAGAGTGATGTTTCATTTTAGCACCTCAAATACCAGATTATGGGATATAGCTGTCTCCTTCCTCCCACCCGACCCCAGTCCAAAAGGAAATAAATCCAAGGAACCCAGCAGAGCTCATGGCCATATTTAAATCCCATTGAGGGGGTGTCAAGCTTAAGTAGGCTAGGGAGCCAAGTGACAAAACAATATTTTGAACATCTGCACAATCTACTGGGAGCAGTATCTTGTTTTGGCGATCCATATATTGATGGAGCCTATTTTGTAGGCAGAGTTTGGAAGAGAACCATCATGTTTTTTTCCCCAATGTGACCCTTGCTTCAAATATGTTGTAGCAGACTAGCATCTCTGTATCTTAGCCAAATAATATACATATTACATGTTTCTGTTCTTTCCCCATAAATCACTCTCTCATTCCCCAATACTTTTGTAATTTTTTTCCAGACTAGGTCCAGTGTTATCACTCATTCTCTTTCTGATGCCTAGGAATGAATTTGGTATTCCAAGGAGAGCCACACAAGAAACATGCAAGCAGAGCCCATTTACACACCCATCCATCCCAATTTATGGTGTAATGCCTGGGCATTTTCAGTCCAAACTTGTAGTCACTTTTTTTTGCTGCTATATTCAAAATTAAACAGGCAATAACTATACTTCTAAGTCTCTGTCAGCATTGCTGCTTTTCAGGTTTCTCCTTCCCATTTTATATCTGTATGTGTGATTATTTTTCCAAAATCTGTTCGTTTTTATTTTTTTCAGGTTAAATCATACGTTCATTTCTATCCATGTTTTTAATCCCTTCAGGTACCTTTGTATTACTTCCCTTTACTCACTGGTATTTGCCACTCCTATCAATTTAGTATGATCTGTGCTGTTTACTCCCCCTTTAAGAACTTTAATAAAGATGTTTAATGGTCCTAACACTTATCACTGTGGAAGCACACTAGATGTGTGTTGCCATTTATCATTACGCTTTGCTTATAGTTCTCCAGTGAGTTTTCACTCCATAGTGTTCTCATCCCAGGCAGCTAAAATTAATTTTGTGACTAAGATTTTGTGACTAAGATTCTGTGACAAACAGCATTATATACTTTGGCAAATTTCTAATATACTATATGGACTGCTTTTTCTTTATCCACTAAGTATGTAATTATATTAGAAAAAGCAGTTGTTTACCTGACAAACTTTTAAAAGCCAGTAGTGGCTGTTGCTTATGATTATCGTACCCTATAGATGTCATAGTTTCAGATAAAATATAAATCTCATTGTCCTTTATCTTAAGGTTCAGATGACTGAGCTGCAAAAAGCTAACATGAAGAACTCTGACATTTTTAACAATAAGAGTCTATTTGTTTTGGATGACAATGTATTCGAGACCATGAGCAAACGTGTATGGACTGATGTGCTACTCCAGGTATACAAGGTACATTGCAGACATGTAATATCTTATAGTACTAAGCTTTTAAATGATCTTTGCAAATATTACAGGAAGATTTCATACAAGGTGAGATTGAATAGAATAATTCTTTACTTCAGATACCCCAAATGTTTTAACAAATGGCAAAAGAATTAATCTACTTAGTTAAAAACACACTTTTTTTTTTTTGCGCTGTATTGACATACCCTTAGGGTCAGTGGTTTAAAGGACCCTTAGTTGCTTCAATTTTTGGAGTACAGTTAATTGTTAATGGAATTAAATGGGGGTGATAACAGACTTCAGTACAGTGGGGGAACTTAAACATGTAAATGTTAACCTCTCTGCTTGCAAAATAGGAGTCTGTTTATAATGTGGGCTTTAATTAAAAGTAGTGTATGTGTCAACAGATTATATAGTTAATTTTTTTGCACATTAGTAGGGCCCTACCAAATTCACAGCTGTGAAAAATGCGTCATGGATCGTGAAATGTGATCTCCCCTGTGAAATCTGGCATGCAGCCAGGGGCTCCTACCCTGTGTAGGGCTCCAGCTGCTAGTCCTGTCTTGGGATGAGGAAGGACAAGACTTCCCCTTCCCCTGCAGGGGCTGCTCCTGGCATGGGTCAGACCCACCTCCAGGATTTCCCCGGGCTTCAGGAAGCTTGGTAGCTGGAGCTGTTAACCCTCCTCCCTCCCCCTCCACCCCGTGGGGAGGCTGTGGCTGTGAGCCCGCAATTCGGGTGGGAGACTCACAGGAAAACCGGACATAATGTAACCGCACCCCAAGCCTGCAACCCTCACTTTTGTACTGCGTCTGATGGTGGTACTGGCTTTAGAGCTAGGCCCTGGGCCAGCAGCCTTCCTCTCTAGCTGCCCAGCTCTGAAGGCAGCACCCCTGCCAGCAGCAGGGCAGAAGTAAGTGTGGCAATTCCCCAATCTCCCTACAATAGTCTTGTGACCTTCCAACCCTGACGGCCTTTTGGGTTGGGATCCCCACCGTTACAACACTATGAAATTTCAGATGTAAACATCTGAAAACGTGAAATTTACTAATCTTAAAAACCCTGGACGTGAAATTGTCCAAAATGGACTGTGAATTTGGTAGAGCCCTATACATTAGTAATTGTAAAATGCTTTGTTGATTTTAAAAAAAAGTAGAGTGGTTGGGGTGGGTTGACTTACTACTCTAGAAAATTCTTCATCTTGGATTATGATTCAGGTTTTTGAAGAAATGTTTATCTGAAATGTCTGTCAAAAACCAGCAATCACTTGTGCCTACTATATCTGGGGCATAAACAGCCCCTGAAAGGCAGAGTTATTTCCATTCTGATCAAATGAAGCTGCTTTTCCTGGAGAGCGCTTTGGGGTCAAGCATTCCTCCCTCAATGCTACATCTACAAATGAATGGATTGTGTTCCTGTCAGCCCATTTACTCTCTATCAAGGAGCCTAAAGAAAGAAGAAAACACACTGCATATCCAGAAGCACTTCAGTTTTCAGTCTTGAAGGGTTCTGAGTGTGTGATGCCATGTAAACACTACTCTGAAACATCAAGTACTCAAAAAAACAACAATGAGGAGTCCTTGTGGCACCTTAGAGACTAACGAATTTATTTGAGCTGTACTCACATCCGTAGGATAATCAGTGATAAAATTAACATGTGCTTTGACATGGATATCTCTTCACATTTATTTAACGCTCTTATGTGTCATGATTATTGCCAACTCTTCTCTCAGCTCCAGGTTCATTGCTGACTAAATTTTTCCTCATCTGAGCAAGTATGCTCCGCCCAGCATCATCCCCATTCTTATTCCCATTATGGGTTCCTCTCATCAAAATTGGCAGCTAAAACAGTTATATACCCTGTTTTCTCTTTCAAGACCTTCTGTGGCCTTTGGTTGCTTCTGTGATGTTTGTTTCACTTAGGTCCAGTCCATCATGGCTGTCCCCTATGCTTGTCATGCTTTCTATCACGGTTAGGCAGCCAAGAGTGTCTTTCTTGTGTGTATGCTGCAGCCTCTATACTTCAGGAACCTGGCATGAGACCAGGGATATAAAATTTAAACCACAGATCTTTTTATAAGTTATATGACAAGACCCCTCCTACAGACTGTGAAGATCCTGACTGTCTGCCAATGTAAAAGATCCCTACGGAACTTTTAATGCACTGTAGCATGTCCACACAGGATGTTGTTACCGCGTGGCAAGCTAGTGCACTGTAGATTCAGACCCTGGCTTTCCATCCCATGTAGACATCTTTGTCTCTCTGTTCCCCAACTGTAAAAGGGGAACACCAGTGCTTTTCTACCATACAGGGGTGTTTTGAAATAATACTTTAAAGATTGTGGGGCTCTGAGATACTGTGGAGTGGGTGCCATATAAGTACCTTATAACTAAGTGCAGGAAAAGGGCCTGTCACAGGGTCTACTTGCTGATAGGCACCACCTCCTGGCTGCTCTGGGGATTTACTCCTTCCAGGTGCTTGTGCCCTCTTCTGTCGTCTTCTCTCACCCTGCAGCCCCTCTTGCACCATGAGTTACAGCTTCCTCTTCGTGACTTGGCCCCCTATTTATATAAAACTATGCATGTTTCCCCCTTCTCGGATATCAAAGTCTATTGGGGAAAACTGTCCCGGGCACTCTGCTCTCCACTGCATGGTCTGTGTCACTTCTCCAGTGGCTGGTAGGGGAACCCAGGCCCACCCTCTACTCGGGGTTCTAGCTCAGCGGCCCTCTCTTCAGCAGGCAAGGTCTGCACTATCCCATGCCTTGCTGCTCTTTGCCTAAGCCTTTCCTACCTCTCTGGCTCTCCCCCTTCTCTGGTTTGCCAGCCCAAGTTTCCTCGTCTCAGAGAGTAGCTGTAGGCTACCTACCTCTGTAGCTCCAAACACACCTCCCTTCTCCCAGGGTGTATAACAGCAGACAACTACTCTGCAGCCCCTGCTGCTCTCAGCTTCTGAGCTTTATACAGTCCTTTCCTGTTCCCATCCAGCTGAGCTTTGTCTAATTAATCCATGTTCCCTGGCTGCTCCTCCAGGTGCAGCCTGGGGAGTTAATTGGCCCCATCACAAGTCCATAAATATTTTTGATTATTCCATAGCAAAAGAAGATCTTTGCATTCAAAGAAAGTCTTTAGATTCTAGAGATATATTTCTCATCTCAAGCACCTTCAATTACATTATAGTTTGAAAGCCAGACTGACTGGGTAAGACCTAACTAATATATAGGAAAAAAAACAGTTAAATTCCCACAATGAGGCACCACCCATTCTGCTTTTTCAGTTACTGTACAACATGTATTTCACATAGATGCATAAGACACCACCTCAAACAACCTGGATATTTTTGACATACAAGAGGATTAATAAAACAGATCTTGAGTGCTGAAGTGAAATAGCAATTTATGGAAATGATTGCTTGAAGGTCAGAATAATTCCTTTGATTGCTCATTAGTACTTACGCTGCAAGCAATATTACACAATCCCAGGAACTACTTTTAGTCCTTATAATTTCCTACTTCTATTTTTATATAACCCAATCATTGTTTGAGAGTGGATTTGCTTTCCATAGTAGAATATAAAGATGAATTTGCTACCACCAAGGGCATGTAACCTGATTTCCTCTGGCTTGGGTTGATGGACCATGAGGGTGAATTAAACCTTTTCTGTGAAGAAATGTATGCTACTGACCTTTCCTCACTATCAAACATGCCCTGAACAGGGATATCAGAGGAAGACATAGTTGAAGGAATCTGTTGCAGCATAGCTCCTCCATGTGCAGTCTGAAGGCTGATGGGAATGTGGAGGTGGTTCAGAATTTAGGGGGTTGAAGTCCTGGTCTCTTGTGTATTTTGTGGGAATGTGCAAACCCTGCAATGCAATCTCTGCAAACTCTGCAGTCTCACATCTCTACCTGTTTTGCTAGCATTTCCCTCTGGATGCCTTTTACTATTACCTCAAACTTAACAGGGCCAAAACTGAATTCCTGATCTTTTCCTTTGCACCATTTTCATAGAATCATAGAATCATAGAATATAAGGGTTGGAAGGGACCCCAGAAGGTCATCTAGTCCAACCCCCTGCTCAAAGCAGGACCAATTCCCAGTTAAATCATCCCAGCCAGGGCTTTGTCAAGCCTGACCTTAAAAACCTCTAAGGAAGGAGATTCTACCACCTCCCTAGGTAACGCATTCCAGTGTTTCACCACCCTCTTAGTGAAAAAGTTTTTCCTAATATCCAATCTAAACCTCCCCCACTGCAGCTTGAGACCATTACTCCTCGTTCTGTCATCTGATACCATTGAGAACAGTCTAGAGCCATCCTCTTTGGAACCCCCTTTCAGGTAGTTGAAAACATCTATCAAATCCCCCCTCATTCTTCTCTTCTGCAGGCTAAACAATCCCAGCTCCCTCAGCCTCTCCTCATAACTCATGTGTTCCAGACCCCTAATCATTTTTGTTGCCCTTCGCTGGACTCTCTCCAATTTATCCACATCCTTCTTGAAGTGTGGGGCCCAAAACTGGACACAGTACTCCAGATGAGGCCTCACCAATGTCGAATAGAGGGGAACGATCACGTCCCTCGATCTGCTCGCTATGCCCCTACTTATACATCCCAAAATGCCATTGGCCTTCTTGGCAACAAGGGCACACTGCTGACTCATATCCAGCTTCTCGTCCACTGTCACCCCTAGGTCCTTTTCCGCAGAACTGCTGCCTAGCCATTCGGTCCCTAGTCTGTAGCTGTGCATTGGGTTCTTCCGTCCTAAGTGCAGGACCCTGCACTTATCCTTATTGAACCTCATCAGATTTCTTTTGGCCCAATCCTCCAATTTGTCTAGGTCCTTCTGTATCCTATCCCTCCCCTCCAGCGTATCTACCACTCCTCCCAGTTTAGTATCATCCGCAAATTTGCTGAGAGTGCAATCCACACCATCCTCCAGATCATTTATGAAGATATTGAACAAAACCGGCCCCAGGACCGACCCCTGGGGCACTCCACTTGACACCGGCTGCCAACTAGACATGGAGCCATTGATCACTACCCGTTGAGCCCGACAATCTAGCCAGCTTTCTACCCACCTTGTAGTGCATTCATCCAGCCCATACTTCCTTAACTTGCTGACAAGAATACTGTGGGAAATGTAGGGGAGGGAAAATAATATTTTCCCTCCCCTACATTTGCTTTCAGTATTGATTGTACTATTGTTTGTCTTTTCAGTCAGGCTCATAACCTGGGAGTCATCCCTCTTTCTTTCCCCACATATATAGTCTCTCTGTCAACATTTTATCTCTGTCCAAATCTTGCCACTTCTTCATCTATGACATTTCTAAAATCTGAGCTTTTTCTTTCCATCTAGACAGCTAAAGCTGTCCCTTCCAGGTCCTCATCTCCCTTCTTCAACGCTGTAACTTCCTCCTTATTAGACTTCAGGGCATCTGTATTGTCCCAGTCTCATTCATACATAACTCACCCAAGAGCATCTTCTTTGCCCATGGATCTGAACACATGAATCCTCTATTTTAACCCATTGCTACTCCTCTTCCATCATATCAGATTCAAACTTCTTCTCTTAACCTTCAATGTTCTTCCCGGCTCTGACACTTGCTACTTATTTATTCTGGTCTCTTTCTACATTCTCCCTCATCCTGTTCACTCTGTCAATGGTACCAACCTCAGCAACCAACTTCTGTGCTCCTCTCAAAGTTGCCACTTATGCTTGGAAAGCACCCTCTCTCCCCAGATGCTCTGTAACCAGTGTCTGATTGCAAGGCTGAGAGACAGTTGGGAAAAGCAGATAATTAACACAAAACAAAAAATAGTGTGTGTTTATGAAAAAAATTGATTGCCTCTTCCTCTGTCTATAGGATGCTTGCTTTGACGATTACAAACTCGTCAATCTCTGTGTGCATATGGGCCCTAACAAGGACTTTTGGGTACTACCATAATATAAATATTTAATAATATCAATAGGAGAATTGTAAAGAAAAACTGGGAGGTGAATTTGGCTCCAAAAAAAATGAAATGATCTATGAAGGAGATGTTGCAAACACTAGATTAAATTGGCTTTGCATTTATAAACTTGGATTAAAAAATAATTCCAATTATTTAGCTGCTGTTGGATTCTGTTGGAGTCTACAGACTCATTCTGGGAATGCAAAAAGGTCAAATTATTTTTGATGAAGTCATCAAAAATAATTGAAAAATAATTGGAAACAAAATACGTTTAGAACCTCCCATTTGCATTTTATTTGATTCAGGAATTAAAGGAGTCCCTAAATCATAATCCAAACCAATCTCTGCTATGTTAATAACATAGGATAACTGTACAGAACAGAAAGAGTAGAGAAGGTTTATTTATATAAACATTGATCTCATAAAATAATGTTTTTTGGATAGAGGATAAATTGGATAATGTTGACAAGATTCTGAATCCATTTCTAAGTGTCATAAGGAAAATACTGTAGATTTTAGGAAAAATAGTTTTTTCACTGCTGAATGTAAATTGCAAATGTACAAAGAAAATGCATGTGAATATGTCATGTATTTGCTGTGCATTTGAGGATGGAAGGGAAGATTTAATCTTATATTTGCATAATTTTAGGAGCACATAGGGTTGAATTCATACACAGGCTTTTATACGGCATGATTTTTTTGTCGGTGTTTGAAGAGATGGTTAAATTTCATGCTGTTCACTGTTTGTAAATAATAATCTTGAAAGGAAAAAAAATAAAGAAATATTTTTTGAAAAGGTGGAGACTGGAAGCCCTGCCCCATTAATGCAACGTGCCTTTATGATAGTTTAGAATCTACCAAATAGCTTCAAATCTGAAAGTTTTTCTGTGTTTGAAAAATAATTGTATTTTTGTGTTTTGTTCTTTCTACTTGGAATTGTAATTATACTTTTTAGTAAAAAGATGAAATATTTTTTTCTGATTTCAGGTGTTGGTCCTTGCACGTGTATTGTCACTTACTACCAGTAATCTGTTGAGCTCAGAAAGTGTGCAAAGCATGCCGAGAATAAATGCTGAGCCTTTATCCAGTAATATATATTCTCCATCTGAAAGACTCCTCCTTACCTGGCTGAATACACATTATGAGAAAACCAGAAAAATTGTGTGGAAAGACTGTCAAAAAGGTGAAGCAATGCTTTGACTATTCTTTCCCCCCTTACCCCCTTAGTACTTTTGCCCCAGTTTCTGTATACCTTAAGGATATTGTGACAGTTTGTCACTGAAAGTACCGTACTTTGAATATGTGTTCATAAATATTTCACTTATTATGCACATACATTCCATTTGCTTGAATGGAATCTTTGGCCAGCAGTACTCATTGGAACCACTCCTGTGCCATTTGTGCCGTCGTGCTCCTCAACCTAGGGCAAAAAAGGGCAGAGTGGGGAAACAGTTTGCCTTTGGAACTGGTGTATCTGTATTCAGATCACCCTAGCAGTTCTGCACCTGCATGGATTGCCTAGCAGATCACCAGAGCAGACAGTTCTTATGCGATCAGGAATGATCGATAAAGATTCCATCATTCAGACCTACTTTCCCAAGTGTGATCACAAAATCATAAATCTATTTGCCAGAGAGACAAACATAAGATGTCACAGTTTCTGCTCCTGAGGGGCGTAAGTCCCAGTTCTCAATGAGAAACTTGCCTCATCTTGTGGACTCTGGGGACGTGTACCTACCTGCCAATACTTCTTATACCGTGGGTGTTAAAGAAGCTCAGACAAGATGTGGAAGTGGTGATCATGGTAGCACCAGTTTGGCCTAGGCAATTCTATTCCTCTGATCTGATGAAATCAGGGTTTTGGAGCTGTGCTCTGGCTCCGCTCCAGCTCCAGGCAAAAACCTGCAGCTCCACTGTTTCGGAGCTGCTCCGCGCTCCAGCTCCGGGCTCCACTCCAAAGCCCTGGATGAAATTGTCAGTTCAACCACTGGTAACATTACCTCTGTTTCCAGACATAATTTCTTTCAGTGTGTGTCAATGTGGATTCCACTCTAGGTGTGCATGCATTCAATGCATATGAGGCCAGGTTTTCTTTTGTTTGTTTTTTTAAAGTTAGCGGTGTCTGTGGAACGTTGCTTGCACTCTGTGTCTCCTCGTGCTCCTATATAAGGGCATAAAGGGTGGAGTGACCCTCCTTTTGTGTCTTCTTACTGCCAATGGCAGCAAGTCATAATCTAGCTGAGTACTACCAGTGGCTAGAAACCTAGCAAGCTTTTTTCTCAAAAAAAGCCCCTCTGAAAGTCTTTAAAATTTCTTTCCATGCTTAACTTGCAAATCCTCAAACTGGACTGAAATACATCAAAAGACCCCCTGTACCCATGTGCCCACCCTTCCCCAATACAGATCCCCTTGTACACCATGGTGGAATTCAGTACTGCAGATCATGACAGACAAGTCAGAAATGCATTACATGAACAAACAGGGTGGCTTATGCTCATCCCAGTTATGTCAGGCAGCCATCAAACTCTGCGAATGGTGCCAACTGTATTCGGTAACCCTGCTGGCCCTTCACCTCCCAGGAATAAAAAAGAGTATGTCAGACTTACTAAGCAAGAACCTGGTATCTAACCTTACATGGTCATTATGAGACACCATGTTGCACCCTATCTTCCAGATGTGGGGGATCCTGGCTATAGACAATTTGCATTAGCAGAGACTGCCAAATTCAAGATGTTCTGTTCCAGGGGAGGCATGAACATGAAATCCTGAATGATGCATTCCTCCTCCTGTGGTCTAAAAGCTTCCTCTGTGCATTCCCTCTGGTTCTGCTGATCTCCAGGATAATAAAGATCAGATGGGACACAGACACAGTGATCTTGATAACCCCATATTAGCTGAGACAGTTCTGTCTCTTGGACCTTCTCCAATTGTCCCGTGAACCTCCCATCTATCTCCCTGTCTGTATGGTCATAGTGTTTCAGAACCAAGGCCAGATACTGCCTCTAGAACCCCACTCGCTACCTCTGATGGCCTGAATGCAGTCTGGATGATAAATAACAACAGTGTTTAGGAAGGCCTCCACCGTAAAAACGTGTGCTGCAAAACTGAAATAATTTTCCGTGTGGGCCACCCAGGACAATGTAGACCCAGTCGAGGGTCCAGTACCAAAGGTTCTAGACTATATATTATCTCTGAAGGAAAAAGGCCTAGCATTTAGTTTCCTGAAAGTCCATTTAGCTGCAATCACTGCATATCATGCTCTGATTTTCACAATCAGTCTTCTCATACTCCACAGTGACAAAATTTTTCAAGGACTTTTGCACTCATGACTCAATGTCAGAGACCCAGCTTCTTCTTGGGATCTCAACATCATCCTTCTGTGGCTCATGGAACCCCTATTTGAGCCTCTGTGGCTTATTCAAATGTACTGATCTCTGGAATTTGTAGGGCCGCTACTTGGGATTCATTATATACATTTGAAAGGCATTATTCCCTTGTCGAGGCATCTAAGTCAGATGCCCACTTTGGCAGAGCTGTCTTAAAGTAAACTCTGAGCCCTGGTGCTGGAATCCGGGATGCCCTCACTTTTTAACAAAAGAAATGTAAGTGCAGAATTCATATCCCCTGCAGGTTCCACCCTGTCCTCCCTCCAAATAATAGATTCTGCTGGGGAGATGCTGCAATTACACCTTTCACCCACCAGAGGCTGCTGTGGCACCAGGAGAGGGCAGCTGACTCACTGCTGGAGCAGCCAGCCTTGAAGAGGGAGGGGGCACTTTGCCCTCCCCCTCCCCCACACTTCTACAAAGGTTCTGGCATCCTTGCCTGAGCATCCACCTCCAGGACTGCTTGAGAGTCACTAGAAGTAAAATACATGTGGACAAGCACTTGAAGACGAGAGAACAGTTACTTACCCTACAGTAACTGTAGTTCTTTGAGATGTGGTCTCCGTATATAATCCTCAATCAACCCTCCTTTCTTGCTTCTACAGAATCAAATTAACACCTAGATTTCTTATTGGTGAAGGAACTGAGGGGCAGTTGGTCCCTATTTTGCTCTTTATGCCCTCAGTTGTGGGGGGTGTGAGGGCACAGAATCCACCACGGTGGACACTGCTGGCCAAAAGATTCTGATCTCCAGCGCATGGGATGCATGCAAACCCGAAGCGGAATCCTTGTGAACAGCACATATTGAAGAACCACAGTTGCAGTAGGGTAAGTAACTATTCTTTTTGCCTCCTGGCAATACTTTGTAGCTTAGTATAATAAATTGTTGTAAAAATGAATTAGTACAGTTTATCTTCAATTCTAAAGCAGGGTTAAACAATTATTTAGTTTTAAAAGCTTTCTACAATAGGTTTGGAGTTGGCACTAAAAATGATGGCAAGTTTAATTATGTAATTGGATACTCAGAAATAAAATGTTTGTATTAAATCATCAAAATGGGGCAGATGGCTCAGTTGGTTAATGTGCTCATTTGTGAAGATTTGGTTTCAGATTTGGCCAGAGATAAGTGACAATGAGTTTCATGGTCACTGTCTGGTTCCTTATAGACACTTGTATACCACAAAATCCCCTCACAATTTAACATAGTTAGTATTTTTCTGCTTTCAGAGAAGTCTCAGACTGGAATAGCAGGAGTGATTTGTGTGTGTGTGTGTATTCTCTGTGTGGAAGTTTACACAGTGACTGCTTGGACTATACCTGCTTCTAGCCAGTTTTTTCAGTTCATGGTTTTTATGCATCCTCTCAACAATATCATAAAATTGGTTAATATAATGTGTTACCTGTGCAACCTTAATTTGGCCCCTTATTTGTATGCAATATGATACAATCTTTAATTATATGATCACATACTGTTCTTTACACAGGACAGCTGCATTATTCAGTGCATGGGATGGAAGGTGCTCATTTCATGAGGCGCTTTTAAAATATTTTGTTTTCAGCTTATTTTATTCAGTGTGTGGCTCTAGGCCTTACTTACTGCATTATTATTCACACCCTACTCTGAAGACAGAAGTGGGCTTTTCTGTAGTGCTCATCATTGCAGTATCGGAGTGCTTCACAAATATTAATTAATTAATTTCCACAACACCTCTAAGATGAAGTGGCAGTGGTATTCTAATTTTACATATGGGGAACTGACACAGAGAGATTAAGCTCAAAAGTATCCACTAATTTTGGGTGCCCAGTTTGAGATGCCTTGGGCCTGATTTTTCAGAGTAATCAGTATTACAGTAGCCCTACCAAGTCCTGCGTTTTGGATGATTGTGTTAATTGTGTTTAAAAAAAAGAAGTCTCAGCCACCTCTCTTTTGTGAGCCGGTGGTCTATATTAGATCCTTACCACGATATCACCTTTGTTTTTTCTACCGCTATTATCCTTACCAGAGACTTTCAACAGGTCTGTCTCCCACTTCTATCTCAACCTGAGTGCAATGGTATACATCTTTGATATCCATGGCAACACCTCCTTTTTTCTCCAGCCCACCTTCCCCATCTTTTTTCAGGGAACCGTAAGTAGTCTCTTCTGAAATTGGGAGCAATAGAAGAAGTGGCTTGTCATCACAGAGGGAAAGGATTCTATTCCTGTTACTTCCTAATCCCCCAAAAGTCAGATAGTTTGTCCCATTTTTGACCAAGTTGTACCGCTTTATCAAGAAAATCAAGTTCAAAATAGTTACCATTGCTTCCATTATCTCTTTCCTGGAGATTGGTATGCTGCCCTTGATTTGTAGAACTCATAGATCCGTGTGGCCGTACTTCCATGCCACAGGAAGTACCTTCACTTCATAGCGGGAGTGGTAGTGGACCACCTGTGCCACCTAGGTGTCCAAATTTTCCCTTGCCTTGATGATTGGCTGTTGTGCAGAGCCTCAAGCATCCAAATCCACATCATCATCCTCGTAATCAGACAGCTGTTCTTTCATCTGGCCCTGAAACTGAAGTTAGGCAAAACAAAGTTACAGTTGATGCAACATATAATATTCACAGGAGCAGACCTCGACACTGTAATTGTGATGTCCTGTCATCCTTTGGACAGGTTTCAGTCCTTAGTTAATCTGTCCGAAAGCTTGATAACAGTGCCTTCCTGCCTACAACAACTGGGCCACCTGGCCTCATGCACATACGTAACTCCACATGCCAGACGTCACCTTTGCTGTCTTCAGGCCTGGCTCCATTCAGTATATCGTCCATCCAGGCATCTTCTAGACATGCTGGTTTGCATACCTGCAAGAATGCTTCAGTCCCTGGACTTAGCCCTTCCAGAACCAACTATGACTCTCTGGTTACGGATGCATCTACCAAAGGCTTCGGGGCCTACCTTGCTCAACTTTGTGTGCAAGCACTGTGGTCACCCCAGGAGGTCTCTCCGCATGTAAATGTGCGGGAGCTCTGTGTTATTCATTGGGCCTGTGAGTCATTTATATCTACCATTAGGAGCCAGTGGTCCTTCCAGACAACACCCAGTGGTTTAGTCATAAGTCTCAAGGTACGGGAATGCCTTCCCCACCCCAAACACCTATCTAGAAAGTGGTGGGGGGCAGTCCTTGCTCTCTGCCTTAGGCTATCATGGGACTCCCTGACCATCCATGGGGAGTGGCGAGTTCCAGCATGGTACTCCGCTACTGTGATTGTGTTTTTCAAAGTTTGTTAAAACATCTCAAAGTCTGCTTATCTTTATGACTTGTTGGTGGGATATACTCTCAGGGTAGAAATGCTTAATCAGCAGTAGAACATGACTCCCTGCTCCTCCAAAGTACACACTAACTAATTTCTCAAAATAATCCCTAATGGGCTAAAACAATTTCCCTAGCAACAGCAAAATATCATAATTTCTATTTATCAGCAAAAGCCACTTCTAACAAGTAACTTACATAGACAGGCAGTAAGAAACTTGCAGAAACAATGTTAGCTTGTCCATACTCCCTTCCATTCCCATGAATCTATGATTTTACCAGCTTTTCACCTGAATCAATCTATTTAGCTTCTAGTATTTTTTCCGAAATCTCATTCTCCAAAGCTGAAGAAAGCCTTCTCACGTTGGATGTCTGCAGAACATTGGCATTCTATCCTGTTCACCTTAAGTTGTTCAGAGACTCTCCCAGGCTCTTTGTAGCCTAATCTGAGAGAGTCAAATGATTCTCACCCAGTGACGGTTCAGCGTCTCTCACACTGGTTCTCTGACTGTATTAACATTTATTATGATCTTGCAGAAGTCTCTCCTCCACTGAAAATAAAGGCTCACTCCACCAGGGCTCTGTCCACTTCCTCAGCCTTTCTGAGCAATGTTCCCATAACAGATGCCTGCAAAGCAGCAATGTGGCCATCTGTACATGCTTCTCCAGGCATTGTACCATCATTTAGGCCTCTTGGGACAATGCCAACTTGGGGAAGTTGGTATTGCAGTCTCTGTTCAGAAAATCTAACGTCCCACCACCTGAGAGGGAACTGCTACAGAATCACCAGTGGTGGAATGTATGTGTGTACAGTGTCTTAAAGGAGCAAAAAATGGTTACTTACCTACAGTAACTTGTTCTTTGAGATGTGTTGTGCACATATACATTCCATTGTCCTCTCACCTTCCCCTCTGCTTGAGTCAGTAATTTTACAAGTGGCGAGAAGGATGTGATAACAACCACTTTTATGGCTTTGGCTCAACGCATACAGAGCATGAGCATAAGTCTCTGACACCTGAGTGCATTGGGTGCATATACACCTACAGTGGACTATATATGTGCACAACACATCTCAAAGAACAACAGTTACTGTAGGTAATTAAGTAACTGTTTCCGCCCTGTTTCAAAAAAACAAACAAAAATCTTTTTTCCAAAAAGTACAGTTTGTGGCGGATACTGGGCATGGAAAATGTCAGCTCAAACTGATAAAGTTTTGTGAAGTTTATAAGCAACTGGAAAAAAAGACTTGTATAATGGGAAGTGATAGACACTCTTAATAATAGGCAGTGCTATTATCCCTATCTGTAATTAAAGTTTTGATTAAGTGTTCAAGATGATCAGACCTAAGAATCTATTGGGTATACAGTATACTCCCATTTATCTGAATGGCCTGGGGGACATCCCAATGTTTTGGATAACTGGTTGTTCCGATAAATGGAAGTGCTATTAACTAACATTGATGTACCAGGGGACTCGCTGTGGATTCGGATAACCAGGATTTTCAGATAAAGGGAATTTGGATAACTGTAATTTATACTGTACTAAGATGTTGGCTCAGTTTTTCTGTTTGAATAATTATGTGCTTATTTTCTTCAAAAATCTGAGTTTATTCAGTAAAACTGGTAGATTCACTCTCCAGTTATGTGAGAGATTTATGATATTTTGGCAGTCATTGTTCAGAGAGAATGATTATATAATCACAAAGTCTGGAATCAGGGTAAGGTTTAAGTTAGCCTTGCTTGTACTTATGCTAAACTTACAGTATTTAAATATTTGGAGACCTGTACTTGACTTGAAATCCGTGTTTATATGTAATTTGTTAGTTTTTGTTTTAATTCTGATGAAGCAGAAATGTTAGTTTCTGTATCTTAGTGTAAAATACTCCTTATCTTCATCCTGATTGTTCTGGAAACAGTTCTACACATTATCAAGCAGCAGACAAAAGCTGATTGCTCACTTCTGTTGTCTGTGACTACTGGAGAAGTCATGCAGATAATGTTCTGTCCTATAAAGAAGGAGTGCTTACTCACCTTTGTTCCCTGGCCTTATTGTAGAGGGAAACCTGAAATGTCAGATGTTTTATACTGTAAAAAATAAGTGTGCCCTATCTGTAGGGGGAACTTTATATATAATAGAGGAAAAAGTGATCATCTGAGGAACCATTGCGTGAAAATCCTAATATTTTACTCATACCAGTTTATGTTCTGATGCATTGTCTTTAATGTAGTAAGGGTCAAACACTTGCTTTTATGTAAGCTAGCTAGATCAGTAAAAGTGAAGACACACATTAATGTATGGAAACACCTATTATAAAAATATGTTAGCAATTATGTAAAATTATCTACAGTTAAAAACCTCAGGAATGTTTGGGTGGACTGTTAGAACAGATATACCAAATCTAAAGAAAAACAGATCCTTGCTCCTAAATCTGAACTTGATATCTTTCAGTCATGCTGGCAGTCCATTTCTTTGACAGGCATTTCAAAGTAGGTTGGGGTTGTGTTCCAGGGAGGGCTTTTCTGATGCTTTGATTGAGTTATTTCTTTTTAACATATGATTATTATTATACTGGTAGGTAGTCTTATTGTTCTATGTGTTGGGATACCTAGAGCCCTTGAATGGGCATTACTTGTTGTTTAGTTTAAAGAAATATACATGTAATCTTTGAAAACTCTTAGGTGGCATATTTTGGCCAGCCCTTCTCACAAGACTTCACCTTGTTCATCCACATCTGTTCCCTCTAGTTTAAACTACTGCACTGCACTGGACTTTCTTCTTAGAAGTAGCTATGTAGGCTGTTATAAACATACAGCTAAGGGTAGCATAAAATCCCTCCTTTGCCTGTAAGGGATTAAGAAGCTCAAATAACCCAGTTGGCACCTGACCAAAAGGACCAATTAAAAAAAAGAAGATACTTTCAAATCTGTGCCGGGGGAGATTTTGTTTGGCTCTCTTTGTTGTGCTCTCTCGAGACAGAGAGAGGGACCAGGCAGGAAAAAAACCTCTCCTAAAACCCTACCTGAAATAAGCATCTAAGATTACAAAAATTGTAAGTAAAGCAAGGAAATGCGTTAGATTATCTTTTGTTTTAGCTTGTGAATTTTCACTATGACAACAGGGAGGTTTATTCCTGTTTTTGGAACTTTGAAGTTGAGCCTAGAGGGGAATCCTCTGTGTTTTTAAATCTTTTTATTACCCTGTAAAATTACCTTCCATCCTGATTTTACAGAGGTGCTTCTTTTACCTTGTTCTCTATAATAAAGTTCTTCTTTTAAGAACCTGATTGTTTTTAGTGTCCTAAAAATAAAGGGTCTGGTCTGTACTTTTATTAAAGGCAATTGGTTAGTATATTATTTTCAAGCCTCCCCAGGAAAGGGGGTGAAGGGTTTTGGGGGAATATTTTGGGGAAACAGGGTCTCCAAGTGGCCCTTTTCCCTGGATGTTTGTCTAAATCACTTGGTGGTGGCAGCAATACCGTCCAAGGACAAAGAAAGGATTTGTGTCTTGGGGAAGTTTTAACCTAAGCTGGTAGAAATAAGCTTTGGGGATCTTTAATGCGGGTCCCCACATCTGTACCCCAGAGTTCAGAGTGGGGAGGGAACCCTGACGTAGACCATCCAGAAACTTAAGCTGAGAAGCAACATTTTTCACTAGCTGATGTGTTAAGCAAGTCATCAGGAACATCTTGTGCCCAGCATTGGCTTCAGCAAAATCTTGAAATATATTCAGATTCAGGTAAAAATCTTGGGGGTCTACGAAGCCCTAATGGCTTACAGCTCAGCTACCTCTAAGATAATTTTTCTTTCTCTTTTTTGGTGCTAAACCTCCACTCTTGTGCAACGTTTAAGGCATTCCATGATTACTTAGTAGCAGGCCATTGCCTCCAGGATTTGCTTCTGTTAGAAATATAGCAAAACTGTCTATGTCCCGAGAGCTATTTGTCCTATCTTTTCCCTAAGTTTATGGTGATGTGCTATCACCAGAACAAATTAGGTTAACAAATTTTGTGAAAATCTTGTAAATTTAGAAGGATAATTGTTCAA
Organism: Caretta caretta; assembly: GCF_965140235.1. NCBI lineage: Eukaryota > Metazoa > Chordata > Testudines > Cheloniidae > Caretta > Caretta caretta. Next base: position 151,977,734 of record NC_134206.1, on the reverse strand, counting down.
GTGTAGTTTTTCACATTCTGAAAGAAAAACTCTTCAGCTGCTAGAAGGAGCACTGGGATATCAAATCAATTGCTCTATATTGTAGTCCTCTAAATGAAGTTTCAAGTCATGTTTCACACAGATCAAATCAAGTAAGATCTTATCACAGAAATTTCCAAACCAGAATTACTTTCCATGAGCAGGAAATTGCTGTTTGGACTTCAATTTTCTACTGTAATATTTCTTATATCTTAAGGCCAGTTCAGAACACCATTAAATGAGTTTTAGTTTGCTTAAGTATCAAAATATGAATCAATTTATCAAACTTCAATTTTCTCAAACTGCCATAGCTCCCCTCACAAGAGTATAGTTAAGGCCATATGCATACCATTGGATTTTGATCTTTTTCTTCCAAAAGCAGGCTTAATCTTTGCCAAAATAGATTTTTCTTAATACTTTCAGAATCTAGACAATCACTGAAATGGGAAGTTTTTGAAGTAACTCATTGTATGACTTTTTTACCCCAGTGTTAGGTTTGCATTCTTCCACATTTTAGAAGTTACCAAGTACACCAATGAAATGATAAAATCTTGGAATACTGGCACAGAACTTCATAAGGGCTTCATTGTAACTGTGATGTTGAATCTTTGTTTCTTAGCAATAAGATTACAGTAACCTGTGTTAGAAGAACATTAACATTTAAGCAAGACATGTAAATGTTCTTCTCCATATCCAGCTAGTATTAGAAGTAGGACAGAAATAGCTTTCTTATCTCAGACATTATGTTCCCCTATTGCTGGTGTTATAAATGTATGAATTTTCTGCAATATAATGGCTGCCAGTAAAATAATTTTTTGAAATGTCAATTTTTATTAACCTCTTTGATATTGAATCTTTGCAGCAGATATTTAGCTTCCTTGTCCTCACCTTCAAGCCCCTACATAACCTTCCCCCTACATATCACTATTTCCCTTACAATTCTCCCAGTCCTTTCTCCTTTGTGTTCTCTTCATCCCTTGTCCCAGTCTTGGCTGCTTTTCTTAGTCCAAGCAGGGAACAGTAGCCTTGGCCACAAACCATCCTCAGCGTCATTTAAAGATAAGAGTCCCTTTAGCTGCTTAATTAGTTTATAAACTTTTGATGACATTTCTACCCTTAGAAGACTGTATTTGGCACAAAATATATGTGGTAAATTATTTACCAAAGCAACCTCTAGAGAATGGAGTCTTACCATAGTGGGGTGGGGTCTAATCCTTCTCAAAAACTTGGTTAACTAAACCCTCTTCAATCATATAACAAGTTCTTCCTTTGAACATATACCAGATGACGAACTCAACAAAATAATCTTAGCAATGTAAAAGCCACAATTATGCTGAATGTTGGTTCTTTGGCCTTACAAAGGTTAATAATAATGAACAAATGGAATCATTACGGGAAGATGGCTCAGTATTTCCAGTAACACCACCTTTACAATGAAACGCCATCTTTAGAATGAAAAGTTTACATAGAATCATCCTAGGAACACTTTGGGGAGGTGTAAGGCAGAAAATTGCGTTAGAGATTAGAGTAAAAATTCATCTAGCCCATACCAAACCTACAAAAAGATTAAAAGAATGTGATCATTCAGATGTTTAACTGTCACATGTTCATTCTATAAGACTCAGCATAAGTCTACAGCAGTGTCTCTTGGTATTTCTCTGTGGCACTTAGTAAATATACTTTGGCCATCAAGTATATTCATATTTAATGTGATTACAGTCACTCCTTTGAAGAATACTGTGTATTGGAACAGATGAAGCTTGAATGACATTGATTTTTTTTCATATGCTGCCCTTCACTTTCATATGAAGAACTGTATTGCTGTTACTGGTTCAGTGTTATGAGGACTGGCCCCTAGGAGCAGGCCTCAACCACCAAAGCATCCAGCTTTGCAAATGTGATTGCATCCATATATTGGAATACAGTTATTAAGTTGAGCAATGCTTCTGACTGTGCCACAGTTCTGAGAGTCTAGTTGTGCCAGACACAATGGCTAGAATTTTTGTCCCATGTAAAGATTTTATGGTTATATGACATTGATGGGCAGCAGACTGGTGTGGCAAACCATAGCTTGGATTATTCTGATGGTTCTCCAACCAAAGTAAAAATCACACAGTGGGCACTGAAATGAGGTTATGAAGAGAATGAACCCTCACTATTTACTATGTCTATATACCTAATTTTTCCAGGATTGAAAAATGTTATGTATTGTAATACCTAAGAAGAAATATGTTGGTGCTTAAACATGCAAATAGGCTGGTGTTACTCTGTTTAGGGTTTCATTGTCCTCACAAACAGATATGCCTTTCCTTATGTATTGTAGAAACTGTCTACTTGTTTTTGCATGCAAAGCCAGTAATTGATGTTTCAAGATATGTTGTAATGAGCCTCCGAGTACTGAGAAGAGACTAGAGTCCTTTGAGTACAATAAAGAAATTTATTGAACTGTTTTTACTTGGATTTTAATTGCACTCTGAGTCATCAAATCAACAAACTTCATTAAATTAGAATATTTACTCATGTGTACAAAACAGAGCAATACAAAGAAGGATTAGATGCAAGAAAGGGATGCATTTTTTAAATTTTTTTTTATTTTTTTAGGAATCCAGATAATCTGTCCAAATTGGAGAGAGTTCCAGCACACTTGATTCTCAACAGACAGGGAGTTCACATGTAACAATGATAAGTTCTGAGCACTTAGTCCTTAATAGAAAAGTGAAAAAGTCTACATTTTATTGAGTTTAAGGGGCATATTGTGGCATTGATAATTAAGCAGAATTCTACTTTAAATACAGCTTTTTAGTACATTTGGAGAAATATTTTTTAAAAATCCTTTTTCTTCTAGTCATTAGTAGTTTGTGCAAGTTGGTGTTATATAGCTTTAAAGAAAGAGTTGGTATGAAAAGGGTGGTACTTGAGGAGAGACGCGTACATGAAAAGATTCCAGCTGTCCACATGTCATCCAAAATATGGAAAAATCTGGAGGATTGGCAAAAGGAGTTTAAGGAAAGAAATGAACTATTCAGACCAATTTTCTTTTAACTTACAATTTAATTTTATTTCATGTATGTATTTTGTGAAGGCTACCTAAACACAGATCACTGAGAGATATTCAGAGACCAATCTGGTTTTCTGGCTTAAATGACACATTTTCAGATGTTTACACTGGTTCTGTATTCACATCAAAACAAGGTGCTTGTATTATGTAAACCTAGTTGCATTTGGTAAACCTTTTGACTCTTGCATGCTCCAGCTGCTTCTGAAAGATCTTTTAGATGTGGAATCCAAAAGGCACATTGGTAGGCAAATAGGTTTAGTTTGTTCTAGTTATGTTCGTGAATTAGCTGTTTAGACATTTAACGTGGGGGATGCAGGGGGAGCACTGTTGGCTATGTGTGTCCAAAGCAGTTCATATAACCATTGCTATTTTCAGTAATGATATGGGAGAAGCAGTGCATTTTCATTATTTCATACTCTGTGGTGGTATGAAACAGCATAGTGAAAGGTGAGAGGTATGTAATAATCTCTAGAAATCAACTGTCTTGTCTTATTTGAATGCTGAAATGGCACATGGTATTTAAATAACTTCAAGGTCTTTATGTATTGGCATATATTTATTTAAAGGTCCTGTATAATATTGGTCTAATCCAAAATAAGTTTTTAATTGGTTTTTTTAAGTTATTAAGCTTGAGAAACAGATATAAATGATGCGTGCTCTGTGGTCCAAATGCTTGCCAATGCAGATTAAGTTTTGGTTTTATTAATGAAAGAAAAATGAGTAGTAAACCTATTGCTCTTGAACTGTGGGAAAAACAGTACGTGATTATGTAGTAAAAGACTAGTATATGAAGTATCTGGTTGTGGCTCCATAGTTAAAGTTGAGTTGTTTTGCATTGAAAGCAAGGATTCAAACCTGTATAGTATATCCGCCCCAAAATTACAGCACTGCTCTTTGAGTGCAGAACGTTTTTTTCTGAGAATTTACAAGTACATTCATTAACTAGTTTAGGATTTCAAATTAAATAAAAATGAGTCTTATAAGAAATTTAGTGCCTGCTGCCAGACTTTCTTTTCTTTTCTCTGGTTTTAACAGGATAACATTGAGGTGTCAAACTTGTCATATAGTTTAATCACTGAAATATGTACCTAGCCTAAATTTGAACTATTTTAAAATGTAAGATTAATGGTCATGTTCCCAATTGTTTTTCATGAATGAAAGTTTCTCCAGCAGAGACTAAAGAATAATATTATTCCACAGAGAATTTCTTGCAGGCCTGCTCTCTTTCAAAATAGCGCATACTGTTCTCACTGGGACTGAAACCATTGGCCATTCCGAACAGGGAATCCATCCCGCCTAGTTCTCACTGGGATTGAGTGTCCTCTCTGTTTTCTGACAGAATAGGGGGCCAACGTCTTCCTGGACTTCATTTTTATTGGGAACAATTGGAAGTACAGGCTTTTTTGAAAGAGGGCATCAAATTATGACCTCAGTGCGAGGTCAGTGGGAGATGGTGTCCAGTTTGGAAGAGGAAAATTTGCTTGTAAGTTTCTCTGAAGGAGATATTATTATGCAATAGATAAACTCTCATTGTAAAAAAAATGGCAAAGACAATAAATCTAAATATTTCTTCTCAAAATCTGTTACACTGGGTCTTCTCTTGATGGGGGCAGGAGGGAAGAGAAAACTGGTTTGTATGCATTTGTATGCATGCTGGGGGATGCAGGAGGGAGAAAGGGCTGTGGGTGCATGGGAATGTAGAGGACAGGAAAGAGGGGGAATTTAGTGAGGTGCAAAAGGCAGGAGGAATCAGGAGGAAAGGACTTTACTGCTTTGTGTTGCAAAATAGCTGTAAATCTAGCTTAACTGGATAAAGGGGCAAAGCAGCCATAGCATACTAGTGATTTTGACTGAGTGATGCTTGCCAAATGACAAAGACCCAGAATTGCATAAGAGGGGTACTATTTTTGCAAGCCATTTTGGAAGTAATTATTTGTGAGTGGAATTTTTAATTATGAATCTGAACAGACTCAAATCTGATTTCCATATAACATGATAACTTCAAAGATAAAGTCACTCTGCTTTAAGAGAAGTAGCACGAATGTTCGTATTGACACAAGTAATAGCAGTGTTTCTCTTAATATTCCTTCCACACAACTCTGAATATATTTTGATATTCCATGTTTATGGTAAAGAATTGTGACTGTGTGCTTATCTATGATTAAGGCTACAAATCCGTGACTTCCATTGACCTCTGTGACATTTTCTGCCCCGGGTTGGAGCTCGCTGCCAGCCGTGGCGGGTGGCCGGTGGACCCTGCAGCTGCCTAGCCAGGGTGGGGACCACCCCACATCTGCCCAACCCTATGGGCAGGAGGACTCTGTAGCTCCCACTCCCCACTGCAGCGGGCGACCCTGGAGCTCCCATTGACCGCAGTGGTGAGGGACCTGGGGGCCCCAGTAGGAGTGGCTGCTGAGCCCACCTCCCCATTTGTCAAGGGTATTTTCAGTGCAAGTCAAGGACAGGTCACGGGATTACATGAATTTTTTGTTTATTGCCAGGGCCGGCCCATAGCATTTTGGCACCTGAGGTGGGGAGCTCAAATGACACCCCCATGTCCCCTCATTTGGCCCAAAACTTTGAAAGGTGTCAATTCTGCCATCTTTCTGTTCTGCTCCTCTCATGGTACTGCTCTGCTACCGACCCCAATAAAGGAGAACTAACCACTTAAAATGCCTTGTTCAAAAATGTTAAGTAACACTTAACTTTCAGACATCTGAACAGCAAATGTAACTTTTCTTGTCTGCATAGTAAACACTGGCATTTTTATCTATTTGAATAATCAAAGTGGTGCTTTCTGTGCCTTCTTGGTTGCAAAGATTTGAACTGCTTCCTGAAGGTCCACAGTCTGGGCCAGCTCATGTTCTATTGCAGGGGTGGGCAAATTTTTTGGCCCGAGGGCCACATCGGGGTTGTGAAACGGTATGGAGGGCCGGGTAGGGAAGGCTGTGTCTCCCCAAAAAGCTTGGCCCTTACCCCCCTCCACCCCCTTCCACTTCCCGTCCCCTGACTGCCCCCCTCAGAACCGCTGACCCATCCAACCCCACCCCTGCTCCTTGTCCCCTGACCACCCCCTCCCGGGACCCTACCCCGTATCCAACTGCCCCTTCTCCCTGTCCCCTGACTGTCCCAACCCCTATCCACACCCCTGCCCCCTAACCATGCCCTGGGACCTCACCCCCATCCAACCTCCCCTTCTTCCCATTCCCTGACCGCCCCCCCAGAATCTCAGCCCCATCCAACCACCCCTGTCCCTTGACTGCCCCCTGACGCTCCCTGCCCCCCGCCCCCTTACCATGCCGGAGCCAGCGATGCTGCCATACTGTCCGGCAGGAGTGGCAGGCCGCTGTGCAGGAGGGAGACAGCACGGGAGGGGTCGGGGGCTAGCATCCCTTGCCGGAGCTCAGGGGCCGGGTAAGACGGTCCTGCGGGCCGTAGTTTGCCCACCTCTGCTCTGTTGAGATGGTTGCAAGGCCAACCAGCCTCTCCTGTGTCATTGTGGAGCATAGATGTGTTTTTATTAACTTCAGCTTGGTGAAGCTGCATTCTCCACTGGTAACTGTTACAGGAAGTGTTGGAAGTATGTGCAGAGCAACAAAAGGATTTGGAAAGAGGGTGGTCATCTTATTTGTGCACATATATTCCAGAACAGCCTTTGGAGTTGATCCAGCTGAAATGTATCTCGAAAGGACTTTCAGTTCATCACCTAAATCACTCGCATCAATATTGCCCATGTCATCATGTGTCAACACTGTCCCTAGTGCCCTGCATTGCTGGTGTAGGTCTTCTTCAGGTATAGTGCGGAGTTTTGGAATATCATACAACATCCCAAATATACTGCTGTGTTCCTTGAGCTGCATGAAACGTTCTTCAGCTGACTGTATTGCACGATCTAGCACCTGGTTAAAGAATTCAACTTTGAATTGTTGTTTGGGGTCTCTTATGGGATTGTCCCATGCCTTGTAATCAAAATGTCGTCTTCTTTGGTGACTCTTGTATTCTTGAATGGGTGGGAAGATAGCTTCAGTGTGAAGGTCCTCTGCCAACTTCTGTGCACTCTTCAGAATGTTTTGAAATTCCTCATCTGACCAGTAAGGCTGTAGGTATGACTTTGCTTTGTCCAGTTGTTCCATTGCTCCAGATATATCAAGGTCAACACCTTGGAGTCTCTTGCTTACAACATTTTTTCAAACAGTATGTCATGCCACAACACTAAGCCACACAGAAATTTGAAGTTATGTTTTTTTCTGATGATTCCATTTCCCTCTGCCACTGTTCTCCCATGAACAGTTCCTGTTATAGCATTATCCTCCATAATGGCAACTATAACATCATTTATCTTCCCAATTTGGTGTTCGATCGGCTTTATCGCCTCCACTCGACTTTCCCATCGTGTGGCACTCGGTGATTTCAGTGTCAGAGAGGATGTTCCCAGATGTTGCTTCAAAATTGTCCATCGATGAGTTGATGCAGAGAAAAATACATAGATGCTTTGAATTACATTAAAAAATCCAGCAGCCTGACTAGAAGCTGATGCTGCATCACTGACCACCAAGTTCAATGAATGAGAACTGCATGAAACAAAAAAAGCTCCAGGGTTTAACTCTCGGATCTGTGTCTGCACTCCTCTGTTTTTTCCTCTCATGCTGGCACCATTATCGTAGCCCTACCCTCTCATGTCAACTATCGCAATTCCCATATCTTCCAGCTTTTTAAGAAGCACATTTGTCATACCAGCTCCTGTACTATCATCAATAAATTCTAGAAAATGCTGTCTGACAGTCACCATTGCAGGGACATTTTTACTAGGTTCTGTTGTTGTTACAAAACGCACCATTAAAGTCATTTTTTCTGTATGGCTGATGTCAGGTGTGCAGTCCAGAATAACGGAGTAATATCTTGCTGCCTTCAGATCTGCCACAATCTTCTGTTTGATTTTGTTGCCAGTAACTGTATGATCTCATTTTGAATTGTTTTTCCAAGGTAGTGGTGTGTGTACATTTCTCGGGTGGTGACTCTTCTTAGATGCTCCTAGAGTACAGCATCAAACTTGGCCATCAGCTCCACAGGTTTAAGGAAGTTTCCATTGTTTGACATATACAGCTGATCTGAAGTGCCACACAGTGCTAGGTTTTGGGTATCAAGCATTCTCACAATGGCAACGAGCCTTTTCAGAACATTTTGCCAGTAAAGAGACTCTGATACAATCTTCTCTTGTTGCTGATCATCTATGGTGGCTTTTAACCTTAGTCTCATCTCAAGCTCTTTCCACCTATGGAATACTCTCTGGTGATTTGCTGCCTTCTCGTGGCATGCTAGATTTCTAGCCAGATTTTTCCAGTGCTTTGTTCCTGTAGAACCCAATGTGGCTGGAACATTAGACTGGAAGAGTTTGCAACAAAAACAGTATGCAGCATTCTGGGATTTTGAGTACATAAGCCATGGCCCCTCCACTTTGTCACCATTGGGGATTTCACACCAGTAATGTGTTGGATGGAAACTTCTGTTTTCTTTGTCTTTGGGGAACATGAAGTTTTTCACTTGCTGTGGCTCATGCAGTACAAGGAAGTCCCTCAGGCTACTGCTCAAGTGGGTTCACAGTCCTGGATCATCTAGACTTAGGGAACTAAACTCAGCAGCAGCTGTTTCTTGCGCCTCCACCACATTCTTCTCTGATCTATGCTTCAGGAATGTGCATGGTTACATCCATTTGAGATGGAGCTATGGATGCTGCAGTGGCTGCCAGGTCACCTGCACTCTGACTAACTGGAAGATCAGGCATCTCCTCACCACTCACATCCTCACTGGGGCCGGAAGGCTCATCGTGAACATTTGTGTCTATGTATCTCAGGAGAGCTCCTTCCTGCTTAGATAGAAAAGCTTCCTTTGCTTGCTTTCTTTTTCTGAATGCTGCCCCAGAGGGGCGTTTTCTTCTTTCGCTCATGACTGCTGTTCTGTGCCAGCTATAGTGGCTCTCAACACTCCGTTGAAGGGGACAAATAAGCAGGCTGGTAGCAGGGCCTGAGTCAGGGAAGATATCAGCGTCTTAAGTGCCTAACTGGCTCCTACTACTATGTCAGTTGGCCGCCTGTTCTCCTCAAGTGGGTTCAGGGAAGCAGCAGGAAATAGGAAGCTCCCTGAGAAGGTGGTGTTAATCAGTCCAGGCTCCTGGGGGTGTTAGAGAGGTACATAAGAGACTCCTCCTCCTCCTCTCTCTCCCTGCAGCTCCTGCTGCTTTCTCTTATTTCCTCTCACCTTTTCTCCTGCCTGCCTATGTCATGTCTTTTGTGCCCTCCTTCCTCCAGCACAGCACTCCACCATCTCTGTGCATGCATATGCAACAGCAGCAGACACAATTTTCTACCACACTGGGTCCTAGTGGCGCTCCCCTACAGTCTGACACCTGAGGCGGACGCCTCGGTTTGCCTCATGGTAAAGCCAGCCCTGTTTATTGCCCATGACTGGTCCATTACTTTAACTAAAAATATCCGTGACAAAAGCTTAGCCTTATCTATGATCAGATCTGATACATATTTGTGTGAAAAGTGGGTGTAGTTACTGGGCTTTTGTGGAGTTTCCAGAATGACCTCTGGTACTTGAAAGGTTGAGAATCTCTGCTTAAATACTCATTAGTATTTTAATTGAAAGACCCCCCTCGATGTAATCAATGTTTGAAAAGCTAAAATGTATGCTTGATCAAAAAAATAAATGTCCTGTTCGTGACTTCTGATTTCCATTGTTTATCAGCACTGAAACTGAGTAATTATGTTTAGAAAGTTTAATTATATCAGAGCAGCTAGCATGAGGCTTTAATGCCAGAGCTGTAATTACAATTAGAAAAGATAACTACTTTTACATTTTGTTCTGTGGCTAATTAGTTTATTCCCAAGTATTTTAGAGTAAGTAAATTGCTTGATATTAGAACTATTAACTGTTTCCAATACAAAAAGTGTACTTGTAAACGTTTTTAAATGGGAAAACATGATCAAATGTTTTATCTTACTTTATAATATTCTAATTTTAGAGTGGATTCCATGAAAGTAAGTGAGACATACTGTTAATCTTAAAATATATTTATAAAATTTAAATAAGATTAACATATAGTGTAACTTTTAACCAAAGCATTCATGTTCATAGATTTCCTTAGCCTAGCCATATATGTGAAGATGTTGTAGGTATAAGAAAGCCAAGGGGTAATACACATGTGGGGATAACTAAAAACACTAGAAGGTATAACTTGCAGAATTGATTAAAAAACGTGGATGCAGGGGAGGAAGCACAGGCTGGGCTACAAGTAGAAGCAGAATTGTTAGCTGTCTTCTAGGCCTGTTAGTGATATAAAATTTGACAAAAAGAGAAAAAAATTAATTGTAAAAGTCAGAGAGATAATCTGGAATAAAGTGGATTGACGGGAACACTATATCAAAATTACTTGATCATGGAAACATTACATTTATTAAAAACCATGTGATGCAGTTGCTGTAAACAACCTGACAGTTGGTGCCTTCTCATGACCAGATTGGACAGACTTCTTAAATGTTGTGAGTAGAACTGGTTCAATTTTTTTGAGTGGAAGGTTTTCCTGCTAAAAAATACAGTCTAATCAATCTTTTCTCTTTTTAGTAGGAAAAAGTTAACCCTGATAAAATTTAATTTTTTCCAATAAAAAGGGTCTAAAAGAAAGCTTTAATTTGGAATCAACCATTCAAAATGAATAAAAGCTGAAACTACACTTCATGTCTACTCAGAATGACAATTTTCATTTAGTTACAACTTAATATTATTTTCATTGTTTTTTAAATTAAGGAAAAAAACTCAAAATTCCCTTTTAAGTCAAAATGAAACTAATTTTTTAATTTGAATGGGTTTGATTTTTTCTTAAGAAAAAGATAATTTTGAATAAAAATTTCAAGCAAAGATTTTTCATTTGCAAGTTCTTGTGGGAGAAATTTTTGTTTTTTGACCAGCTCTAGTTCTAACTGTAAACTGTTGGGAGTTGACTGTTCAAACATGGAAGTGAGACAAAACCAAAACAACAGAAGTTTCATCCCATGCTTGAACTATAGTCATTCTTTGAGGGGAAAAAATAGAAGCATGGGATGCAAGAGTAAGATTTAACTTTTGGTCCTGACTTTTAGCCAGGCTTTGATCTCAAATTCAATGTTGTGGATACTGTTTGTGCCCACAGTTGCACTTATTTCGATCCCTAACTATCTGATTAGATCTGAATGTTGGGAAGCTGGACATGTAAATGAATTCAGTTGCAGACATAAACAATTAAAATATATGAAGGACAGAGACAGCATGCTCTGATCAAATACAGTAGTCGGTGGTGATGGCAGTAGGTTTTACAGCTTACTCCAATGGCCTTTCAGTTCTTGAAACCTGGGTCTTAGTTATAGCTTAAATCACCTAAAAAATATTTTTTGATCTTCTGTTAACCTCAACTTGCTAGATGTCCACACTGAAACAAAACCATAATACTGGAGAAGGCCCATGCTAGAGTAGCTGTTGGTGTTACAGATTAGGACTTAGGTACATTTTCATAGCGCTATGGGTAAGCTTGCACAGCATCCACTCGCATTCTCTGTGCATATGTACTGAAATATATGTAAATAACTTGTATACAGTGATAAACAAAATAAATATTCCAGCCACTGAAGTGTTCCTGTTCTATATATGTACAAAAGATATATGAAATGTAAACATTTTTTGGTCTAGTGTGTAGTAGGGTAGTTTGTCATATTTTGAATTTTTTTATAATGTGGTTAATTATTAATAGGCTAATTACTTTCCTACTGTCCTTTTTTCCCTTTTCCTTGGATTTTGGGTTTTTGTTTTTCTATACAGCAGACTGTTGTAGCGATTTAAAAAAAAATCACAGGACAATCTGTGTCTTATGCTGTGCATAGTAGTGCAACGACTTTAGTATCAAATAAATTAGACTAAACTGCATCTTTATTCTCACATTGCTGAACATGATCATAAAATTAAAAGGGAAGCTTTTGAACTGACTGTCGCTGAGAAGCATGCCAAAGTGGCAGGTCATAAGTTTGATCTTACATGTACAGTATTTCTGTCCTTTATAGCACCCTGAATCATATCCTTAGGCTTTTTCTTGCTGCATGAACATTAAGTAAGTACTTTTTTCTACAGAGCACTTTTTCTCTACACAATGACAACCTCTTAAGACATGACACTTATCCAGCAGATAAGAATGTCTGTACAAAATTGTCTTCTAAATAATTATTTTTGACCTGTGCTTCAAAAGCAGTTTTGGATCATTAATGGAAGGCTAGATTGTTCCCTGGTAATCTTGTACTTCTGAAGTTAGCAAAACATAATCTTGAAATTCTAACTGACATTTCTGTAATGAATAAAGTGTTTCTTTCACTGTGGTGAAAATGTATAGGTAAAATGTTTTTATGTAAATCTGTCTGGAAAGGGCACCTGTTCTCCAGAAATAAAACTGTATAGTTTACAATCAAGTTACTTAACTGTTTTGATGGAAGCAATTTCCAAATATTATAAATGCATGCAGGCTATTATAATTTAACATGAAGAGTCTAATTCTGGGTGTGTATTAATAATGTTTGAAGTAACTGCAAAATTCTTCCTTGACACACACACATTTAGTTTGAGATAATTTTATCAGTGTGTTTTGTAGATTGCTTTATGAGAGCAAAATATTTTAAATAACTGTCCCCAGGTCATTGCTTTTTATTTGAGATGGCTTGTTAATATATTTACTTTGTGTTACTACAAGACTTGATGTGGACTTTTAACATCTAAATAATTAGCTCCTGGTGAAATCTTCTTTGTTTCTTGAATCTGAAACATAATACAGTAATTGTAATATCTGCAGAATTACTGTTCCATCTGAGCTTTTGATTGGGAGTCAGTACATCCATTCAGTGTAAATGTGATGATTCTCAATTAAATTTTGTCTAAATTTTTTGGAAGGGGTTTCTTTGCAAATGTGATAATGATGTATGTTATCCTTCCTGGAAAAATAATCCCCAGATCTTCTCCTAGTGAAGCCACTGGGGAAAATCATGACATATCATGGTTCACATATTATCAGCTCCATAATGTGCTCATCCTCAGTGCTGATGGTTCTGTAACTGACTGTCCCTGTGGCTGCCTGAGATAAGCGAGTTGATGAAGCATCTGATTGAATCTAAAGTGAAGCAAGGCAGATGTTGATGAAAGGAAAACATTTTGAAGATTCAGAGCTTCTCATGGTACTGGGGAAGTGTTCCACCCTTAAATAGTAATATTACAGTGAAGTGTTCTTCTCAGTTCTATTGCTTCTGGACTCTTATGCCCTTTGCTTTTGGGCAATGACTTGACTAAAATGATCTGTGCCTGCTGACTTCCAGGCTATATTACTGAAACTGGCTGTACTGGGAAATGAGTGCATAAACACAGCATATTCAAAACACAGCGACTTTCATCTCACGCTGGTGCTCTGCTCATTACTCTGGCTGTTCATAGATTATCAGATATATTTCAAGATACTGTTTTTCATCTTTAAAACGCTTAGTGTCACTGAGCCAAGCTACCAAATGGAATGCATTTTTCTGGGGAAGACTGAATTCCCTTGATAGTTGTGTTCCACAGTAACATCAAACTTGTGAGAGCAGAAGACCGACCTTTCTTGACTACTGGCTGAAGACCATGGCAATATATGTGCTCGATAATGTGAGAGCTGGGGCATGGGCAGCCTGGTCTGGGGGTTAGCGTTGGGAACAGGCTGAGGGTCTAGGGGCTAGGAGTCAATTACTAGGAAGCAGGCCGGGTTGGAATGCCAGGAAATCAGGCTTGAGAGACAAACCAGAGGGCAGGGATCGAGAGTCATGCTGAGTCAGGATATCAGGAGGTCAGGTTCAGGTGACAGGACCAGAAGGCAGTTACCAAGAGTTAGGTCAAGTCATGATACCATATGGTCAGGAGATCACGTTCGGGTGACAGAACCAGAGGACAGGAACCAGGAGGCAGTACCAAGAGTCAGGCTCAGTCTATAGATACCCATAAACTTCCTGGGAAGTCAGGATCAGGTGATGGAACAGAAGGGCAGGAATCAGGAGGCAGTTAGCAAGGATCAGGCCGAGTTGAGGATACCGGGAGGTCAGCACTAGAAGGCAGGAACAAGTAATCACCAGACCAGCAGTCTGTGGCAGGGTGAAGCCCCAGTTGTATGGACAGCTTCCTGTTTCCTCTTCTGTCTTAAATAAGGGCTGCAGCCCAATCAGAGCATTAGGGTGGGACTTGTGCCCCAGTTGGGCTTCATGGAGCCTGGTCCCTGCTGCTGTCTGAGCTTCTAGATGGAGGATTGGAGTGTGATGACTCCCAAAACCCCCTCTGACCTGGGTTCAAGACTCATGGGACCTGACCTCACTCTTCTGGATGCCTTCCAGGCTCTGTGGGTCCCGGCTTCTGAGGTTGGTTCTCATGGAAAGCTTGTATTAGAGCAAGTGTGTGAATGTTTTCCACCGTCTCCCATGTACATTCCTCAGGGCCACAGCCTTCCCAGTCGACCAAATATAAAAGTTTATCCTGCTGGTGTTTGGAATCCAAGATCTCACGCATGACACGTTTCTTGTGGCCTTGTATGCACGCTGATGGGGGAGGTGGTTGGGTCCTGTGTGGCAATGAATCCTTGGCATAGGGTTTCAGGAGGGATTTGTGGAATATCAGGTGGATCTTGAAAGATCGTGGTAGGTGTAGTTCAACAATGACCAGAATAACTTGGCGACAAATTTGAAAAGGGCCAAGGAACTGGAAGTCCAAGTTACGTGACAGTCTTTTTGTGTAGAGGTGCTCTTTTGAGAGCCACACTGTTTGTCCCACTGGATAGGGGGAGTCTGAATGAAGATGTTGGGTCTGCATGTCGTTTGTAGTTGACTTTTTTGCTTTTTCCAAGTGGCCCTTTGTTTCCTCCTGAATATGATGAATCCTCTGCACCAAGTCTGAGGTGTTTGGGTTAGGAGAGGTCATAGATAGATGTGAGTGGAATCCGGGGTGATACCCATAGCTGTCAAAGAAGGGGATTTCCCCTTCTTTGTGTGATCTGCATTGTTGTATGCAAACTCCACATCGGGTAATAGTGAGGAACAATCATCTTGATGAATGTTAATATAACGTTATAGGTATTGCTCTAAAATTTGATGGATCCTTTCCATCTGGCCATTGGACAGAGGGTAGTAGAAGGTGGAGAGGTGCGGCTAGAACCTCAGAAGGGCCTCACAGCAGAATTAGGCTGTAAAGTATTATCCACAATCAGCAGTGATATCTTTTCTCATGGCCCTGAACGTGTCACATAATACAGGCCTTCATGCAATCCTGCAATGTGTGTGCTCAAGCTAAGATGCTATACCACAAACCCTGTGATATACTCCATTCTGAAGACACTCCAACCTCATCCTGGGTCATTAAAGCATTGAATTTTATTGTGAAGCTGTCAGAGTCCTGTGGACTCACAACAGTCTTGACGGTGGTAGACCACTTCACCAAAATGGCTCAGAGGTAAGTTATGTCATAGCTGTAAGGCCACCACTCTTGCCTGACTTGAGGGAACGTTAATGCGGTTATTCTCTAATGTAACCCCCTTCCAAGTGTTGTCTGCTTCCCTGTCAATGGCAGCTTTTTTGTCTGGCAGAATTTCTGAGGCAGAGGCAGAACGAATCAGTGTGACTAGGTCCTGGCACAGAGCACTATTCAGGAAGTTGAGGAGCTTGAGGATGTGAGCCAGTTCCTGGCTAGGTCCATGTGGTTCAGTTGCAAAGCTCCAGGACAAGGCGTTGGCCGTGCTGTTATTGGTTCTAGAGTGATATGTGATGGTGAAGTTGAACCATAAAAAAAAAAAAATTGATCCCACTAGAGGTTTAATACCTTTGCATTGTGCAGATACTCCAATTGTTTGTGTCAGTGTATATTTGGACTGGATGGTGAGTCACTTCAAAATAATGTTGCCATTCCTCAAAGGCCATCCTAGTTGCTTGGAGCTCCTTATCCATGATCTCCTAGTTCTGTTTGGGAGAAAGCTTCCACGAATAATAGGCATGTGGGTGTAGTGTTTTGTTCGGATCCGTATTGTTGGGAGAGTCTGACCCTGATTGTCAGACTAGAGGCATCAGCTTCTTCTAGAAAGGTTCAGGAGGCATCAGGATGGCCAGTAAGGGTGCAGTGGTAAAGGCGAGATTCAGCTGATCAAATCCATGTTAGGTGTGGGGGACCACTGGCACAGGCCATTTTTCCAGAGCAGCATAAAGGATCAAATGCACACTTCTCAAGCTTAGCATAGAGTCCATGCGGCCGTAAACTCTCAAGAACCACTCAAGCATGACCAGTGTTTGTAGTTTGTAGGATTGTCTGAGAAGACCAGGATGTTGTCCAGATAAAATACTATATATTGGTCCAGAATGTCCTGGAACACTTTGTTTATAAACTGCTGGAAAGTAGTGGGGGCTTTGGTCAGATGGAACTGCAACACCAGGTGTTCAAAATGACCACAGTGCATTCAGAAGGTGGTCTTCCATTCATCATCTTCCCTAATGCGCATGAGGTTATAGTCTCCTGGGAGGGCCACTTCAGTAAATATATGGAGAGTCCCCATGTGATCCAGTAACTAAGGAATCTGGGGCAGAGAGTACTGATTCCTTACCCTTGATTCAGGGCACGGTAGTTAACAGAGTCGGAGATGACTGTCTCCTTTCCTAACAAAGAGGAATGGAGCACTGGCCAGTGATGTTGATTTGTGGATAAATCCTTGGACCAGGTTCTCCTGAAGGTATTGACAGAGCACAGCCAGTTCAGGTTTGGACATGGTGTAAATCTGCCCAAACGGCACTTTTGCCCCCAGCTGTAGTTCTGTGGGACAGTCGTAGGCCTAACGTGTTAGGAGACTTTCTGCATTCTTTTTTTCAAACACATTGGCACAATTCTGGTATTTTGGGAGAAGTTCCGATGTAGCTTCAGGGAGTGCCCATCCTGTGCCAGAGCCTCTGACAGTGCTGTAGACAAAATGCAGAAGGGAAGCTGATTTCTTATACTTTCTAGTGATGAAAGGATCATGATGGGTCAGCCTGGGAATTCAAATGATCAGAGGGAAGTGCTGGGAATTAATCACACTGAATTATATTGTCTTACAGTGCCCTGGGATGACCGCTTCCGGAGGGGTGGTTTCTTCAGTCAGGGGGCCTGAAGAAAGAGGGGACCCATCAACAGTGTCTCTCAAGTCTGGAGCAACCCTGTGTTGCAAAGGGATTCACAGAGCCCAAGCTGTTGTGGCATCTCTACATGGGCCATCTTTTCTTTTATTTCTTCCCACAGATTCCACTGAAACTATACAGTTGTGCCACCTCATTCCATTCAGTTTCTGCTGTTATATGGCAGAAGGGTACCGTGTAGATAGCCACTATATCCTGCCCCTGCTGGAGTTTCCTCAGAGCAGCCTTGGCTGTTCGAGCTCAGTGCAGATCATTAAATATTACCGACATGGATTGGAAGAAAGCATTCCAATTCAACAGTACTGGACTGTCATTTTCCAGAAGTGAGGAGGCCCAGTACAGTGATTTAGCAGGCTAATTACCAGGCTTATGGACTGATCAAAGGCATAGGCCTGGGGTTATATTGGGAACAGGAATTGACATTGGTTAATGAAATCCTGGAACCACTGGTGGGGCCCATCAAAACATTCTGGCAGGGGAACCTTATGATCTTGTTCAGGGCAGGATGCTTCAAGTCATGCCCAAAGTTTGGTGTTTTCTGTCCACAGCTCATCTACTTTTTTCTGGAATAGGTGGTTCACCGTGGGCAGTTGCACAATCTGAGCCTACAAGGCTTGATTAGCTGCCTGAAAGTGGGTGGCCCAGGCGGGTGAGTCTGGTGCTTCCAGAGGTAGTGGCTGGACTGCTGGATCCGTTCCCCTCCTGCTCAGCCCACTCCTTTGGGTTACAGTGG
This sequence comes from Caretta caretta, assembly GCF_965140235.1. Lineage (NCBI taxonomy): Eukaryota > Metazoa > Chordata > Testudines > Cheloniidae > Caretta > Caretta caretta. The sequence goes on along the minus strand of NC_134206.1, from coordinate 151,959,694 downwards.
TCTATACAAGCTGTCAGGGCTGGGGCGTGGGCAACCTGGCATAGGGCTTAGTGTTGAGTATGGGCTATGGGTCCAGAGGCCAGGAGCCACTTACCATGAATCAGGCTGGGTTGGAACACCAGGAGATCAGAATTGAGAGAAAAAAATGGAAGGCAGAGATTGAGTCAATTACCAAGAGTCTGGCTGAGTCAGGATACTAGGAGGTCAGATTCAGGCAACCAAACCAGACAGCAGGATCAGGCAACAGAACTGGGAAGCAGCAGGTGAGGCTGAGTGAGGATATCAGGAGGTCAGGATTAGCAGGCAGGAAAACACCATACCAGCAGTCCAGGGCAGGGTGAAGCCTAGCTGTATGGACAACTTCTTATTCCCTCCTCTGGCATCCTCCTCTAGGGTCTGCAGGCCAGTCAGGAGCCTTGGAGCTCTCCCAATCAGGGGCGGGGCTTGTGCCTCAGTTGGGCTTCATTGACCCTTGTCCCAGCTGCTGTTTATGAGCTTCCAGGTGAAGTATTGGTGGCTCCCAGGCCCCCCACGGACTTGGATTTGAGATCTGCAGGGCCTGATAGATAAGAAGGTAGAAATCCTAACATTCACTGCTCATTTTTTTTTAGTACTGTAATTTCAAAAAGAAAGTATGACATGTCCAAACTGTGTTCATTCCATACAACCTGCCTGAGAAAAATCCTCCGTATCTTTTGGCCCAGAACAATCTCAAACCAAGATCTATTGACACAGTGCAGCCAAGAGGATATGAGCACCATCATTGCCCAGGAGGTGTTGGAGATGGATTGGTCATGTGCTTCGGATGGAAACTGATTCCATCACCAGAGTAGCAATAAGATGGACACTCGAAAGCAAGTGAAAACGAGGCCACCCGAAAACAACATAGCGAAGAGTTGTGGAAGCTGAGCTAAAAAATCTGGGGCACCCTGAGAAACCATTGAAAGACTTGCCAGAAACAGACAGGAGTAGAGGAACTCCGTCACTGCCCTGAACACCAGAGGCGTAATAGGAACATGATGATGAATTTCAATCATCTTCTGCTGAAGGTTGCAGTCTGACTATTTTAGTGAGTAAGGACATATAGGAATTCTTTCATGATATATTCCTCCTTCTGAGTCACTGGATAACTAGATGTTTCAGACAGGCAATATTAAGCCTCTTATGTAGCCTGAATTCCTGAGATGCACAAAGTATTTTTTTTCCTGCTCTGATGCTTACTTTTTGGAGCATGTACCATTTATAACAGATATCTTCCTCTCTTGGGTCTGTGCTTCTAGTAGGAAGCTTCTTGGAAGGGCAGTCCTATAGCAAAAGTTCTAAAGTATTTGACTTCAGCAGGAAGGATAGTGCGCTTCCCTTGTGTGAAACCATTTCCATTGCTACTGCCTGTTTCTACGAGTTCTTCTCTTCCTGCTGGTGGTAGTGGAGGTCCCTAGAGATCACTTTGCTGTTCTCAGCAATTTGCTTTTATAAACTTCTTATTTATTTCATAGCATGCCTTTCTTCAAAAAGTCACTGTAATCTCTCTATTGCCTCTTATTTCTAAAACATTTGAACAGGATCTGTTTATTATATGTTGTTTCTGAATATTTGGTCATATAACAGCCTGGAAAAGGCATGTTACAACCTGAAAGGCCTCAGTAGGTGGGAGTGAAGTGACAGCCAGAGACATTGTGCCCAGTGGAAGATGGGATGAGCCCAATCTGTGATAGCCAAGCCAGGGGCCATACCCACAGTGCTCTCTAGATTTAGGAACCTAGAACCAGACTTGTTCAAAGGATTTGTGTTAGGGAAGCAAAACAAAGGCTTTCGTGATGAGGAGGCAGGATTCTGAGCCCACTGTAAGTGATGAAAAAATGACACAATTAAAATGAATGTAAGCTGGCACATGTACTGTACTTCATAAATTATGAAAATTAGATAGCAAAGTAGCAGTAATTTAACAAAATACAAGTGGTTTTCTAAACACTTGAAAGGCTCTCTGTTTTAAATTAATGAGATATATATATATATATATATAGACACTGACCAAAATCCTTTTGTTTAAGTATAAGTTAATAATTACTTTAAAGGTTTTAAAGAGTATGTCAGGTTAAGATTTTACATCATTAAACTAAAAAGAAAAGGAGTACTTGTGGCACCTTAGAGACTAACCAATTTATTTGAGCATCATTAAGCTGTTCCCTTAGTTTGTTAAAGTTTTTGCTTTTAAGAGTGGGGGATAAATATTTTAAGCACTGATGTGTTAAATATTAAAGCTGGAAAACATAATTGCCAATTATGAAATACGGGCAACTTAACTGAGTGATTACTTTTCACAAAAGTACCAGGAAAACAAAGATGATTCAATTATGTGAGGAATCAGAATGCATATGTGAAGCAAAGGTAGAACTAGTTGTCTGCTTAATTGTGCATCCGTAAATGGAAACTGTTCAGTTTCATTTACATAACGCTTGTTGATTAATTAGTGCCAAATAATTTAATGGTTTAAACAAAATAACAAAAAAACAAAACAAGTTGCACTGGCATGGTCTACATGATTTATCTTTAAAGTATTCAAGTGTTTTCTTGCATTTCAGGGGCTTTGTATAAATATCAGTGCCCCTGTGAATGGAAGGAAAGTGTGTGTGTGTGTGTGTGTGTGTGCGCGCACGCAAACATCTATAACCCAAGCACTTAAACAAATAGAGTTAAGGACTTCATAAATCTTAAACATCCCACATAATGAACAAGATGCCAACCCACCTGCCTTTCTTCCTGTTTTTTGAGTCCTTTTAATTGTATTTCAAGTGGCTGAAAAGAACTGGGGATGGTTACACTGGAAATCCCTTTGTGGTGAATATTCAGCTGCATCATAGTATGCAAGTCGTCATTTCTGTACTCTGGATGGTTCTGGCACACACCCAATATGTTCCCAACAACATTAATTTACAGAAGAGATATTCTTGGAGCACTTTAGTACAGATGAGTAACTTGTCTTTAGTAGTTATTTCATAAGTCATCCTTTCTGTGAAAAGTTAAGGTAAACCCCTCAAGGGAGAAGAAAAGAAGTACTTGTGGCACTTGCTTACTCCTTTTCTTTTTGCAGATACCGACTAACACGCCTGCTACTCTGAAACCTGTCAAGGGAGAAGATAATTCTAACCTGTGCTATATTGTTTCAAACAGGTGAAGTACCACCTATGAGATGGATAGTAAATTTTGACAGAGATCTTCTAGATGGTCTGGTATTGGCAGCACAGGTGGCAGCTTATTGCCCATATTTGGTAAGAACTTTTTTCATATCTTTTTATTTTAAAAAAACGTTGTCAGTTTTATAACTGGACGAGCAGTACTTAATCTAAGTATTTATTACTACTGTGGTTATCCACTTTCACTTTGGAACTTTCAGATTTCAGGAACTTTAAAAGATGAAGCCATATATATATAGCAAGTCTTGAATTATTATTTCAGTGATACTCTTTTCTTGAGTATGCACTTAAGATGGAATATTTAGTTCAGGGTGTATATGAACATTCATGTAATAATGAGAAGATGAAAAAATATATATATACTTAGTTTTCTCCAGTGCAATACAATGAGTTTGATTTTATCGTCCATACAGATTTCAACTCACTTTGTGAATATGTATACTAATCCGGGAACTCCTGAACAATGTTTGCACAATTGCTTGATACTCGTGAATGCTTTTCATGCTGTCAGCCTTGATATAGGTGTACAGGTAAATGGTTTTCTATCCCATTCACATTTTGAATACTTTTTGTTATTTTACTATTAATAATATCTTGCATATCATTTGGGTGAGAATGAGATGAAGTGAACTTTTTGTGATGCACTGTTAAAATGTAGAAACTGAAATATTGCTTCATATAAAATTACTGCATTTTACACACACACACACACACACACACTATAATTCCACTGAGGGAGCTGACCTCATAAACCACAAAATTTTGAAGCTTGAGTGGTTTATTAATATCATTGAAGTTCCAAGAATAAATTATAGAAAAAATTGTTTGCATCCAGGAACATTGGTCACAGAATCATAGACTTTAAGGTCAGAAGGGTCCATTATGATCGTCTAGTCTGACCTCCTGCACAACACAGGCCACCAACTCCTGTAAAACCGCTACTTATGTCTGAGCTATGAAGTCCTCAAATCGTGGTTTAAAGACTTCAAGGTGCAGAGAATCCTCCAGAAAGTGACCCGTGCCCCACACTGCAGAGGAAGGCGAAAACCCCCCAGGGCCTCTACCAATCTGCCCTGGGGGAAAATTCCTTCCCGACCCCAAATATGGCGGTCAGCTAAATCCTGAGCATGTGGGCAAGATTCATCAGTCAGACACCCAGGAAAGAATTCTCTGTAGTAACTCAGATCCCACCCCATCTAACATCCCATCACAGGCCATTGGGCATATCTACCGCTAGTAGTCGAAGATCAATTAATTGCTAAAATTAGGCTATCCCATCATATCATCTCCTCCACAAACTTATCAAGCTTTGTCTTGAAGCCAGATATGTCTTTTGCCCCCACTGCTTCCCTTGGAAGGCTGTTCCAGAACTTCACTTCTCTGATGGTTTAGAAACCTTCGTCTAATTTCAAGTCTAAACTTCCCGATGGCCAGTTTATATCCATTTGTTCTTGTGTCCACATTGGTACTGAGCTTAAATAATTCTTCTCCTTCCGTGGTATTTATCCCTCTGATATATTTATAGAGAGCAATCATATCTCCTCTCAGCCTTCTTTTAGTTAGGCTAAACAAGCCAAGCTCATTGAGTCTCCTTTCATAAGATAGGTTTTCCATTCCTCGGATCATCCTAGTAGCCCTTCTCTGTATCTGTTCCAGTTTGGATTCATCCTTCTTAAATGTGGGAGACCAGAACTGCACACAATATTCCAGATGAGGTCTCACCAGTGCCTTGTATAATGGTACTAACACCTTTTTATCTCTACTTGAAATACCTCTCCTGACGCATCCCAAGACTGCATTAGCTTTTTTCACAGCCATATCACGTTGGCGGCTCATAGTCATCCTGTGATCAACCAATACTCCGAGGTCCTTCTCCTCCTCTGTTACTTCCAAGTAAGGTGTCCCCAGTTTATAACAGAAATTCTTGTTATTAATCCCTAAATGCATGACCTTGCACTTTTCACTATTAAATTTCATCCTATTACTATTACTCCAGTTTACAAGGTCATCCACATCTTCCTGTATGATATTCCGGTCCTTCTCTGTATTGGCAATACCTCCCAGCTTTGTGTCATCTGAAAACTTTATTAGCACATTCCTGCTTTTTATACTGTAAAATTTTCAGACATGCTGAAATTTACTTTTTCAATGGGGCTTTGACTTCTAAATCACTTAGGAACTTTTGAAAACATTGCATGTAGACCATATTTACAGGTTGGGAGACTGTATCCTGTAAAGCAATGACTCTGAAATGGATTTAGAAGTCATTATAAATAGCTAGCTGAATATGAGCTCCCATTTCAATTCTCTAGCTGCTTGTTTCTCATCTGGTGGGATACACAGCCCTTTGGGGGTCACACAAGGCAAGCAGGGGGGCGTCCGTGGCACTGGACATTTTTTTAAAATCTAAAGCAATTAAAATCTTGCTCCCTTACTCCCCACATGTCCTTATTCTTTGTTAGTCTTTCAAAAAACATGCATGAATAACACACAGATTTATCATTGTTATCCTGGATACATTTTTACTTTTACAGTAAATAGAAAAGGATAATGAAAATTATTGACTTTGTATAAGAGGCCATTGACCTGAAAAGTTTATGTAACGCTTCTCTAGTTGAAAGGGGTACTGTGGTTATTAGGTGTATAAATAAAGGCGTATCAAGTAGGGGTAGGATTTATGGGATGAAATTCTAAGGTTGACATTAAACAGGAGGGCAAACTATGATTGTAATGGTCCCTTCCAGCTTCAAAATCTGGGAATCTATTCTGTGCTTGGGTTGGGATATTGTGTGTGCAAACTTCTTTCAGTTTGAAAGATTTTAGGGGTTTTTAGGGCGATTTCTTGTTACTGCTGGGAGTGGTAAAATTTTCAATCTGGAAAAAATTGAAGTGTGATGTGTGTGTGTGTATGCACATTTGCATCCACACGTACAACTTTGGACTATACTTTTGGATTCAGGAATTATTCCTAAGACTTCACCATCCTATGGTTTGAGACTGCATACATCTTGTAAAGCAAGCGACTTTACCACCATTAACTTCCCATCATCAGCTTTTAAAAAAAAAAAACAGCCTGAAGATGTCGATAATCATGGGCTGCAGCTAGCTAAAATTTGGGGAAAATACTGTACTTGTACCTTTTGGTGATGGGGTATTAGTTTTATAACTGATCTCATACAGCATGTCTCTGGTGTGAAATGTGAAATTCACCATAGTAACATTTGCTCTTTTCATATTTCAAATATTGCCACCCCATGTACAATTTAAAAGATATTTTGGATTTGGGGACAGTGGGGAGGTGGACCTGTTCTGATTCCATTTTTGAAAAAGTTCTTAATTCTTGCTTTACTGAGTGAAGTTTGCATTTCCTTTCTCCTCCCTACTAAGCATTCAAGTTCATTGTCCTGAACACATGGGAAGAAAGACAAGATACCAGGGATGTGTTTTAACTAGGTTACAACTTTATTAACTCATCTGGAAACTATCTGGCAATAATTGGTATAGTGCAGATCATCTTTCCTTCTGTAATCTGTTCAACCTTGTGGAGGGCTGCTGTCAGCCCCCACCTTTGCACAGCTGGTCACACCCCGTTGCTGGGACCCCACTGCCCTCTTCTCATATCAAGGTTAAGGGGTTGCAGAAAGGGGGTTGTCTTCGAGCTGTACCTGATATCAGGAGCCCCAGCCCCATTCCCAGGTTCTTAGGGGATGCCTTTCCCTAAATCCACTGCCAGTTACAATTTATCAGGAAACCAGAACTCTATCAAATGAATACCTGCACTGGACACCTGCCAGCAAGAGGTGCCAGCCATTAACTTGGCTGTCTTGGCTGCCCAGCTGGGTTCCCAGATGGTTAACATTTCCCTTCCTGACATCAGACAAAAATATATATGCTCCCTCATGTGAGTAATCACCAATCCACCCCGCTAGCACGCAAATTTAACCACCTCCTGAATCATGCACCTTCTGACCTTGTCAACCCTTGGAGGCCCAGTGGCTCCTCACTGCAACATTTCAGACCAATTTCCATTACCCCTGGGATCTGCTTTAAATCTCCATGCTGTCATGTTAAATCAATCACTTTACGAAATTTCAAATTATTCTCACCCAGGTGTATATTAATAATTTCAGATGGCTGCTTCCTGGCTGCCAAAGAGTGTAAGAGGAACATCAGCTGTTCCCCTAGCATGCCCCTTTCCTTGTCAACTCAGAATCACCTCACCACTGAAGCCTTGCTGTGAACTACCAGCGCAACTGGTTGCCTGCCTATGGGGCCAATACATAATACTGTGCCCATTCATCCAAATACTTCTCTTATGCCCTGTTGCCTTGCTCCTGAAAAATGTCAAAAACAAAAAAAAAATGGCACATTCACACCGTTGGTCTCTAGTTTCAACCAGGGGGTCTCACATATGTCCTGTATTCATTCAAATGCCATCGAACAATTGTCTGTGTCCCTTGAGCCCCCATTCCTAGTTGTGCTGCAGATGTCACCACCTAAATCCTGAAAGGAATGTTTTGAAAGAATGGGATCCAATTTTGCTAGAAGGGAAGCCTGGCAGTATAAGCCCTTTTAAAAGACTGCCACAAACTTGAATTTTTGAGGTAGTTCCTATCAACATGAAGAAAGAGTGGCCATCACCAGCCAGCCTCAGCCCTATATAAGTTCTTAAAGGTACAAATGAGCATGTCCCTGCCTCCCCACCCTCATGCAGTACTATGGACTCACCATGCCATCCCTGGTCTGTCTTTGGCGTTCTCAGGGTCAAGATGACTGTTTGCTCACCCAAGCTGTAAATCCGTAAACTCCAAATATCTGTTTGAGGTATCCATTGCTGACCCAGGCACCAAATTGCTGACTTTGAATGCTCCGAAAATGCAAGTGGGAAAACTGCCTTGAACAAAGATGTCTCCTGGCCACATCAACGTACGCAGTGAAGAACTCCCTCCAGTTTCTGAAGAATCTCAATAGTGATGCATCATTGGGGATCTTCCCTGGGGTTTGTGGAATATGACCACTCATTTAATAGCCTCCTAATTAAAAACCCACCACAAAGATCTGGATAACATGACAGTTTGCTACAAAATGTGGTGCCTGATGATGCCAACCGGTAGTGTACCAGTGACACGACACGCTGATGTGGTCTTCAGGAATTGGCTAAATCTTACACAGGCCCACTCTAGCCTGAATTTAAGTAAATTCTATAAAACACGCAGCATTAGCCCTAAATGTTCATGGTGCTACTAAATCACTGCACTAATCCAAGAGAAGTCATGAGGCAAAGTTCCAAAGAGCCTGCAGTATTTGTTTGGGTTCCTTGTCGGCACCTGGTGCCAAGTTTTGAAATCTCTCCACTTGTAATAGAGACAAAGCATCCACTATGTCGTTATTAATCCCAGGGACACTTTTAGCAACAACATAGATATATAAATTAAAACACTGCAGTGAAAATGTCCTAACCAACCTCATAACCCTGAGTGATTTGCAGGGCTGGCTATTAACATGTATCATTGCCAGGTTGTCACTCTAGATCTCACTCTTTTTTTCAGTTCATAAACTCCATCCCCCAAATTGTCACTGCTATGAAAATAGGGAGAAAAAATCTAAGAATGTGATTTCATTAACTATCCCACTTTGTATCCAGTCAGTGGACCATATCCCTGAGCACACCACCTGTGATGGTGGAAATCCTCAAATCCAGTGCCCCTGTTGCATCTGACTGAACTTTGAGGACTGCCTTTAGCAATGAATCCTGTTTTCAAAAATAAGCTCCATTAAAGTGAGTTAGAAAACGATGCCATGCCCAGGAATCCTCCTGTATTTCTTTGGTCACTCTTATAAAATGATTCGGCCTTGTTATCTCTAAGCATGCAGAACTTATGTGATTGATTGAGAGGGCCAGCATAGCCAAGAAGGTTACTTTGCACAAACTGCAGGCTATTATTGTTCATCTTAATTTTGCCATGACTCAGTGTGCAAAATTAAGATAACCAAGTTTATTCACATGGAGTCTGGAGATACCACTCTCTGTGTCTAACTCTATTCCTAAACAGGTCAGCTTGGTGTAGGACCCTCTGTTTTTCTTCTGTCGGGAGTAATCCCAGGTCAAGGTAATGTGTACCACCTATTGCAAGCCTGACTCCTGTACCAAAGCCCAGTCCATCACCATGCTGAACTTTTTAAATGCTGAGCATAACATTGAGTGTCCCATTGGCATGGCCTTGTCAAAATGAAATTGACTTTAAGAAGGAAAAAATCCCTGAGGATATAGTGGTGGCAGCCAAAATTCCTACTTAGTCATTTCACTAATGTTGCTCTGGAGCCACAAGCCCTCACAATGTTCACAGCAGTGTCAAAGGGAGAGTAGTGTACCAAACAAAGTTCTGGGCCTGTCACGTCACTTGCTGAGCTTCTCTATCATAAACAGTTGGTGGATTGAACAGTATTCCCTACGTGTCTTTTGGGGGACCAACCGCAAAAGAGAGACTCACAGGTCAGACCTAGTCAAGCATGTGAATGGTCCTGTAATTTTGTTAATGATTTATTTGTTGTGCAATTTGTCTCCTTGCTGTGCGACTCAAACCTTCAATAGACTTTTATTAAGAGACTTAATGAGAATTCTAATTCCTTCATGTGGTAGCCTGAATCCTAATATAAACACTTCCCCTAAATATGCCCCCTCTATCTGATTAGGGTAACCCCAAAGGAGTATCTGAAGCATCTTGAATTTAGCGAGGGATAAATCTGTCCCATGCCCATGCTAGTTGGTCCACTGTCTAATGATGGGGGAGCACCGTGAATAACCTTTTTTCACACTGGATTGGCACTTTCCCTGATGGGGCAAGATAATTGTGTGCCCTGTGGATGCCAATGCACTTCTCATGTGCATATTTATATTTGTAGAAGTTTCAGAAATGTCTCTCTCCATTGAAGGCCAAGCATACCTTACTGCAAGCATTGGGCCTCTGGTCAAGTTGCCACAGAACCAATACACTGCTATCCTTCTGTAAGCATGGCAATACCCAATCTGGAGGTCCTTTGCCACTCACCAGAAGTCATTATTTGCCTGATGCCACCTCATTCCTGGACATGCTGCCACCTGTAATCTAAATTCCTTATCATAATAGGTCCATGCCATGCACCAAATGTATTCTATGCCTGCCAAATTATGTCATTGCACTGGAGCAAGGCTGAACTTCTCTCTGGGTATTTGGCAGACAGCACACATGCATCTGTCAAAAAATCAGCTTGCCAGTTTTCCCAGGTCCAAGTAATCCTAGGACCCTTGGAATTCGCAGTGTCCATCTCTTTTCTCTTTGCCCTACCTTCCATCAGAGCCTCCCTCTGCAATTTTGAGAATTTTTCTATATATTCTACCAGTATTTTCCCTTTAGTGGCTTTGAGAAGATGCACCCCAGTAGGGAAGATGCCATTGTATGAGCCTGTCCTTCTCCACCTGAAGGAGACTAACTGCCAGCATTAATGGCACTATCCATTCCATCTGACCCCCAACGCATTCTTCTCTGTGGCTCCCACCCATATATTCCAAGCCTGAGAAAGATTCAGCACCTCATGCTTACAACTCCCTGATTTGTAACCTTTACCTCACTATAGAGATCAGCATCCATTTGGCTACTGCTAGTTCCCCAATATGGAGCCCCCACTGGTTGCGCACAAGTGCTCTTGCCAACTTTCCCAAAAAGGAATGTGTCTGTATTTTTGGGTGATGAGTTGCATTGCATCCTTGCATTGTGCCTGGTATTAGTTGTGATAATTCCTTTTCAGTAAAATGTAATAATGATACTAAGCACTTCTACAGCACCACTTAGTATGATGTGGTTGTGGAGCTGCTGAAGGCAATTCAATTTACTTAACTTTCCAAGGAATGGGAGTTAAGAGTCAGTTTGTATTTTTGTTTGGGATATGGGTGAGTAGTAGTGACTGAGCAGATAAAGTTCCTCACTCTGGAGCAGTACTGAATTGCTTTTAGTCAGATCACTATGAGCTGAAATTGAAGAACAGGAGAGGAAGGTAGTGTTTCAAGTATGGTCCTAAACAGTTGTATATGAGTCCCAGACTAACAGCAACAGGCATAATTTTTATTGCACAACCCCCCCTAAAATGTCAAGGTCAAAAATTTGAGTATTTGTATATTTTTAGTATATTTGAAGACATATTCTGAGAAATGTGTTTTTCTGTTGTAAATATTTATTGACGTGTGGATTCCTGGAGTCTGTAAACAGTGTGTATAACAAAGTGAGGTTCCAAGAGCAGATGTGATTAAATTGGAGGTAAGAAACACAGCTGTAGTTGAGAATTCAGAGCCTGACACAGAGGCTATTTTACTAGGTCAAGTCGGGCAGGAGCAAGGCAGATATGTCACATGTTTTGGTGATGAAATTGGAAATTTTGTTTGTCACTAAAAATCAAATTCTTTCTTGATGTGAAAACTACATCAAATTCTTCAGAAACCCCAAAGGTTCTAGTGCCAGAGTGAAATTAAAGTTTACAACACCATGGGAGGTGTTTAGCGTTAGTTTCATAGTACAGATAGAAAAACTAATGCACCGAGGTTAAATAACTTGCTCAAGGTTACACGACCAGACAGTGGCAGAGCTGAGAACAGAACCCAGGTCTCCAAGTCCTGTGCTTTAACCACTAACCTAGGCTCCTAAAAATAAATACACTTAGGAAAATTGACAGGATTTAGGGAGTACATATTTTAAAGCTGTTGATTGGGATTCATCATATGTTTTTCTCTAATAATACTGTAAATATTTTCCATGGATCCTTGTCCTGTGGTAATAGGAGTTTACAGTGAAATACATGAATGATCTTGCTGAACTATCCTAACTTGGACTATTACTGGAATACTCTTGTCTCATAAATTCTATAGGTTAAGGCATTCCAGCAGTATCAACAGGCTGCTTCACTATATCAAGCTATTACCTCTTATGAACTTTAATGGCAGTCTTGTATTATTTGATGAGGATGGTGGTGACAATGCAAGCTGTAACATTTATTAGATCTGGAATGGATGACATTTTCAATCAGTTTCCGGGGAGAGTATCTAAGATTCTGTAATTACTAAGAAGTTCAACTGACTGAAGGCATACAGCCTCCAACTGTAAGTTTAAATGATTCATTTGTTGGAGAGTTCAAGGCCTTTAAAAAATCCCCTTTTTGGCTGTGATTGAGACTTGTTCATTCAAGATGGATTATTTGTGGAGGAAGAAAATCCTTCTGTGTTTCACTTGCCTAATCATAAGTGACAGTAACACCCTGGAGTGTTAGTGGAAGACTTGTTTTTTTTTAGATTTGTTTTGTTTTCCTGTATTTTATTACTATAAAAACAAACATGGATAGCACAAGATTGGAGACCCAGAGGATGATATTAAAATGGGGGAGGATGGTAAGGGCTTGGGCTTGTCAGATTTAGTTTCCTCCTTCCAAATAGCTAGGGTAGAAGGAACAGTGGGCAAGAGGAATCCACTCGAGGAACTCCGAAGTGCTCTGGTCTGTCTGACTGCATGAGGATAATAGTGTTGCCACTTCTGCTTTAAACCAAGTAGACTGGAGTGACGTGGGTATCAGAGAAACCATAGAAGATATTCTAGTAAGCAATGCCAGTGATAATTATGGACAAGGACTTTGCCCATCCTGAAAAGAAGGAAGGAATAGAGTTTTTTTTTGTTGTGGAGTAAGATGCAATATGACTTGGTGATTACCTGGCTGCATAAGGAAAGAAGAAAAAAAGGGAGGAGACAAAGATGAGCCTGAATTAGGGAAGGTTGAAGATCATGTCAGTAACAATGGAGAAAGGCAGAAATGGACCATGGTACAGTCAAATTGTTTAAGTCTTCAGAATATCTGAGGGTTTATCGAAACAGTCTACAGCTTAATTTATTGGTCACCAGAGGAATAACTGAAAGTACTCATATGAACTTCTAAGTAATTATAGGATATCTGATTCTTTTCCTGGGACCTCATTTAATATGCCATCTATTCTTTTATCCTAGTCATCTCTGCTGATTATCTATGCTGCTTGGTCTTTATTTTCCCAATATTTCCCTCTGGGAAAGCACTCTTAACCGCACTTCTTGACAAAACCAACTTTAAGGAGTTCTTTCAAAATCCTTGGATAGATTATTAATATCTAAGGAATATTCTAAATATGCAAATTGAAAATTTCGTCTGCCAATTAAAAGAAATTCAAATTAAAATCCTTTTCAGTTTTCGCTGAAACAGATATCTAACATAGTTTGCATTCATGTCATATCTGATATATATAAGCAAAATATAGAAGAGTACAAAAGAGCACCTTGCTTTCTTTTTGCTAGACCGGAAGATGTCTTTCTGTATACTACTGTCCATACTAAACTGGAGCATTTTCAAGTAACTTCTTTGTGCTTGGTTTTGAAAAGTTCAGTGTTCCAAGGCATCCTTCTCAAAGTGGATGCAACAACTATTCCCTTTGATCTATGAACTTGATAAATCAGAACCTCAGATAAAAGGACATTAGCCAGGAGTTTGTCTTCAGTGATGTTCACTGAAATGCTGAGGCCTATTGAAACACAATGTTCCCCACAGCCCCTTCCTCTATCTAGTCATCTTTAGTTTTAAACTCAACTAGAATTATCCTTTGGTGGCCTACGGAATATTGTGAAAGAGAGTGACTGACTTTGAGTATAACAAAGGAACTTCATATCTCTAAGAAAAAACTGGTACTTTTTACTCCCACGGGAACAGAAAAGCAACCAAATATTTTATTTTTTTTTGCCAAAGACAGATAATACTTTCTCCAGAAAGGTTTCTAAAGAACTAAAGAGAGAGACAATATTTGCAAGTAAAATATGTAGGTCTGTTCAATGGGGATTTTCATAAATAAGGAGACTAGGAAAAAATGGTCAAGAGTCTAAAATATGGGATACCTAAAGATTAGGTTGGCTGGAAAACAAGAATTGTATTTTGCAAAAAAACGTTTTGTCATTTGTTTTCATTCCACTAACACCTTTCAAAAATATTTTGCAAAAAGACATCCATCCCAGCATAACGGATAGCCCACCGATTAGGGCACTTACCTTGGATACGAGATACCTAAATTCAAGCAGGAGTTGCTTGGCAGAGAGCTGAGTTTGGAAGAAGAGCAGCAACTACGATCTGCTGAGGAGCTTGGAAGAAAGCTGTTGGTGATGCTGACCAAAGCTGGGGACCCCTGATGAGTGGAAGGCTTTGGCAGTGGCCCCTTAGGAAAAGGAAAAGATCCATCTTGGTCAGGGGCAGCTGAGCCCCAAAGCAAGAGGGTTGTGGCACAAGGGTGGATCCTTTGAGCAGGGATAGGACTCTCAGGCAGGGAAACGTGGAGGAGTAGATACTGAAAGAAGGGGAAACCTTCGGGACAAAGTCATGAGTGAAGGGCTGTGGGAAGAATTGTCATGGTCAGGCAGAGAGGTCTGGAGAGTGGGGCCCTGGATTAGGGGCCAAAGGAACTGAGAACACAGTGTTGATGTTGACCCTGGGGAGTGTGACTTGGTGGTGGTGTCCCAGGAGAGGGGAATCAGAAAAACTAACTGTATGTTTGTTTATTATGGATATTAGAAAATGATTTTATTACAAGGCTGTGTACTGGTGGTCAGCATCGTAGTCTTTGTTCTTGCCACTTCCCTGTTCAGGGTTGGCATCTTTTATGGCCAGCTTCCAAACCTCATGATCATACACCAGAGGCCCTTTACCACCTCATTTTGTTTCCTATCATGGCTTATTCAACCGTTTGACCATCTCAATGTCTTCATTCCTGTGGTGGAGAGCATACTGATTTTCTTTCGTGTGGCTGGCCAAGTCTCAGTTCTGACCATTAAGATGGGTCCAATTACAGTTAAACTCTACTGTTTAACTTGATGGGCATCTTTTTGTCACGGAGAACTAGGGTAATCTCTGACCATTTTCACCATGCAGGAGGGCACCATTGATCCTAGGTATATAAATTCTTTCACTCTTCTAAGCTCTCTGTTGTGATATTTTTTTAGTCTGGATGCTCCTCCCTCAGTTATTATAGCCTCAGTCTGATAAATGTTCTGCTAAGCCCCGCCTACACAAAACTATGTTGCAACTGTACAGAGTTGGTTTACAGGGTCTCTCAATCTTCTGCACATATCACTAACTATAACACTGCTATATGTGAATAAAATATGGCCAGATGCGGGTTTTGTATCAGTCACTGAGACGCTATAGGCTTGTCTCAACAAACATTTAGTTGGCAAGAGACTGAGGTTTGAATCTACCCCTCCCTCACTAGCCTGCCACAGACTCACTGTCCATGTGAACCCTGCTGACTTGCATTAACAGTTTCTTAAAGTGCTTTGATCTAGTCCCATTTAAGGACTAGGTTAACTAGCTGTTAATGCACGTGAGCAGGGTCCACATAGACAGTCTGCAGCAGTGTGGGGGTCGACTCACATCCCAGCATCCCGTGAACTAAATGTTTGTGTAGATAAGCCCCATGTCACTTTGTGTGGCCCATAAAAGGGGAAACTAAGGCAGAGACACTTGTTATGCCATGGCCTGCTGCATGAAGGTGCACAAGGTGGGGCTCAGTTTATGACCGTCAGTCTTTCTCTCAATCTCTCCTGTTCTAACTGTATCACTTTGTAAAAATAATTAAATATCCATTGGGCCAGAGAGACACTGACCCCACAGTCTGCTGGCTAGGGCCCTTGCCTGGGATGTGAGATTCTATCCTGGACCTGAGAGATGTTCTTACAAAAGTTTTGTACAAACTGATACATTTCCATGAAAAGTTTAGATTCTGACAAAATGGCATTCTCCAGCAAAAAAATATTAAGTGGCCTGCCTGATTTTCAAGAGTACTGAGCACCCAGCCACTGTTCCAATGACTTATGACTTATTAAAATAAGGCCATTTATTTTTGCACATAAACATGAATTTAGGAGCCTATTTTTGAGTGCCGTATTTTTAAATCTTGATCATTTATATTTTACAAAAGTGTACTTCGTCAGTCACATTTTATTTTCCCTGAAGGCTGCGTGCTTAAGCACCCAAAAGTAAGGAAATTCTTAGTAAGCTTTGAAAATGCTATCTTAACTGTTCTTCCTTTTTTTCTGAAAATTGATATTACATATGCTTTTATCCAATGCTTGAGTACCTCTTTAGTTGGCCCTAATTAAGCTAATTTCCAGCTCCTGGTTCCAAGTTTCCTGCTTACTCTCTAATAGTTTTCCTCTTTTTAGAATGTTGTAGTTCCAAGATGGCTATTCTACTTGGTGTGTCTATTTTTGGGGAGAATCATAGTTGTCTTCTGTGTAATTTATGAAACAATTTGGTGCACGCTTGACTTAATTTTGTTATTTAACTCGTAACTAAACATTCCAATAAGTATGGATTACTGTGGTTTCAAATACCATCAGAAGTGGTACAAGAACTTCCCATTCTCAATTGACTTTCAGGCCTGTAGTTTGTAAAGGTTACCAACCTGCCATCTCTGCTCTGTTTTTGATTCCTTAGATCCTTTCCTAAAAATTTTCTCCACCTCATTTTTCATTGTAGTTCTTGGGCATTGGTAATCACTTACCTTCCCCTTCCACATTTTCCCTTTCTAGCTCACTTATACAGATTAATGATTATGTATATCAACATTAGGAATGAAAATTGTTCCAACTTTCTGATATGCCTAATTAATCATAGTTGCCATTTTTTTCTGAAGTATCCCAAAATTACCCAGTGGAAGTTAATGCTATTTAACTCCTCATGTTATTTAATTTCTAATCCGATATTCACAAAATCCATGCTGGATAACTATGGTGAGATGAAGTATTGTGCTAGTTGGCCTATTTTAGTAATATTCAGGAGATGTAAAATGGGCAGAGTTGTGATTAGATTAGAACAGAGGAGAAAATGAGGAAAAGGCTGATGAAAATGAGAGGGTGCTGAAGAAAGCAGTCATTAGACCATCTGGGAAATTAATATTTATAAATTAATAAAAATAAATTCTCAATTTGTTTTTCTTAGATCACCAAGTAGTTAGTGCTGCTTGCTTTCCTATCTAGTTTTGATATTTTCTTCACTAAAACTATTTAAAATTAGGAGGATATTAATTTGTCAATTTATGTCAAGTCCTCTTGCTTTTACCAGGAGCTCTGTCAGAATAAATCAAAAACCTCTAAAGGAGATTTTCCTCATATTTAAAGAAACTTTGCAACGTATACAATTTAAAATATAAATCCATTTGACTTTCATAATAATTATTGTGACATTTGCTAATTACTGAAGAGATTTTTTTTTAAGTAAGGGTTTGCTCATGTACAGTTGATCTTATTTTTCTGCTGGATGCTGTAGTGAAATCATAATGATAAATTTGATTTATATTAATTCCCATAGCAACACTTATTGATATTACAAACTTAAGTGTCTCATTTTAATGCAAGAAACAAAGAAAAAGTTAATCTCCAAAGGAACAAGTTTGTATCCAAGTAAAAGAACTAGAATTAGCTTGTAGCCCATCTTGATCACTTGGGAAGACAAAAGACAATAAGGTTGCCACAAGTAATCTCCTCAGAGATCTTTCCTGTATTAAATGCAAATGAAGGAAGGATAGATGTGTGGAATCATGGGACATTGGAATGACTTCAGTGATGCAAACCTGTTTGACATTGCCACTCTATCTGTTTGAGTGGAGGCCAGCAAATAGAGTGCCGTCAGACTTCAAAATGGCTATTAAAGGGGAGGGAAAAGAAACCTTTCAACTTGCTTAAATACTGCAGTGTGAACTTCCAGCGTATAAGTAAGGCAGATAATGGAATTGGCCTGAAACAAAAGATTACAAATACGCTAAAATGTCTGTACACAAATATGGGGAATGTGTACAATTATCAATAAGAACTAGAAGTACAATTAAAATATTGAAATGATAGGAAATGATTGAGAATAACAGAGAAGCTTCAAACCAGTGACTATGAACCACGTCTTCTGTCTTGGGTCTCCATAGAAGATTCTATGCCAGAGCTGCAGAATGGTGGGAAACCATGATTTTTTTTGAGGCATCTCAGGGTAGGTCAACAGCTGCTCTTTGTGGTATTGTCACCAGTTGATCCTATAGATTTCTTGCTCAGTGTATGCCAATTGTATCTTCACTAAGGAGTCTATCACACATGTGCCCAACCTGGAAGAAATAGATAAAAATTGAAGCTCATTCAGTGTGATGTAGTAGAATAATTTACATAGCCTAATGTGTGTACAGACAAAAATTGCTCTGAGTCCTTTTTAGGAAGTCTTTTACATTTCCACCTTCTTCTCTTCATCTCTGTGTGTGCAGTTGATCTGCCATTTTAACTTATATGGTTCTGAGGAACACACTAAACAGAATTATGTTAATGTTTTCACCCAGACACCACAGTAAGAGAGAGAAGAAATATTTAGGAAATAAGTTATCCAGTGCTAGTCTTCCTTCTGCAATTTGTACCACCTAGGGAAGGGTGCTGACAGCACACCGCCACTCCATACCTTTAAACTGGTCCCAGCACCCCACCACCCATACAAGGGTTGAGAGTATTTGGAAGAAGAGGTTATCTCTCTGGTGTACCAAACATTTGGAGCCCCATGCTCACCTTCTCAGGAGTTGCTGTCTCCTAATCTGCTTCCAATTTATTAGGAAGCCAGAGCCTCTATTAATCAGTTACATACACTGGGCACCTGTCAAGTTGGGACAATATGAGTTTCACAACCTATCCTAATCTACTCACTGGGTTCCTGGGCTGCTGAGGTGAAGGCAAAAAATCTTCGAGGAAACCGTTCCTTCCCAAGACCCTATAAGGTGCCAAATGGTGCCCCAGGCAGAGGGAATGTGTATTAGCCCTCCCGTTCAGTGTGTGGGAGCCAGTAGGCTTCCACTGTGCTCTTCTGTTCAGCCAATCATCCGCAGAGCCATTCCCACTCCCTTCCTCAAGCCCACAAGGAGGGAAAAGAGAAAAAGTGGTGATGGGGGGAAAGGAGGGGCAATCCTCATAGGGGCCCAAGAGTTCTCTTTTTCCTGTTGCCCCGGAAAAAGTCTCCCCACCCCTGAAGCTGTGGGGTGAGGGGCTTTGAGGATATTAAGTAGCATTTGTAACATAAAAATACTGCAAAAAGAAAAGGAGTATTTGTGGCACCTTAGAGACTAACAAATTTATTTGAGCATAAGGTTTTGTGAGCTACAGCTCACTTCATCGGATGTAGCTCACGAAAGCTTATGCTCAAATAAATTTGTTAGTCTCTAAGGTGCCACAAGTACTCCTTTTCTTTTTGCGGATACAGACTAACACGGCTGCTACTCTGAAACCTATAAGAATACTAGTTAACTAGTAACCTCGAAGCAAGGATGAGATTTGTTGTAAAATAGATTTGGTTAGTACCCATCACCAAGTGAGTACTTTCTTTGAATGAGTAATTTCTTACTAGGAAAAATATCTAAACCCTTAAGCTGAAGTTGGGCAACATATATTTTTAAAAGTAGGCTTAAAATAATGTAGGTTCTAAATTTTTTTTTTTTACCGTTGCCTTAGTTTTTTTCCATACCCCAAGGAAATCCCATGCTGTGTTAAATTGGAGAATGTACAGAATCATTAATAATTAGAATATGAAATAATTTTCAGTACCTGAGTGAAGTTGCTCTGAAGGGCACATGATAAACACCAATAGTCTGTCTACTGAAAATCATATTTTGGTGTCATGCTACTTCAAAGTATTTCCATGTGTTAGTTTTTGGTGGGTAGCTACTGTGAAAATTTGTCATTTCCCTTTTGGGAACATGTTGATTCACAGCAGAAACAGCCCACATGTCAAACAGGAACTGGAATTTTTTGCTCAGAGTTAGCTTTTAATTGTTCTTGCAAAGAACCTCACTCAGAGTTTGAAGTGGAGGCATGTAGTATGTAGGCTACAAGTCTCTTTTTACCTACTATTACTTGTGTAGACGAGGAATCAGCTTCAAGAAGTCTTCATTATCATTTTTTACCTGCTTGGATTCAGAATTTTGTAATGATTACTTGGCTCGTTTTTTAAAAATATGTTTAAAAGATATAGGATATAAAATGGCTGAAGCTCTTCATTCAATAGTATTGGAGGAAATTAACTGAAATAGCAGATATGCTGATGAGATAATGTAATATATAACTTAGAGTGAGAGCAGCAATTGTTCCTTTGGGGTAGTGAGTCATTCAGATGGTGACAGATTTCAATAAAGGACCCACTGTTGATCTTTGTTTATTTGGAATTGTAATAAATATATACATGTGAGAAACCTATTCTGGGCAAAAAGTGAATATTAATTGACATTTCTAAATGTAACAGATAACAATTTCCTAACTCAAAAAGTGTTGCATCAACATGGGGAATTCCATATTAGATATTGTTCTAACACATAAAGAAGAATTGATCACAGAACTGAAAATTAATGGTAACTTTGGCACTGGTGATCATGACTTGATCTCATTTATAGTGTGCTAACAAACTAAAGCCCAGAGGGATGATATATATATATATATATATATACTCGATGTTTAAACGGGCTAGTTTCAGAGAAAGCTGAAAACTATGATGAGCCAGATCAACTGTGAGAAAGAATTTAATAAGAAAAAAGTGATAATTGAGAATTGTTTGACCACTTTACTAGATGCCCAGAAACTACAATCGAGAAAGTAGGCCACATGGGTTAAAAAAAGACCTGGGTTAGTGGGGAAGTGGAGGCAGCTATAAAAATATACAACAAATGGAAGAAAGGCAAAGTTGATAGTAATGACTATAAATCAGAAGTTAGAAAATTGATAAGGGAAGCAAAAGAACACAAGAAAAAATCTGTAGCCAGAAGTGTTAAGAACAATAAGGTGTTTAAAAATGATACTAGGAATAATAATACAGAAAAGGCAGACATGTTCAGTAAATATTTCTGTTCTGTGTTGTGGAAAAAACAGATTATGTAGTCATGTCTTATGACAGCACTCTTTCCATATGAATTCCCAAGCAAGACGTATTGCCTAAGCGGGTCTGCTCTGCATTCTCAGAAGCTATCAACCACGTAATTGCCCACAGTTAAGTTACCACACTGCTCCTTCTAAGCAAGCACATTTATTCTTAAGGTAAAAGCATTACAGAGAAAACATATTAAAAAGAAAAGAACCTACATGCGTGCTAATAAGCTTACCAGAGATCATCCCAACTCTAAGAAGTGCTCTGGCAGGTGAACAGTCCTTCAGACCCTAGCAAGGGTTTGTTCTGTGGTTACCAATTCATAACCTCCTTGGCTCAGAACAAGCACACTCATGAAAAGTTTTGGTCCCTCCTTTATATAGCCAGAGTCTTTGATCTGGGAATAGGTAATTCAGAGACAACGGGTTTCTTCTCAGGCTATAGCTTCAAAAAAGGCTGGGTTTTTGCATAAATGGAGGAGCTACACTGGGATATACCCTGCCCTAGAGATTTCCTAGGAAACCTACTTTAAAAGTTCACATTATTTCGAATAGTCCTTAGAATCTCAAAACACTTCCCAGGGTTTACTTTAGTCAGGTCTCCCTCCTAGGGACATTACACACAATCCCTCAATAATATATAAACATAAGCATTTTTAATGCAATGAACTCCTAAGATACATACACTTAATTTAATAAAAAAAGAAGGAGTCCGGTGGCACCTTAAAGACTAACAGATTTATTTGGGCATAAGCTTTCATGGGTAAAAAACCCACTTTGTGGATACAGACTAACACGGCTACCCGCTGATACTTAATTTAATAAAGTTAATCCAGGATATTGCAGAAAATTGCCACATCTGTCAAGCATGGGTTTATGAAAAATAGATACTGTTAAAAATATATATATTAAGTTAGCTGAGATTACAAGTTTGGTTGATAAATGTACTATAGTGTTAAACTTCTACAAGGTCTTTGATTTGGTACACATGACATTTTGATAAAAAAACCTAGAAAGATTTAAAATTAACAGAGTACATATTAAATGGATTAAAAGTGGCTAACTGATAGGTCTCAAAATGTAGTTGTAAAAGAGGAATCATCATTGAACAGGTGTGCTTATAGTGGGTTTCTGCAGTGATTGGTTTTTGACCCTATGTTGTTTAACATTTTTTATTAATGACCTGGAAGGAAACGTAAAATCATCACTGATAAAGTATGTAGATGACAGGAAAATGAAGGGGGTGGTAAATAAGAGGACAGGCCACTGATTCAGAGCAGTCTGGATTGCCTGGTAAGCTAGACATTAGCAGACAGTATGTATTTTAGTAAGGTTCAATGTAAATTTATGTATCTAGCAACAAAGAATGTAGGCCATACTTAACAGAATGGCAGACTCTATCCTGGGAAGCAGTGCCTCTGAAAAAGATTTTGGGGTCATGGTGGATAATCAGGTGAACATGATCTGCCAGTGCAACATTTTGGCCAAAATAGCTAAAGCAATCTCTGTATGCATAAACAGGGGAATCTGCAGCAAGATTAAAGAGGTTGTTTCACCTCTGTATTTGGCATAGATGTAACCACTATTGGACTACTGTGCCCACAATTCAAGGTCTGGTGCCCACAATTCAAGAAGGATGTTGATAAATTGGGTTGGGAAAAGAGCCACAAAAATGATTAAAGGATTATACAACAGGCCTTATATAGACTCAAGCAGGTCAATCCGTTTAGCTTAACAAAGAAAAGGTTAAAGGGTGACTTGATTACAGTCTGTACATATTTAAATGGGGAGCAAATATGTAATAGCAGCCTCTTCAGTGTAGCAGAGAAAGTTATAACAGATCCATTGGCTAGAAGTTGAAGCTAGACAAATTCAGACTGGAAATAAAGTGCACATTTTAAACAGTGAGAATAATTAACCATTGGAACAATTTACTATGGGTTGTGATGGATTCTCCATCACTGACAATTTTAAAGTCAAGATTGAATGTTTTTCTAAAAGATATGCTCTAGGAATTATTTCGGGGAAGCTCTGTGGTGTGTGTTACAGAGGAGTTCGACTAGATGATCACAGTGTTTACAACTGCACTGCAGCATGAGCCCAAGTCAGTTGCCCTGAGATCTGAGACTCGCTGCCTGGCGCGCCCCCTCCCCACTTTTTTATTTATTTATTTATTTTTGCAATGTAGATATACCTAATGGTTCCTTCTGGCCTTGGAATCTATACATTGAGTTATTTCAATTTTCTGATGACACGAAACTGTTTAGGTTAGTAAACCAGAGCTCTGAAAGACTCTGCAGATGCATCTAAGCAAATTAAAAGAAAATTGTTAACTTAGAAACTAGACAATTTAAAATAGAAGATGAAAATACCTTCTGGTTTCTGAATCCCCCTGCAAATTTTGGAGGATTTGCAATCGCATTTTCCTATATTTTAATATTTTTCTCTGCCCTGTTGCTGTATGAAAGAGCCACACAAACCAAAGGGAAAACTGAGTATGCAGTGGAGGCCATGAAACCATGACTGTACATGCTGTGCTAATGAATCAAGTAGAGAAAAATAAAAATATTTTTCCTCTAACTTTTTCTAGTTATAGTAATCCTAGTTGTTACTTGGAACGTTCATAGCTAAAAACTATCATTCAGAAGTGTGTTTTGTGTAAGGTATGTCCCTTCTCAACTTGGCTTGTTGAACACTAGAGAAAATGATCCCAACTTCTCATATATGCTGATGATGTATGAACTTGAGTAAAAGAACCTGTAACAGACTGACAATATCCTGAAGAAACCTTATTGTATTAAGTTAAATCCTATTAAATTAGGGTTAATACCTTAGGGGCCCATTGTGTTAAAAATGTACTAGTATATGTGTTCTTGTGAAATTAGAGATACCTTCTCTTGTAGGAGAGATGTGCTAATATACTTTCTGTGTTATCAGCCCTTTGAGCCCCCCTCATGCCAAAGAGATACCTATGTACTAGTTCTGACTGGATTCTCCAGGGACCAACAGACATTGTATAAATAGCTTGGTTTTAAACTGGCTGAGGTCCTTCTTTCTGTCTCAGCAAATGGGACAGGACCTTTGATGGATGGAGGGCACCAGGCCTTAGGGTAGGGTTGGAAGGAATGGGTCAACTACGGCCCCATAAGATTGCGTGCTAGTTCTGAGTTGAAACTGTGATGAACTTGTGACCACAAGGGAAAGTCTTAGGTTAGGTGTTGAAGGACTGCTCCTGTGAGAGCTCATGTTAGAGATGGGATGATGTCTGGTAAACACAATGTCTGGCATGTTTTTAGATTTCTTTATTGTGTCTTTACATCAACTCCAATCATGGTACAAAAGTGGTTGAGAAAACTTATTTTCCTTGATAGGCATTGCTACATCATGAGGTCCTCAAGCCTACCCATCAAGATGGTGTGAATCACCTCACTGATATCAGTCTGTGGTGAAAAAGGATCAAAACTTGTAAATATTTCACAGATATGAAAAGTTACTACTAAGCACTGCTAAAAACCTCGGTTTCCCTGTTCAGCTAGTGATTTGATTGTAATGAGTCCCAAATTTTATTTTAGAGTTGGGCTGGCACTTTGGATGAAATTCAACATCAATGCTTTATTTATAAAGCAATGTGGAATAAAACTCAGTGTGTAAAACTGTGCACAAGCTGTCAAAATCAATGCGGGTACAGAGTAATGCACTTTGATATTTATTTTAATGGAGTTTGAGTACTACTGGAAATGAAAATCAATCATATGGTGGATGTGAATCAGAAGACAGTTTAGTATGAACCAAACACATCGCTAACTTGAAGCAATCAGTTTGGCTATTGACAAGAAAAACGTATCTTTGCACTATAACGTGGTGGTTTGCCCAAATGTTTCTCAAAATATATCTATCTGTGCTCCATTCTTCTCTGCTTTTTCATTTTCTGGAGTACAGCTTTTCAACAGTGTTCATTTTCAGTCTCCTGAAATATACTTGGCTCTTTTAAGGATCAATTCAAATACTTGTGACTGTATATTAAGCAACCACACTATATGGGTCCTCCTGATTACAAATTTCACTGTACTGACCAAGGCCCAGGGGTGTTCCTAAGTGATGAAAATTTAGTTCCATTGCAAAAACTAGATCCAACTTAAGGATCTTTGTACTCTTGTAGCTAACTAGTAAAATATATGAGCATCATGGTGACAAAAAACAAAACAAAATAAGCCCTTCTGATAAACAAATGAAAGGAGTCTCCTATTTCATATTCATTTTTAAGACCTATGTGGAGTGTTGATTATTTCTATTTTTAAATACCTGGGAGCCAAGTTAGCATCTAGCTAGAGTAACTAGATGCATTTTTAAAATGCAGTCTTCCCCAAAATAAATATGGCCACTGCTTATTGTGTTCTTGTTGTATTCAGAAAAGATAACTAAATCTCACTTTGTGAATGACTCTGTCTCCATGCTCTAATACCATAATTGTATGCATTATTCTGGGTGAAACCAGACAATTACTACGCTTTCGAATGAACTCACACAGGAAACCGATAAAAGACAAAAACCCTGTATCACTCGTGGGTGAACACTTCTCACAACCTTTAGGGTGACCTATCAATCCTGATCCTTAAAGGAAATCTGCACAACACATTCAAAAGTGCCTGGGAGGTTAAATTCATTACTCAACTAGACATCAGAAATCATGGACTGAACAGATACAGTGGACTTATGGTTTATTGCAACAATCTGTAACTCACTAACCCTCTCTTTTTGTTTTATGACTGCAGAGGTGTAATAGGCCACTCTACCTTGAATGGTCCTTTAGAATATGTGCTAACTAGTTTTGCTAAACAATCTGGTCCATCTTGTATTTAGCCTTTCCCAGACCTGAGGAAGAGCTCTGTGCAAACTCAAAAGCTTGTCTCAGTCACCAACTGAAGTTGATCCAGTAAAAGATATTACCTCACCCACCTAATATTACCACAAGTAGGATCAGCAAGGGGACTAGAGTTAGGGTCCCCTTAATCTACGAGGAACTTTTCTGTGAGGGACCTTCAGTTTAGGAACCTGTCCCCTGTTCTTACTCTGAAATATACCAAGTTAGTGACATTCAGGGTATGTTGAAAGGCTTATCTATTAATTTAGATTTGGCACAAGTAGGCATTTGTGGGAGTGATTATTTTGTCATGGGGAGAAGTTGTCTTTTGGAGGACGGGGGCTGTGTTGACTTGGGTTTGCCAGTGGATTAGCTGCTGGCATATACCATTATTTATGTTGCCATATGATTTGTTGCCATTAAAGTCATGGCAAAAATGCCTACAGTGTGACGGAGGCATCTTCTTCGTACATATTTCGGTATCAAAATACTTAGAGTATGATTAAGAATAACAGAGATTGATTGTTTCCCCTTCAATACAAAAAGCAAGGAGAATTTTTTCATTATTTTAAACTGAATTTTATTTCATTAATTTAACATTTTTCTCTTAAAGCTGAGTAGACACATTCAAGTCTCCCTTGATGTATGTATTTTTAAATAAGGATGTAGTGGAGTGTTATCGTCCCACCTTTCACCCTTTTCCCCAGATAATGTTTGTTTTCGTTTAAATTAATAAAACATAATTATTTTTTAAAAAATATATTGCCAGAACAAACTTACTTTTTCTTCTTGTTGAGTCATTTACACATTTAGGACTCAGCAAAAAAACAAAACAAAGCTGTTTTATAATACTCTTCTGTGTTCTCAGTAAAAATATCCTACCAAGGAAAAGTTGTTGTAATAAATACTTGTTTGCATATTCCCTGGAAAAGGTGAGCTGCACAGTTTGATGAACACTTGCTTTGGTGCATAGAAATTTTTTTCTTTTTGTAAACAAATGCACTTAAATACCACTTGTAATACCTCTGGCAGGTGAGCAGTCTTCTACCAAAGTCTTCCGACAGCAGTTTCATCATAATATAGAGAACATGGAACCTGCAGGTCATTCAT
Source organism: Caretta caretta (assembly GCF_965140235.1). Lineage (NCBI taxonomy): Eukaryota > Metazoa > Chordata > Testudines > Cheloniidae > Caretta > Caretta caretta. The sequence goes on along the minus strand of NC_134206.1, from coordinate 151,932,575 downwards.
AACCATCTTTAAGCTCTACAATCTGCCCTTAATGGAACTACAATGACATATACTACATTCAGTTAAAATATTGTCTGAATAATGTACAGATCAGGATTATAATAATGTCTTCTGTTGCTCATCCATTCTATTCTGGCTTACAGTTCCAAATTCACCAGCAAAACGGATACAATTACATCACTCAGAGGAGGAGGCTGGATGCGGGAGGTACGGTGTCTGGGGGCAGGCTAGACAAAGTATGTGCATCCTTTGAGTAGCTTGGAGCAGGGATTCCCTTTGTGACAGTTGAAGTGGCAGGGTCAGAGGATCTGCTGCTGTGTCATTCCTCTGTTCTTCCACCCCTAGTGGGGTAGACATTAGAGGCATACAGGGCTTTTTCTGCCATGGAAGAGCGCTGCTTCTGGGTCTTGGTGAGAGAATGACCTTTTAATACCACTAAGACTCTTCTCAGTACCTAATCAAACCACTCAGGATGGGCCTTGAGCTGAAGCGTTAGTATATCTGTTGGGAACAGAGTAATTCAGAACTTGCTTAAATAGCTAAAAAGTTAAGTTTTGTTAGGAAAATGATTCCTTTTACTGTAGAATCACTTAAATACCCCTTTCCTTCAAGCAGTTAGGACTGACTGAATTAATGTCTTTCTTGGAACTTGGCTGAAGCCAGGTAATTCCTGTAACCAAGTGGCCATCCATGGTTATTAACTTTTTTTAAGGTTCGCTAAGCATATTCTCTGTTAACATCAGACTCTTTGCCTCAAGGTTGTAAGTAACTTTCAGAAGAATTTTGTGATAATATTGGAAATGGGCCCTTTAAGGTTTTTTATCTGAAAAATGACAGATTACACTGTCTTGCAGATCTGAAAAGAGTATATTTGAGAATTCAATCCTTTGGGAAATCAGGCACATGTTTTGAATCTTTCAAGGAGATCAGACTTAGTATGAAGGTGGTGGAACATGCCACGTGTAGATGAATATTTTCCTTTTTATAAACGCCCAGCATAAATGACTCTAACTGCATTTTGTCTTAGATTAGTGTTGTGAAGCCAATGGTATATTAGGCCCACATTATGTTTAGTGATCATATCAAACAAGCGATCTTAAACACTATCTTAGTTTGGACCTCATCTTAATAGAGAGATTGTCTAGTAGACCATTTTCCATTCTTTCTTTATGCAATTATTCCCATAACAATTGCCTATATGGGAAAATATTAGGAAATCCTATAATGGGTTTTGTCTTATTTTAACACATTTTGGTAGGAAGTGAGCTAGCACAAAGTTACTAGTCTGAGCTCAGTGGACTACTAGTAAGTGCCCTGCAGGCCACAGTTTGAGAATTGCTGATAGTGCGATTTTACTTGCAGCTAGTGGCAGAATTGTATATTCAGGTTCAGACTATAATTGGGCAAAGGAGGGATTAGATGCACAAGAGTCACTCACAATATAGTTATGGAATAGTGGTGCTCCATGACTTTCCTCTCATGGCACCAGGCTTCCTAAAGGAGGTGGGGTGGTTCACTTCTACAATGGCCTGAGCGCTGTAGGAAGAATTTTGGCTTAGTCAGAAGCCTTTGTGGAGTTCTGGCATCAGTGCAACCTCTCTCCGTACCTTCCAAGGCCCCTTCCTTGTACAGGGAAGTGCCTAAAAGGCATAATCCATCCCACAGCGTAAGCGTTAATTTATTTCCCTAGAAAACTAACTTGTTATGACCTTACAACAATTAATTAAAGGTAAATGCTTACTTAAATTGAGGTGGCAATACAACAGTACAATCATTGTCAGTTCAGTGTATGTAAACAGGCCAGTTTCCAATTTCACTGGAGGGTAAAACTCTTGATCTTCATGCAGGGTGTTCAAGGTCCCCTATAAATCTGTTTGGGGATCTGCTAGTTTCTGAGTTTCTTAAATAAAATAAGGTCATTGACATCTGTGTTTCTTCTTCTACAGACAAAGTGGAATGGTTAAGGGCCTGATCCTAAACACTGTTACTCGCACAAATAATGGCACTGATTTTAATGGACTAGTCTTCTGAGCAAATATTTGCAAGATTAAATCCTAGTAGTTTAAATGTAGAGGGACATGGTACAAGGGTGGGTAGATATACTCAAATATCTCAACACTGAAGGGCATCAGTGCGTAATCAGTGTTCATACTGTGCACTTGGAAAAGCAATTGTTGGGCTAATGACTCCACGTTTTGGTGTATTCTTTTAATAAATGGGCTTTAAAGGTTTATGCAGGAAAATAATAGTATTTCTGTAGTACTGTATTTGTATTTCTGTGAGAGAGCTGTTCTTGTAAGATCCAGACTTTGATTTTATTGTTGCTTAAAAAGTTCAGAATATATTCTTAAGTTTTGGATAGCATATAACATTTAATTAAAAATACAATAACCAGTGAGGGAAAATGTTTTACTTGCCATAGGAATACCCCTGTGCCATCCCCATCTCTGGAATGGGGGCAGAGGGTGGGAGAGATTTGATCAGACCAGCAGGAGGATCACCAGCTCCTGGTTGGAGGCAGAGGGGGAGAGCCTATTCTGTAGCCTAATTTCTCCCCCTTGCACCTCGGAGTGCATATGGGAGTGTGCCAAGGGGACGGTCTTATCTGTTTCCCATTGGCCAATTGTGGGAGGAGGAGAGCTGATTGTTTCTCACAGCCCTCCCTCTCAATTTAAGGCCTTCCCAGTTGCTACTATTGTTGCCCTGCTTCTCTTGCCCTGCCATAGAATTATATTGAGTTACATTTTCAGCATGCTGTGGGTCTGACCAATTGCCAGCTTTTGGGATCAGGAAGGAATTACTTCCCATCAAGACAAATTGGCAAGGAGGGGTTTTTATCTTCCTTGCAGCATTGTGGAGGCAGAGTTAAGGTTAAAAGACTAAAAGGGCCAGTTCTCAAAGGAGATGCACCCTGGATTTGGCTGGTGGATCTTTCGCCTGTCAGGAGCAGGGGAGACCTGAAGTCTTCACAGATAGCGGGGAGGACAAGAGGATTCAGAAGTGAGCTGAGTCCTTGCAGTTAGTCTGAGGAGGGTCTACTTTGAATTATAGATAGTGCTAGTAGCATGGTTTATTATTAAGATTGCCCAGTGCTTCCCATAAGACCCTTTTAAACAGTTGCTTATAACTTTGCCAGACCATTTGGGCTGAAATTTTCCATTCCCACCTTGCTTTTTAAAAAAAAAAAAAAATTTCAGCCCAAACTATTCAGCTGTTTCTGAGAATAAGGCTAAGAAAGTATTTTGGTTTTGAATGTTAAAAATATTTTGGCAACCTTTTCTTTGGAAAGCTCTAATGCTCCCATGCTTTGGAGCAGGGACTTGGAATTGATAGAGGGTGGCCTTTGTGTCAGGGATATGCCTTTTGCCATAACCATGAAAATGTGCCAAATGTGGCCAAGTTATAAGCCTTTAAAAATTGCAGTTTGCGCATGCACAGTAGAGACGATTTAGAGTAGCAGCGGAATTCTCCAAGGATTTTGTCCTGAGCATGCTCAAGCTTTTCAGATATCCTAGTGCCAACCATACTGCACATGCACCATCCCCACAAAGCAACTGAGCATGAGCCATCCCTTCACATATGGATATGGGCCATCCTCCCAGAGTAACTGAGCATGCTCTATCACTTCACAGGTCTGACATGTGACAGGACTGTGCGTGCACCATCCCTACAGAACAGTAAAGCTCAGGAAAGGACCGCAGAGGCTTAGATGGATTTTTCTTGTAATGACTGCACCCAGCTGCTTGGGGCTGTGGTGTGTCCGGGCACCAGAGCAGAGAGGAGGGAGCTTCTCTCTCCTGTGCTCTCTGACACCCCCGCCCCCCAGCTGACCCATGGGAAGTACGAAGGAGGAAGCCTTTTCCCTCACCAAAGATTATTTTGCTTTTAATGTTATTTTCCCCACCCTGTAGTCATACCTTTCATGAACACATGATGTATATGGGAATGCACTTCCATAATATTGGAGGAATCTATCATGGGAAGCAGTGACTCTGAAAAAGAGCTAGGGTCATGGTGGGTAATCAGCTGAAAATGAGTTCCCAGTGTAGTGATATGGCCAAAAGGGCTAATGCAATCCTTGGATGCATAATCAGGAATACTGAATGTATAAATGGGAATACAAAGTAGGAATAGGAAGGCTATATTATTACCTCTGTATTTGACACTTGTGTGACCCCTGCTAGAATACTGTTTCAGTTCTGGTGTCCACAATTCAAGAAAGATTTTGATAAATGGAAGAGAGTTCAGAGAAGAGACACAAGAATGATTAAATGATTGGAAAATGTGCCTTATAGTGATAGACTCTAGGAGCCGAGTATGCTTATCCTAACAAAGAGAACATTAAGGGATGACTTCATCACAGTTTGTGAGTACCTACATGGGGGAACAAAAGTTAAATGGTAGGCTCTTCAGTCTGGCAGAGAAAGGTATAAAATAGTTCAATGGTTGGAATTTGAAGCTAAACAAATTCAGATTAGAAACAAGGTGCAAATTTTTGACATTGAGGTTAATTAACATTTAGAACAAATTGCCAGTGGTGGTGTTGGATGCTTAGTCACTGGCAACTTTTAAATCAAGAAAGGATAACATATTTACATTGGCTCTCTTTAAAACAGGAATTAATTCAGAGAAGTTCTGTGGCCTGTGCTATGCAGAAGGTCAGACTAGATGATCACAGTGATCCCTTCTGGTCTTATAAACTAAGAACTTTAATTTCTTCATTAGGTGATGAAGGGTGTGAAAAGTCCATGCAGACACTTGGCGTAAGAGTTTTAGCTTTCTGTAAAGAATGACCTATTTAAAGTCTTTGAGCAGTAAAGACTTAACCTGATATGCATTTCTTGTCATGTGAATTGATACTTTTCTCAAAACAAATATATTGAGGGGGTAATGATACCAACTTCCATTTGTAAAGGGCTCTGTAAGAGATAGGTGTTATTGTATTGTCATGTAGTAACTTTAATTTTACAGAAAATCGTAACTTTTAAAATGTTTAAGTGGAAATAATAAGTATGAGTTTGGTTAGGACATTTTAAAAGGTAAATGTTAAAAGTTGATTTATTAGAAAACTGCTTAAGAAATGTATTTCTCCAATCACTGAGTTTTATTTACTTTTTCTGTTATATTCCTTTTCTAGTCAAATAATGCTTGTTTCCCCCCAAACTATGGAAGAAAGGTGCACAGTAACTTTCTTCATTTCATTGTATAGTTCATGAGTTTTCTTACTAGACTATGTCATTGATCCTCTTGACATTTTCATATGCTGAGAAAAGATTCATAGTCAAGATGGTAATACAATTGTTCATATCAGTTATGCAATGAACTCAAAACTTTTTTTTTAAAAAGAGCAATTTGAAAACAAGTGTGCATATTAATGAGGTATTTTACATTTTGAATTCTGTATCTTAATAAATCACTATCAATTATACACATGAGATTAGATTAAATATCTGGTGGTCATTGTTCTTTTTTTCCTTTTTAAAATTAGGCCACCGACATCTGTGATCCAAACCCAGTCATGATGCTTATGCTCTGCGTCTATTTATATGAAAGACTCCCTCAATATTTACCCACGAAGACTGTTGAGTTTACTGGAGCTCTCCATGCTACTGTTGTTAGACAGGTATTGATATATCTGGATTTCGGTCTGAATCACTCCCAGCACTAAAATTTACCATTTATGGGGAATATATATTACACATACATAAAGCACACATTTTTGTATTAATGGATCACATGTTCTGCTGTGCTACTCAATACAGAGACTACAGAATGAGGAAGAATGGCCCCTCTTTTCTTTTCTTCAGATTTGAGGTCCTGACTTCCACAGCTGTTTCCACCAATGCTTTCAATCAGTGCAGGAGCTTCTCCACAATTCTAGTTGTGGCTTTCTGGGATCAGAGAGAGAGGAACTAGAGAGTAACTGCTGAAGTGGGGTTACAATGCTTGCAGGATCCAGTGGAGCGATACTGCGAGGAGAAACAGCGGTTGAAAGATCTGAGGGAGGAGAGTCTGCTCTCCCGGTGGAAATATGTGATCTGTATGGATTTAGTTCTATATGGATTTCCTAGCAGATCCACAAGAATGGCACAAAACACTGCACTATATTGATATATGTTTAAAGGTTTTATTCCATGGTGAGAGTCTGATTACTTTATTTGTAGCTAAATGGTATATTCTGTTATACTTAACATGTGTGCCCCCAAAGACTGAGCAATGGATGCATGTTTCAATTCTAAAAGTACATAAGTAAAAATAGAATACCTTTTTTATCAATTGTTGTGATAGGTGCGTCTGAAAAACCCAAGCCTTAAACCGTTGGTGTACAATGCTACAATTGTAGGAAGGGAATCTGCTGATTTCTTATTGCCTAAAGGAAACACTGTCATCATTGCCCCAAAGTAAGTAGCCATCTGTCTAGTTTTATTGAATGTGACGTCCTGATAGATTTAGCAATGTGTAAGTATAAAAGAAATCTGTAAGCTTGGTTTATAGAGGAGCAATAGAATGTGTTCATTTATAAACACAGACAAAGAATAAACAGTATAAGGATCAAATTCTGTTCCTTGTGAAATTGGTGTGAATCCAGAGTAACTCATCAATGGCACATTTGCAGATTAGCTTTACAGAACTCAGAGTACATATCTTCAGTCATAGCAGGGAGGTCCTCTCTCCTGGTAAATGTCTTTGTGCCCATCATGATGAGAGCTTTAAGCTTGAGCTGGATCTACTGTTCTAAAGCTTTTTTTTTTTTTCCAATTAGAGCTAACCATGTCCCTTAGCAAGTCCATCCAACTTTTTGACATTAACACATTAAGTGAGATTGTGCAGCTAAGAATAATTTCTCACAGGCTGTTTTGTTTTGATTTCTCACTGTTATACTCTAGCACGATTGAAAGGTTAAGAGGGCATGTCAAGGCTTTAATAGTGTTGTTAACTAACCTCTTCCCAGTTCCACAAGATGAGAATTGTAAAGCTACAATATGTCATTCTTTTTATACCTTAAATTTCTGAAACTTAACTGACGTAAGGATTACAAAGGGATGTAAAATGTTTAGAAACTGTTGTTGCAATGGATATTTACTAGCTGAAGACCCAATTTCTATATCTAGTATGTATCCTGCTTCCTCTGTGTTTGATTGTTGACTATTCTGCACTTTGTTTGTGATTGGTCATGTGTCTGGGTACAGGTCTTTCAGTATATGTAGTTTAACTGCAAAATACCAGATGTCATGAGTAGTCCCACTAGAAGTAAGTGATGCTGGATCCTCTGGACAATTGAAGTGCAAATGAAATGAATCCATGTATGGAAAGCAAAGGTCACAGTTTGTAGGAAAATAAACTATTCAAGCTGGTAGAAGGAGTAAATATAAAAAGTATTGTCAATGAAGACAGTTTCCTTTTAAAAATTCAAAGAAGGGTCAGCATAAATACAGTGTTCTATTAAGATGATCAAAAAGTGTATTAAATAACACCCCTATTATAAATATATACAGAAAGTATAAATGGGTAATGCTGTGTTATCATTGATCTTTGTGGCTAATTTGATTGTTTTCCTTACAATTGCTTTAGATAAAAATTAAAAAGGCAATCTTTGAAAATAGAATGTATTTTTTATAAAAAATTCAATACTGTGGTTGTTTTTCACTTCACCTTTTGAAGTACATAGAAAGACACAACTAAATATATACAAGTTTTTCTTGAAGATTGGCATTAAATACTGTAGCAGACATCTTGGATAAATGCATGGAAATGAAAGCTGACTCAAAAGTTAATCATAGAATATCAAGGCTGGAAGGGACCTCAGGAGGTCATCTCGTCCAACCCCCTGCTCAAAGCAGGACCAATCCCCAATTTTTGCCCCAGATCCCCTAAATGGCCCCCTCAAGGATTGAACTCACAACCCTGGGTTTAGCAGGCCAATGCTCAAACCACTGAGCTATCCCTCCCATCATCCATTGGTGACTCCTATGTACAGCCCTGAACACAGTTTATGGTAACATAACCTTGTTTATACTCACGGGCCCCTAAGCTAAACATTTTGTAAGGTATAATTAATAGCTTTGTTAATATGGGGTGGAATATAAATTGTAATAACCTAAAGCAGGGAAATACAGATGAGGTAGATTCTTTATATTAGAATACAAACTCTTAACTTGGTTTTTAATTTCTAGAGAAATATTAGTAAAGTGATGAATAAGCTACGATCTCTATTTAATTGATTATGTCTGGGCTCTGTGCTTTTCTTCAAGGTATCACTGCAGGAGTGTTACTCAAAGGTAACTTTCTGATGTCTACTGTAGAAAGACTTAGGGTCTGTAAGGAAGTGAAGGAGAGAGAGTGGCTTCTAACTGAGTTCTACATAGGAAGACCAATGCAAAGTGTCTGGGTTAGAAGCAAATGAGAATTTCCAATGCCTCTGAGAACAAAAATGATATAATTTGCATTACTGAAACCTGGTGGGATTATTTCCATGACTGGAATGTTAAAATCACTGGTAAAAACCTATTCAGGAAGGATAGAGAGCATAAAAGAGGTGGAGAATGGCATTCTATATTAAAGACACCATTACCTGCTTCAGGGTTATTGGTAACTCAAAACCACAGGATCTTGACTATATATGAATCAATGTGCTAACTATTAAAGCCCAGGAAAGGGTACTGGCAGGACTCTGCTACAGACCTCAGGATCTGTTACTCCTTAGTTACCTGTCTGTAATGTGTGGAAAGAAGAATTGTGTTGTTATGGGGGACTTCAGTTTGAGAGAGACATGCAGCCAATAGTAAAAAATCATTAGAATTTCTAAAAGTTATGAATGATGGAGTAGTGAGTAGGAATAGGGAGGTGATTTATTTCTTTTGTGTAAAGCATTGATAAGACCAATGCTGGAATACTGCATACAGTTTTGGTGTCCACGTTTTAAAAAGGGATGTTTAATAAGTGGGAAGAATGAAGAAAAAAGCCACAAAAATGATGTAAAGGCTGAAGAAAATGTCTTTTACTTGGAACTTGACTTGGAGCTCAATCGGTTTAGTTTATCAAAAAGAACAGGTGGCTTGTTTACAATGTACAAATACTCAGGCGAGAAAATAGTAAGTACTAAAGGGGTCTTTAACAGAAAAAGGCCTGACATAGAACCCATGGCTAGAAGCTGAAGCTAGATTAATTCAAACTAGAAATTAGGCACAAATTTTTAACAGTGAGGGTGATTAACCACTGGAACACATGTCTTCAAATCAAGATTAGATGTCTTTCTGGAAGATATGCTTTAGCTAAACCAAGTTACTGGGCTCAGTACAGGGATATGAGTTAAATGTAATGGCATGATATCCAGGAAGTCAGACTAGATCATTTAAGGGTCCTTTCAGATTTGAAATTCTTTGAACCTATGTCACTCCCAATAAAAACAACTTTTTTCTGACTTTTCCTATGCAGAAAACTAAATCTGCTTAATTAAATTAAAAATACAGAGGTTTAAAGCTGGGTTGTTTGATTGTTTTATGATGATGGACTGACTGTACAAGATTAAGCTAATAATGATTTTCAGACCTCTATGAACACTTTATAACAAACATGCCCACAGCAGTGAGTTTGGAATGGAGTTCATTACTTCAGTAGTGAGAGAATAAATAGGGTTATCTGAAGTTGTTCAATGAGAAGACAAAAGGCTAGTTTTGTCTGAGTTTACATTTGACACTGAGCATGGGAGAAGATATGACTTTAAACCTCCTTTGTGCTCCCTTGATCCTGTGTTGGTCTGGTGATGAAACAGATCACAGCATAAATTGGAGCATAGCTCCACTGAAGTCAAGCTACGCTGATTTATACCAGCTAAAAACCTGACCTCTTTATCTGAAAGCAATTAAGCACGTTTCTCATAAACTCAACTTTTCTGAGCACCACTGGAGTGGAGTTTTCACTTGATGAAGGCTAGAGAATTTCTAGTAACTCCTAGATTTGCTTTTCTGTCTTTCATATTTCTCAGCCTTGCTCTTATGGTTCTGCACAGCTCTGCCCCATATAGATCTGCCATCACTCACTTAATCATATCTTGTGTTCTGACCACTCTTCTCTTGTTGCTCCCTTCGTTTTCTCCTATTCTCAATTCTGTATTTTTTTTTGTGGTGCTCTCCAGGCCTGACACAACATCCCTCTTCCTGCACCAAACATGCTTTCTCTCCCCCTTTAAAAAACACAATTTTTGCTTTCCATGCTGCCACTGACTTACACACCTGTACTATTAACTCTTCCTTTACATTGTTTCCATTCCTGATCCATTGTTTCCATTTTGTTTTAACTCTCCTTTACCTACCACTTTCCTCTGTCCGTTTTCTTTGCTCTCTCTGTTTGTCACATTTAGATTGCAGGCTGTCTGGGACAAGGGCCATGCCTCCCTTCAGTCTCTGTAAAGCACTATGCAAACTGATTATCATATACAAATATTGAATGATTAATGTTTATTTTACACTTAGTAGTAGTTAATATTAATAGTTCATTAGCAGTATTCATATATTCCTCAACCCTCCACTTAATAAGTTAAAATTTGTATATGTATGTCACCCTGGTTCAGAGCTACCAGTACAAGCTTCCCCCACATTTTGGACTGACCACAGCATTACACATATTGCCTCTAAACTGCTGTGATTAGGACAACCTTACATCAATTGCCTCTGAATCTTTTCTGACTTTGAGCAACCTTACATCAGGATGACCTAAATGTATATCTTCTATTTTGATCAGCTTTACTGTGCTCTTGACTTTGTGGACATTTATAATACATATAGTTCTCAAATACCAAAAGCATCTCAGATTTGTAGTCTTTTGCCTTTTGGGAGAGAGTGGCTGCTACATGTTTTAACAAAATGCTTAGCAGTATTTGTAGGTACTGGGTAGGCTGGGACTCAATGCATTTTACTAGCTAGACGGCTGTTTAAGAAGAAAAGGGAATTACTTATCCTGTAATTCTACTTCAGTGAAAAATATCATTCTGGCAGGATTCTCACTCACCTCTGAGAGTGTGAAGGGGAAATTGTTTTTGAGATGCTGTTTTTTCTCGTATTTCTATTGCTCTATGTTTTTAAGGCACTCCTTCAATCACTATTTTATGAATGATTTACCATGTTGGGGAGCCTTCATTTTCTGCTTAATTAGGAACTGACCAGAATGTTCCAATGGTGACAGTTCAAATCGCAGATGGTGTACAACTATCAGTGGAAAAGGGGGGAAATTTTGTACGCCAACCCACAACTGCCACCACCAATGGCCAAAAACTTTAAAGCATGTGGAATTCCGCTTGTCGTTTACTAGAGAGCTCCAGATCGAGGAATGAGAATTTGCCAGAATGATACTTTGTGGTTCTGATTCTCTAAAGATTAGTTGTCCCCTGTATTCACTTAATTTAGATACAATACATTATTTGAAGGTATAAAATCACAATTATTAAAAGTAGTTAACTGGTTGGTTTTTCGTTGGTAATTGTTTTAACATGCATCCCATCTCTTCCTTTGGCCGTCATTGCATTCCTCTGTTGTTTTTTCTTGATTTTAATACCAGATATATTTCTGCTCCAGAAATAACATGTGTAACTTGTTATTGTTAAAGTGTTATTACACTTGTTATCACATGTGTAACTTTAAAATTAGTCTTCCATAATTAATAACTTTCTAGTAATCTTGAGCTAAGATAAACTTCAAGAACATTGTTGTACAGTAGTCTTCTACCATCTGTTGCATTCAGTCTGCTGTTTTCTAGGGCTTCTTCTGTGAATCTGCATGGTATTAGTATTAACCGGATTAACCAAAAGTATTAACCAGATGACCTCATAGTTTAAGTTTGCACTTCCTTCTACTTACATTGTAAGTGATTCCAATTCAAACAGCCCACAAAATCTGGGAGCTTCTCCTTTCTGAGTAGCTATATTATTACCATATTTCAGACCTTATAGAGAATGTCTATTTTTTCTGAAATACTGTGTCTTTTTAGTTTCTGTAATTCCCTTGCTTTAAAACAGCCTTCTGTTTTTCACCCATGCACTGTTATTTTTCTGACCTCAGTACCATTTTAAGATGTTTGTTGGCACAAAGTCCTAAGAACCCAAGCTTATTCTTCTATAATTATATAACAATAATTAATATTTCATTGTCCCAGGGCTAGGGCAAATCATACTTTCCCACCTCTTTAGAATCTCATTAAGGTCCCCTTGTTTTTAGGGCCCCCTTTTTAAAATTTGCTTTCTGGTTTTGTGGCTTTATCAGCTACACAGTCTTCATTTACATAAAAGCACTTTTTCCTTCATCTCTAATTATACGCTAAATCCTGAAACCCTTATTTGTTTTTACTCAGCCCTCACCCAATAGGACTTGCTGAGAGTTTGCGTAGGGACTTCTGGATTTGACCCACAATATTTGTAGTAAAGTATCTTATTGTTTAACTTCTAAACTTCTCTTGGATGAAAGGGAACACAAAATAAACTTAATTGTTATCCTAGAACAAAAAATACAAGGAAAGGGTGGCACTTTTTTCACCACAAGAGTATAAATATTAAATGTTATTGTTTTTAAACTTTACACTGATAGTACAAGTAAACAAACACATTTTTCTATATTGTTATTATTTCTTGCTCTCTTCCCCCCCGCTTTTTTAACAAACAAAAAACAGCTTTTGGACACAGCATTGCATATTGGCAAATTCAAAAGTAATTCTCCTTTTCTCCACCCTCTCTTCAGAAATATTTTTAAAATGTTCTGGTACTGAAATGACCCTCCAGGTTTCTTTGGTATTAATTTGTGAGTTTAATTTGGTTAATTCTAAAGAAAGTGATTCCTTTTTTTTTTTTAACTAGGAGCCAAATAAATATAAATGTGGAATTCACTAGTCGCTTTCTACATCCTGCTGAAGCAATGTTATTGTTGGTTTCGAAGACTGTAAGTGAAGTAAGAGGTACAACAATGACTTTCTCTCTGAAATCTAAAGTCAACCATATTGACCCTGCTGTAAGTACTGTGTATGTCATTTGAAAAAATGTGAATGTTCTTGTAAGTCACTCTCAAAAATTCTTGGACTTAAATGATATGTAGGGTTGGCAGTAAAACCAAAATCTAATTTTGTGAAAAATTTCATTGTTTCAGCATTTATTTTAGTTCCTTATCAAAATGAAAACTAGACCTTTTGAAATAAGAATGAGAGACAAACCAATAGATACCAACATATCCCCACTGCAGAATAGCCAAAAACTCAATGGTTAGGGCACTCACTTGGGATGTAGGAGACTCAGAATGAAGTTCCCATGCCAAATCAGGCTGATAGGGGACTTGAACCCAGGTCACCCACATTTCAGGTGAGTGACCACTGGGCTAACGGCTATTCTGGGGAGTCTTTCTGTTTGCCTTTTTCTCTCCCCTGCACCATATTCCACCCTGGAGTATGGAGACAGTTGAACTTAAAGATGTGTGCACTGCATGTCCCTGCATGGCTTGGTTGCACAGAGAAAAATGTACTGAAGGTGCTCATTAATGTTTGCTAAGGGTGAAATTCTGGCTACTTGCATGGAATTTCGGTATTAGGACTCTGTGTGGGGAGCGGAGGATAAAGGAGGCGTGGCAGGTGAAATCCACTTTCCGCAACCCAGGAACAAGGGGCAGGCCTGGTGTGCAGCTGATCTATAGCTCTTCTTTTAGCCTACCCTCAGATCACCCCATTTGTAGCCTAGGTTTGAAGGATTTGTGCAGGCATGTTGTGTGGCCACTGCACCTGCAGACACTGCACAATCCCTACTTGGGGCTCGAGTGCTGCAAGGGACCATGCAATGTCCCTCTGCACCATGGGTAGAATCATTTTATGTTTTGAAATTTAATATACAGATCTTCATTGTAAAGCAGCTTTAAATATATATTTAAATGTGCCACAGCAACTCTTCCTCTATGTGCTGAGAGAACAGCTCCTTTTGAAAATATCTCATAGATACATAGATTCCAAGGCCTGAAGGGATCATTGTGATCACCTACTCTAAGCTCCTGTGTAACACAGGCCATAGAACTTCCCCCCCAAAATTCTTTCAGTAGATCTTTTAGAAAGACATCCAATGTTAATTTAAAAATTGTCAGTGATGGAGAATCCCCCAGGACCCTTGGTAAATTGTTCCAGTGGTTAATTACTCTCATCATTAAAAATGTATGGCTTGTTTCCAGTCTTAATTTGTCTTGCTTCCAGCCATTGGATCATTTTATACCTTTCTCTGCTAGATTGAAGAACCAATTATAAAATGAAAAGGAGTACTTGTGGCACCTTAGAGACTAACCAATTTATTTGAGCATAAGCTTTCGTGAGCTACAGCTCACTTCATCGGATGCATACTGTGGAAAGTTTAGAAGATCTTATTATATACACACAAAGCATGAAAAAGATACCTCCTCCCACCGCACTCTCCTGCTGGTAATAGCTTATCTAAAGTGATCACTCTCCTTACAATGTGTATGATAATCAAGTTGGGCCATTTCCAGCACAAATCCAGGTTTTCTCATTTCCCCCCCCCCCCACACACACACACAATGGCTCACCTTGATTATCATACACATTGTAAGGAGAGTGGTCACTTTAGATAAGCTATTACCAGCAGGAGAGTACGGTGGGAGGAGGTATTTTTTTCATGCTTTGTGTGTATATAATAAGATCTTCTAAACTTTCCACAGTATGCATCCGATGAAGTGAGCTGTAGCTCACGAAAGTTTATGCTCAGATAAATTGGTTAGTCTCTAAGGTGCCACAAGTACTCCTTTTCTTTTTGCAAATACAGACTAACACGACTGTTACTCTGAAACCTGCAATTATAAAATATTTGTTCCATGTAGATGCTTTAAAGATTATAATCAAGTCACCCCTTAACTTTCTCTTTGTAAAGCTAAGTAATTTGAGCTCCTTGAATCTATCACTATAAGGCATGCTTTTTTAATCCTTTAATCATTCTTATGGCTCTTTTCTGACCCCTCTCCAATGTATCAACATCCTTCTTGATTTGTGGCCACCAGAACTGGATGTCGTATTTCAGCAGCACTCACACCAGTGCCAAATACAGAGGTACAATAACCTCTCTACTTTTACTTGAGATTCCCCTGTTTATGCATCCCAGGATCACATTAGCTGTTTTGGCCACAGTGTCACACTGGTAGCTAATTATCTACCACCACCCACAAATCTTTTTTCACAATAACTGCTTCCCAGGGTTGAGTCCCCTAGCCTGTAAGTATGGTCTACATTCTTTTTCTATTTACATCTTTGCAGCTTTCCTTTTACATACCACAGAACAGCTTTCATTTCAACATAAGCATCCTCAGAGTCTCCTTATTCACTGGAGTAACATCATGCTTCTGAATTACAAGTCCAGTTGTTTGTACATGTTGTCAGTGTGTTTAACATGGTTATTCATTTTTTACTATATGCTAATATCCAGACCTTAGAAATATTCATCTGAAAAAAGTGAAATAATTTCCCATTTATCACCACTCGTGATAGGTTAATCCACCATTATTGCTGTCACATGAAATGGATTACTTCACAGAGGAATGATTGGACTTTTCAGGAACTTAACAGTTTTATTGGCCAAAAGTCATTCTGTACTAGTGTAAAACACACTAAAACACATTCCACCAATCACTGCAAAGGATGCACGCTGACTTCGTTGGACCCATTTATTTCCTTAAGAGATGTAACTCAGGCTATATCATCATATGGAAATTACAAATTACAGCTGTACCAATAACAGAAGGATAAGGAAGCTTCCCATCCTCAGTGCTAGTGGGCATGGAGTAGCCATAAAGACTTCAAGCTGTCAAGAGCACAAGGATACAGAGGCAGCTAATACTACTGGGAGCACTTACTGTCCTTAAGATGGCATGGCAGGGACTGGTTACAACCTTGTCCTCTTGCACACTAGCTGGCATCTATAATTTTGTAGATGGTTCCTTGTTCACCACGAGCAGCTGCATCCTCTGCTTGTGTTGCCAGATTATCAATATAATGCCATTTGTCCGATCTCACAAGGCGTTTGACCTCCCAGTATGCCGTTCTGTACTGCTCTTGGTATTTGTCATTAGCTTCTGGGATTTTGTGTCTAAAACTTTTTTCTTCAGGGCTCGTCTGGTTTCTATGGTGTTCCATGTGCTGGGTGTAATCCACTCCTTCCTTCTCTTCTGCCTGTAGCCTAGACAGGCTTCACTGCTCTGTTTATAAATTGCTGTTACTTTATTCCATCTCTTGTTGATCTCCTCATCTGCATTCCTCTCCTCTTCATCAAGGTCTGCAAGTGCTTGAAACCTGTTCTTTAACCAACACTCTTGTCAGGAACAAACAAGGACACCTACTAACCAAAAAAGAACAAGAAATGCGCTGGACAGTGCATTTCAAAGAATTGCTGAACAGGGAGTCACCTAAAAGGGAAGCAAACATCCAGGAAGCAGAAGATGATCTTGGTATCAGCACAGACACCCCAACTAAGGAAAAGATTGTTCAAGCCATCAAATCCTTAAAAAATGGGAAAGCTCCCAGCAAGGATAACTTGAGCAGAATTGTTCAAGGTAAATCCTAAATCAGCAGCATCTATCCTGGCCCCTCTATTTACATCAGTTCGGGAAAGGGAAAAAGTGCCAGATGAGTGGACCAATGGGGTTATAGTGAAGATACCAAAGAAAGGAACTCTGTGATTGTAATAACTGACATGGTATCACACTTTTATCTGTGCCAAGCAAAATATTGTGTAAGACCATAGTCCAATGTATATCAGAGGCAGTTGATAGCGTTCTCAGAAAAGAGCAAGTTGGTTTTCAGAAAGGGCGTGGATGCACAGACTAGATCTTCGCTCTACGAAACATAATAGAACAGTGCTTAGAATGGGAATGGCAACTCTACATAAATTTCATAAGCTTTGAGAAGGCTTTTGATAACATTCACAGGTCCAGCCTGTGGCGCATTCCGTGGGCATATGGAATTCCTTTCCATATAATCAGTGTCATCAAAAGCTTCTATTTCAAGTTTACAAGTAGTGTTGATCACAATGAGCTGTTTTGAAGTCAAAACAGGAGTATGTCAAGGGTGTGTCATGTCTGCAATCCTCTTCAGCATTGCCATTGACTGGGTAATGCAGCATACAACAGAAGACATGCCAAGAGGCATTAAATAGACACTCTTCTCGTCCCCTGAAGACCTGGATTTTGCAAATAATCTTGCTCTCCTATCTCATACCCAACACCATATACAAGAAAAAACAACTCAACTCAATGCATTCAGTCAGCAAATTGGACTGAAAATCAACCGCAATAAGACAGATATCATGAGCTTTAATGTTGCCTCACCATCACCAGTATGGATAGAGGATTATGTTCTCACCAATATAGAAACATTCACATACTTGGGTAGCACCATTCACATACTTGGGCAGCCAGGATGGTGGAACAAGCCAGGATATCCGGAACAGAATCAATAAAGCCAGGAACACCTTCAGGAGCTTAAATACAATCTGGAAATCATCAAAATACAACACCAAAACTAAACTCAAGATTTATCAGAGCTGCGTATTTTCAACACTACTTTATAGTGCAGAATGCTGGGGAATGAGAAAGTATGACATGTCCAAACTGTCTTCATTCCATACAGCCTGCCTCAGAAAAATTCTCCGTGTCTTTTGGCCCAGAACAATCTCAAACCAAGATCTATTGACGCAGTTCAGCCAAGAGTATCTGAGCACCATCATTACCATCATTGGAGGTGGATCGGTCATGTGCTTCGGATGGAAACTGATTCCATCACCAGAGTAGCAATAAGATGGACATCCAAAGGCAAGCAAAAACGAGGCTGCCCAAAAACAACATGGCGAAGAGCTGTGGAAGCTGAGCTGAAAAACCTGGGGCACAGCTGGGGAGCCATTGAAAGACTTGCCAGAAACAGACAGGAGTGGAGGAGCTTCACCATGGCCTTGAATGCCAGAGGCGTAATAGGAACATCATGATGATGATGATGACATCCACTTGCTTAATTTTAAATAAAATATACAAATATATATATATATCCAGCTACTCCTCAAACTTACCTTCATGAATTGGCTGACTTTTTTGTAGGCATCAGGGAAGCAGTAAGCCTTGAGGAGGAGCAATGTGGAGAGGTTTGGGGAGAGCATTTATACACAAGAGCTAGTGGGTAAGAAGAATTTGGTGGAGGAGAGGGTTGTGATAGGGAGAAGGATAGATGTGATATGAAAAAAAGAAGAAAAATAGCTTTTCCTCCCCTCAATCTTTAGTCGTATTGTATATGAGAATTCTGAAAAGCGGGGTTGGAGGAGGGTGGGGGTTGAGCAAGTATGTTTAAAAGGAATTGGGCCCTAAATCATCTTTTATATGTTGGCAACAAAACCTTACATGTTAATTATACTAGTGATATTAATATCAGTGTACAGGGAATTAACTATACCATGTATTTGGAATATTTGCCTAGGTTACTAGTTTATTTTTGATTAAGTATGGAGTGTTTTTTTTATTTTCCCACACTGATATAACTTTTTATTCTCTTTTAGGATGTATTAAAATGCAAATCCCCATGTTATGAACTGAAGAAAGTTAGTCTGAATGTTACTAGTCCCTTCAGAACTGATGGAACATTCAGGTAGGCAATGTTGTAAAGACAAAAATCATAACTATAATAATATGTATATCTAGTCTTTTTCATAATTTTCTCCTCTTTAAAAATGTAGGAAAAATTGAAGTTAAATTATAGGAATTTGCATTTCCAAAATTGTTACAAGCACTATGATAATGAATAAAGTAGATAAATAAACCTTAATTGGAATCCATCTTGGTGTAAGCAATGAAACTACAGCTTTTATCAAATGGAGTTCATTAACCTTGCTTGTATTTTTGTGTATGGCTGAGATCCAGCAGAATTCCAAAGAGAAACAAAACATGTTAATTAATAGGGTTCCCCCCCGCCCCAATCTACTTTGTCCTGCTGGTTAAATTACTAAACTGAAATATTCATGCAAAAGAGAATATACGCATTTGCCAAGGGACTCACATCACCATCAATTAATCTATTTTTTCTTTTGTATTCACAATATATGGAACATCGCCAGAGATGCAAACATTTTTTTTCTACTATGTAAGAAGTAGAAAGTTATGTTCCTGTAATATCTCAGTGCTGTGTGATCTGGCTCCAGATTTTGTCTTTAATCTGCAGACCCAAATACAGGACCATAAAATTAATTTGTATTTAAGAGCACTGAACACAAAACAGTTTTCTGTATTATTTCTAGCTTCTCTTAATGATACCCTGTTTAATACGCACATTACCTCCTTGTAGTTTCATATATGATAGGATAAAATGGGATATGCCAAAAAAATCTCAGGAATTACAAAGTACTCTCATGACGAAACATGAAAGATTGATGGAAATTTGTCAGTGTGCTTTTTTGTTACGTGACTGGTACTCATTCATGTTAATTCATCACAGTTTTTATTTTCGGTTTTTTTGTGAAGTGAATTTAATGTTTGTTAATGTTTGTTTAATGTTTGCTAGTTTGACAGTCCTGAGGATGGAAGTCCTCTGTTTATCTACAAAATAGAATCATAGAATCATAGGACTGGAAGGGACCTGGAGAGGTCATCTAGTCCAGTACCCAGCACTCATGACAGGACTAAGTATTATCTGGACCATTTCTGACAGGTGTTTGTCTAACCTGCTCTTAAAAATCTCCAATGACGGAGATTCCACAACCTCCCTGGGCAATTTATTCCAGCGCTTAACCACCCTGACAGTTACGAAGTTTTTCCTAATGTCCAGCCTAAACCTCCCTTGCTGCAAATTAAGCCCATTGCTTCTTGTCTTATCCTCAGAGGTTAAGAAAAATAATTTTTCTTCCTCCTCCTTGTAACAAACTTCTACATACTTGAAAAATAGGTTCAGCATGGGCAGCAGCTAGTGAAGTTGCTTTCACTGCCCCACCATTGTGCTTTGACCTGAACTACCTAACGGGTGGGGGTCAGATGAATTAGTTTAGTTTCCATGTTTGTTCATTCCTTAAGACAATCAGCATGGGTACCTCTTGTGGTTTTTATGATGTGGATACCTGTCCACCAGAAAGTAGATTAGGGCCACCAAGTAAACTAATTTCATCTGGATGACTCTGCAGCTATTGGATCACAACTATTTTAAATAACTGCAAGCTTCAGGTGAAAGGTTCCATATGACATTGCCAGTCTTCTGAACCATTCAGGCCTTCCCTGGGAATTCATTTGCTTAACTATGTATAGGGCCCTACCAATTTCACAGCAATGAAAAACGTGTCACAGGCCATAAAATTAGCCTTTCCCCATGAAATCTGATCTCCCCTTTGCTGCTGGGAGCACCCCAGCCAGGAACCGCTAGCTGCAAGTCCCTGGGGCACGGGTGCCCTCAGGGGGAGATCAGACTCCCCTCCGAGGGCCTCCCCCTGCTGAAGGAAGCTCCCATGCTGGACAACAGCCCTGGAGGTTCCTGCAGCTGGAGGCTTGTGGAGGTGGGTTCAATCTCCCCTGCTTCTGGGAGCGCCCCAGCCAGGGGGCTCCTAGCTATGAGTCCACACCAGGATGGGGAGGGACAGGATTTCTCTTTCCCCTCCAGGGCTGCTGGCAGAGGAATGTGTGGGATCAGACCCACCTCCGGGTACCTTGTGGGTTGAGACCCTCACTGTCAGGACACTGAAATTTCAGTTGTAAACACATGAAAACGTGAAATTGACTAATTTTAAACCCTGTCCCCCCAGCCATGAAATTGATCAAAATGGACTGTGAATTTGGTAGGGCCCTATGTACAGTACTAGAAAGAAGTCTGAAGGACTCCAATAATACATTTTGAAACATTTTAAATACACTGTACAGAGTGGATACTTGAAAAGGATACATTGAAAAGTGGAGTGACAGGTTTCAGTGTAGCAGCCATGTTAGTCTGAATCCGCAAAAAGAAAAGGAGTACTTGTGGCACCTTAGAGACTAACAAATTTATTTGAGCATAAGCTTTCGTGAGCTACAGCTCACTTCATTGGATGCATGCAGTGGAAAATACAGTGGGGAGATTTTATATACACAGAGAACATGAAACAATGGGTGTTACCGTATACACTGTAACAAGAGTGATCAGGTAAGGTGAGCTATTACCAGCAGGAGAGAAAAAAAACCTTTTGTAGTGATAATCAAGGTGGACCATTTCCAGCAGTTGACAAGAAGGTGTGGAGGACGGTGTGGGGGGGAATAAACATAGGGAAATAGTTTTACTTTTTGTAATGACACATCCACTCCCAGTCTTTATTCAAGCCTAATGTAATGGGGTCCAGTTTGCAAATTAATTCCAATTCAGAAGTCTCTCGTTGGAGTCTGTTTTTGAAGTTTTTTTGTTGAAGAATTGGGACTTTTAGGTCTGAAATCAAGTGACTAGAGAGATTGAAGTGTTATCTGAATGGTTTTTAAATGTTATAATTCTTGACGTCTGATTTGTGTTCATTTATTCTTTTACGTAGAGACTGTCCAGTTTGGCCAATGTACGTGGCAGAGGGGCATTGCTGGCACATGATGGCATATATCACATTGGTAGATGTGCAGGTGAATGAGCCTCTAATAGTGTGGCTGATGTGATTAGGCCCTATGATGGTGTCCCCTGAATAGGTATATGGACACAGTTGGCAACGGGCTTTGTTGCAAGGATAGGTTCCTGGGTTAGTGGTTCTGTTGTGTGGTGTGTGGTTGCTGGTGAGTATTTGCTTCAGGTTGGAGGGCTGTCTGTAAGCAAGGACTCTACGTAAAAGAATAAATGGACACAAATCAGACGTCAAGAATTATAACATTCAAAACCAGTCAGAGAACACTTCAATTTCTCTCGTCACTTCAAAACTTCAAAAACAGACTCCAACGAGAGACTGCTGAATTGGAATTAATTTGCAAACTGGACACCATTACAGTAGTCTTGAATAAAGACTGGGAATGGATGTGTCATTACACAAAGTAAAACTATTTCCCCATGTTTGTTTTCCCCCCATGCAGTTCCTCACATGTTCTTGTCAACTGCTGGAAATGGCCCACCTTGATTATCACTACGAAAGGTTTTTTTTCTCTCCTGCGGGTAATAGCTCACCTTACCTAGTCACTCTCATTATAGTGTGTATGGTAACACTCATTGTTTCATGTTGTCTGTGTATATAAAATCTCCCCACTGTATTTTCCACTACATGCATCCGATGAAGTGAGCTGTAGCTCACGAAAGCTTATGCTCAAATAAATTTGTTAGTCTCTAAGGTGCCACAAGTTCTCCTTTTCTTTTTATTGAAAAGCGGAGGTATTTCAACTCTTTGTTAAATATAGGGAAAACACCTGATATTTACGTAGCAGAAAAATTTTCTTGCTAAATAACTCCACTGGTAGTTCTCTGTTTTATTAGATGTAGCATTGTTTCTTTTTCCTTTTTTTTTTTAAAAACAAATACGTTCTGTACTTACACTTGTTATATGTTCGTTAAACTCTTATTGAATATTTGTATTTAATTTTTAAAAAGTAAATGCTCTTAACAGTTTCAAAACATTTCTCTCTAAAGTACTGTAACTGTTTCATCTTCTAATATGGGGAAATATTTCCATATATTAAATATCATAGAATGGTAACTGCTGGTTAGTTTTGACGTTTTAATTGTAGAAACTGTGAGCCAGAACCTCAGATGATGTAAATTGGCATAGCACCATTGAAAGCTAAGAGCACAGATCCTCAGCTGGAGCTATGCCAGTTTACATCAGCTGAGAATCAGGTCGCTCTATTTTTATACTGTACAGAGATTATCTTCCTTCTGCTACTGCTTTCTTAGTATGGTTCAGAAAAAATATAGACATTTTGGTTTGACCAGGCTGAGTGAGTTCTGGCTACTGGTTTTTGAGATCAGTTTATACTTGATTGTTCCGTAGCAAGTATGGTAAAATAGACATTCTACAACAGCATTATCAAAAGTGTAGTGCTTGGCCAATGACTTACTGTTTTCTCTCCCTCCCCGCTTTCTGTTTTTGATTAGCTAAATTATTCTTAATGTTGCACAAATCAAAACGGAAGTAGATAGGATACAAATGTGGAAAACCACTCAGTGTCAGAATGAGTAGACAAGAGTCTTCTAGGGAAAAAAAGAAGAGAAGCTGCTAAAGGTTTTTTAGGGGTGAAGTCACAGATATTTTCCTATATTTTCATAGATTCATACATGAATTAATTAATTAGTAAATTAGAGAGACTCTCCAATATTTCAGAGAAAAACGAAACAAATAAGGGAGAAAAAGGGTATAAAAGCATAAAAATTGAGTGATACACTAAAATCATCGCCCCATTTGGCTATCTGAGCTTATTCTGGTATTTTTATTTCCCATTTGACAAAAATGGGAAAGGGATTTATCACAACAGGAAAACCAGAAGTTTAATGCACCAGATGAATATATTGTGGAAATGGATATTATTTAATCTGATTTGTACTAGGGCTGTCAAGCATTTAAAAAAAATTCATCACGATTATTCGGGCAATTAAAAAATTGATCGCGATTTAATTGCCCAGTTAAAGAATAGTAGAATACCATTTATTTAAATATTTTTTGATGTTTTCTACATTTTCAAATATACTGATTTAAATTACAAAACAGAACACAAAGTGTACAGTGCTCACATTATATTTATTTTTGATTACAAATATTTGCACTGTAAAAACCTAAAGAAATAGTATTTTTCAATTCACCGCATGCAAGTACTGTCGTGCAATCTCTTTATCATGAAAATGAAACTTACAGATGTAGACTTCTTTTTGGTTACATAAGTGCACTCAAAAAATAAAACAATGTAAAACAATGTGTCTCTGCCTTCTCTCAGGGAGGTATTAAAGTTCAAATAGCAGTGTACCCAGTACCTTCCCAATTGAGTTGACCATCCAGGAGAGCTGTAGATCTCTCTTCTACCCTGGAGATGGCCATATACTTGGTGAGGGGAAACCTGAGTTGACTGTCATGTCAATCCTCCTCCTTTCATGACATTGTCTTGAGAGTGTGCTGTGATGCCTCAAGAAGACAGAATATCAGTACCTACTCCCAGAGATTTGGTCAGACTGTCTTTTTCCAACAGGTTTCAGAGTGGTAGCCGTGTTAGTCTGTATCAGCAAAAACAAGGAGGAGTTTTGTGGCCAAACCTTGCAACAAACCCCGGTGCCAACTCTGTCCGCATATCTATTCAAGGGACACTATCATAGGGCCTAACCACATCAGCCACACCATCAGGAGGCTCATTCACCTGCACATCTACCAATGTGATATATGCCATCATGTGCCAGCAGTGCCCCTCTGCCATGTACTTTGGCCAAACTGGGCAATCTCTACGCAAAAGAATAAATGGGCACAAATCTGACATCAAGAATTATAACATTCAAAAACCAGTAGGAGAACACTTCAATCTCCCTAGACACTCAATAACAGACTTAAAAGTCGCAATTCTCCAACAAAAAAACTTCAAACATAGACTCCAATGAGAAATTGCAGAACTGGAATTAATTTGCAAACTGGACACCATCAAATTAGACCTGAATAAAGACTGGGAGAGGATGGGTCACTACAAAAACTAATATTCCCCTGCTGATACTCACACCTTCTTGTCAACTGTTTGAAATGGGCCACTTTGTTTACATTGGCCTCATTAGCACTACAAAAGTGATTTCCACCCCTTCTTGTGAACTGTTGAGAATAGTCCACTTCCACCTTAATTGAATTGGCTTGTTAGCACTGACCCCCTACTTGGTAAGGCAACGCCCATCTTTTCATATGCTTTGTATTTATACCTCTCTACTGTATTTTCCACTCCATGCATCTGATGAAGTGGGTTTTAGCCCATGAAAGCTTATGCCCAAATAAATCTTAGTCTCTAAGGTGCCACAAGGACTCCTCGTTGTTTTTCCAGCAAGGGCATTTGAACTTTGCATCATTAGCAAATGCAGGGTGCATTAGCTTCTTAAACAAGCAAGAATAGTTTAAGCACCTCACCCAAAGGTAGGGTGCCTAAAATTAGGTGTCTAAATCCTTTTTAGGCATGTAGATAAACATGGCCTGGTTTTCAGAGGGGCTGATCGTTCACCACTGTCTTTGGCTTCACTGAGAGCCATGAACACATCAGGCCTCTTTTACTTAGGTACCTAACTCCATCTCTAATTTTACACATCCAAGTTTAAAACATTGTCAAACATGCTTTGCATGGATAGGGGTCATATTAGCTCATCAAAGACGAACAGTGAAAGTTTGATCAGGACAAAACTCCCGAAGGCCAGTGAAATGATGATTTGAGACTACAACGTGGAGTATTGTTTAAGTTGGCTCAAGTTATATAAGTGCCTATGCTGAGGGCTTATCTACATCGCCCCGCAGTTTGGACTGTGATGGTGTGAATTTCTGTTTAAGGAGAACTACATAAATGTAAACTATGTACCTTTTAGTTCACACCCACATGGTCCACATGGGGGAGTTAAGTGTGTGCTGCAATTCACATCACCCTAGACTGAACCGCAGGGCTCTGTAGACATAGCCTTAGGGAGAGCTGGAGCTGCATCAATATATATCCAGGTTCTGCTACCCTTACTCACTTGGAGTATTATGTGTCATGGTCAGTGTGACTACTTAGGGGAATTCTGGTTGGTATTGGAGGCTCTGTGTATCTGTGTCAGATTCCAAATCCTAGTTTGAATGTGGAGTTTGTTTGCCTCCTCTGCTGTCTGTTGCCTCCATATTGAGAGCTAAAACCCACGGGAAGTGACAAGAGAAATTCTTGTACCTGGCACAGGGCTAACCATAGAGGGTCATTAAACTTCAATAATCATCCATTCAAATGGTGGACCTTTGAACAAAGAGCTTCTCTACCCAGGGCATACCAATTTTTCAATTTGAACTCCAGGGAAAAAGTAACTAAGCAACCGATTACCTGGTAAGGGACTTCAGTCTCTTAACTAAACTGATCAGAGGGTCACCTCACCAAAGAGGAAGTTGTAAAAGAGAGGTTCTTTTGCTGGCCACTTTATAGGGAGAGCAGATAGGAAACTGGCTGCAGAGGAAAGAGACAGATTCATGATTCAGAGAAGTCATGTTCAGTAAGGTGGATCCTGAACACCCCAGAAAGCCCACATAACGTCTGAGTAGTGAGGAAATTGAAGCAGGGAAATACGAATAGGTATTTTTAGTTTTGTCTAGGTCTGCATAATTCTTGTCTCGCTAAAGTAAAGAGTACCCACAAGGTTGGATCTTTGGGAAAGGGTTTACTTAAGGTACTGGAGAGACTGGGGGTGGAACCACAGCCAGTGGGACATGTGCAGTCACTCAAACAAGAACCTACTTAGGCCCTTCTGCAGCCTAGGAGCTGTAGGACTATGCCAGTGGGAGCCCCCACACCCTGAGGTAAGAGTCCTCCTGCCTCTAGGCATGAACCCCCTCCCACACACCAAACTGCTGCTGCTGGCCCAGGGGCTGCCCGGTTTGGACAGCCCCTGAGCCAGCACCAGCCGCTGCAGAAGTCACAGAAAGTCACGGAATCCGTGACCAACTCACCGCCTTACTCATAGTTACTGGAAAGTTACATTGATGAGCAGAGACAGTTGGATGTTTCATTTCGTTCAGTATGGAATTAGTCTCTGGATATGTACATTTTTTGGAAAAAAAGAGTTCCTATTTTAATGTTAATACCCGAGTTCTATTAAGCTGTGGGACGTTGTTGAATGTTCAGATTTTTATGTTCTTTACTATGGCTAAGGATGTGTTGAAGGGTTATGCCATATGTCATTTGAAAAGTATTTCTTCATCGATTTGCAGTAAGGACTCCAAATTGACCTATGATCTTGCTAAAGTAATAGTTTTGGTTTTTCATAATATACTTGCTCCTTGAATAGGTGACTCCAAGTAGGTTCTTGTCTGAGTGACTGCACTTGTCCATTCCACTCTAGGTGAGTGTGTGTGTGTCCAGTGCACGCACCTACAGTGGAATGGAAATGCACAACACCTCTTGAAGAATAACAGTTACAGAAAGGTTAGTAACCATTGTTTTCCTATTATTAAATTACAAAGAAGTTAATTGTGGCTTATGTTTTGAGAAGTGTCTTGGAATTTTTGTGAATTTGAAACTTGAGTCATAATTTTGAAAAAAACTAAACTTCTTGTCCCTTACATTTTTGCACATTTTAGTGTACTTTTTAAGTTTTCCAATGTGGGGACCGTAATAATTTTCTTTACCAGGACTTTGTTTCAGATTTTTAGATAAAGTAATAAACTTCCATTTTGTAAATAATATGTACAGTAAGAATGCATGTTTGCTTTTTTTCAGAGTCATTTTAGTGGAATCTACAACTTACTTAACTATGCCTGAGCAATTGCATCAAGCCAGCCAGGTAAAGCAGGGTAAAAAACACAGGTAGGTTTTCAAATTCAGTTACTGATTGTGTATTGTGGTGTAATACAACTTTATTGGCATAACATCTTGTATAAATCTGTATCCCTAAACTTTCAAGAATTGCAAAATGTGATTTTGGCATAAGATAGAAATTATATAACATTTATGAAAAGATATTTTATAAATGAAAGAATATCATCATAAGCATTGGAAAAAGATATATATATATATTTTAAGTTAAGATCTGAAGAGATGAAAATTTGTTGAGTATGGGAGATGAGGGAAAAGGTGGACTTCAGTGGTAGGAAGAAACAGCAGAACAGGTAAATATTAGAGCTAATGTGGTGATGTGTGAAAAGACAGAGAGCACAATGGTGCTAAATGAGTGGAGGAAGTGGAGAGAGGAACCAGTCTGCCTTAGTGACTCTTTAAGTTCATTTGGAGGCTTAAAAACAAGGAAAAGTTCTTTTGGATTGAACTGGGTCCTGAACCGAATAGGCTGGAGATGTTTCAGGAGGGGGTGAGATCTTCACATTTTTTTTAGCATGTGGGGAGGCAGGTGACAAAATTCTGCACATGCTAGAGTTCTAAATCCTATAGCTTTAGGAGGCCATAGTCTATGGATTTTCAAAAATGAAGATGAAAAAAGATGAATGCAAATGCAGAGATCTAAGGTGAGGCAGTTATGTGCACAGCCATTGTTACTTAGGTGACTGTAGACAGATTTTCTGATGTACAAGGTATGGAAAGAGGAGCAGAGTTCAAGGTCACGTTGACAATGGTGGTAAAAATGGCCTAGAGTAGATGGTAGAGACAAGTTACAATCTGAGTGAAGGAGGAATGTTGAAGAAAGAAAGTGCTATGTTTAAGGATACTCATCGTGCCCAAAAGAAGTACTTCTGTCTTCACCATCTGTAGCTGACAGGAGGTGAAACAAATATCCACAAGTTTATTTGTTAAGACAAAAGAGGTGGAACAGGAAGAAGTTATTGTATGTGTGAGGGAGACTGATGAGTATCACCAAGATTGATAATTACGAATACAAGTAAGGAGAAGATAGAAAAGAGGTTTGAGAACTGAAACTTTTGGACTCTGTACAAATAACTGTCTTAGCCCAACAGAGGAGCGACCACACACCTATGAAGCAATACCCTTAGCTTGCCAAGAGATTTAGAATTATTTATGGTTTAATAATCACTTGAATTGAAGAACATTACTTTTAAAATCATAGAATGAAATATATTTTGAATTATTCAGTTTGCTTTCTAAGTATTCGTGGCAGTAAGATGTCCCATTCACACATAATGGAAGCTAGCTATGCAGAAGGCCTATCATTATTTAACTTCCTGTCAGTACATGGTTCATTTAATTTATTCATAAGACATATTCATGATTCTAGGTTTCTCTATGATAATAAAATGTAAACTACAAACAATGGGCTTTGGTGAACCAAGGCAATAACAAGTTCCACAGTTGAAAACATTTCAAGAAAAGTGCCATACCAGCAGCTGTGTCCCACTTAAAATGGGTGTGTAAGAGGATCCAGCTCAAGTGCCTCTGCTGATCACAACTGCAGCAGTATTGCATGAGAAGGGTAACCTCATAGGTAGCCAGATCCCAAACAGTTTAAGCTTTCTAGGCAAACACTTAGAATAATGCCCTGATCCTAACTGGTACTTTGTAATCTGCACTGTTGCCAGTGTAGTGTCTAATGTTTCCTTAATAAGCGAGGTGCAGCAATTGGTACTAACTTCAGCTTCTAAATGATTCCAAGGTTCAGCCCTGTGTAAAGCCAATTGCAGCAGTCTGGTGTTGGTAACAAAAGTATGCATAAAGTGTAGCAAGGTCAACATCCAGGGAAAGCAATCAGATCATAGTAGTTTCACCAGCTGTAGATTAGAAGAATATTCTTGATCATAATTACTACTTTAGCTACTTGGGTCTAGTAAGGCCTCCAAACTGTGAGCCTGTGGGACAAATGCTGGACTAGTTGGATCACCTGTACTTTGGGATGATTACTCCATTTTACTAACATTAGCTCAATCTTGTCTGAATTATCTTAATCCATCTCTCAATTGTCTTTGAACCAGTTTTAGATTCAAAGTTTTATAGATTCTAAGGCCAGAAGGGACAGTTGTGATCATCTAGTCCAGTGTTCTTTAAAGTTCGGGTCGCGGCACGTAAGGCACTGGGTCGCCTTGCTCAGCACCCAGAGACCCTAGCGGCTCTGGTCAGCACCACCTACCAGGACGTTAAAAGTCCCATCAGCAGTTCTACCCAGGTAAGGCAGGCTAGTGCCTACCTGTCCGACACCGTGCTGCGCCTCGGAAGCAGCCAGCAGCAGGTCTGGCTTCTAGGCAGGGGGGGCCACGGGGCTCCGCGTGCTGCCCCTGCCCCGGGCATTGGCTCTGCACTCCCATTGGCCAGGAACCGGCCAATGGGAGCGGGGGGGAGGGGAGGCAGTGCCTGTGGGTGAGAACCATGCAGAGCCACTTGCGTGCCTCTGCCTAGGAGCCGGACCTGCTGCTGGCCGCTTCCGGGGCGCAGCACAATCCACGATGCCAGGACAGGTGGGAAGCCTGCCTCTGCACCCTGGCTGTGTTGCTGACCGGGAGCCGCCGGAGGTAAGTCTGCGCCCCAATCCCCTGCCCCAGCCCTGAGCCCCTTAAACCCAGAACCCGTTCCTGCACCCCCAGCCCAGAGCCCTGAGCCCCTTCTGCACCCCAACCCTCTGCCCCAGCGCTAAGCCCCCCGCAAACCCAGAGCCCCTCCTGTACCCCAGCTCCTCATCCCGGGCCCCAGCCCAGAGCCTGCACCCCCAGCCCGGAGCCCTGACCCACCCCCAATCCCCTGCCCCAGTCCAGAGCCCCCTCCCACACCCTGAAACCTTCATTCCCACTCCCACCCCGCAGTCCTCATCTGGCACCCCAACACTATGCCCTAGCCCTGAGCCCCTCCCACACCCCAAACCTCTCATCCTGAGCTCCGTTGGGTTGCGGGCATCAACAGTTTTCTTCAACTGGGTCCCCAGAAAAAAAGTTTGAAAACCACTTATATACAGAGGTGAAATAACCTCTCCACTCCTATTTGAGATTCCTTTGTTTATACATCCAAGGATTGCATTAGCTCTTTTGACCACAGCGTCACACTGGCAGCATATGTTCACCTGATTATCCACCTCCCACAAATCTCTTTCAGGGTCACTGCTTCTCAGGATAGATGCCCCTATTCTATAACTATGGCCTATATTTTTGTTCCTAAATGTATACATTTACATATAACCACATTAAAACACCAAGTTTACAAAGTGATCCGGATCATTCTGAATCAGTGACCTGTGCTTTTCATTATTTACCACTGCCCTACTTTTTGTGTCATCTGCAAACTTCATCAGTGATAACTGTTTGTTTCTAGAACATTGATAAAATAGTTAAATATTATAATGCCAAAAATTGATTCCTGCAAGACCCCCGTGGAAACCCATCTAGTTGATGATGATTTCCTGATTACACTTACATTTTGAAATCTATCAGTTAGCCAGTTTTCAATCCCTTTAATGTTAACTTTGTTACATTCTAGTTTTTTTCTGCACTATTAATGATAATTCTACCATTTCCATCTAGTAATAGTCTAATACCATCATCAAAATTCTTTTTGTTCCTAATATATTTAAGAAACTTCTTATTGCCCCTAATTTTGCTGGCCATAGATTTCTCCTTGTGTCCTTTGGCTTCCCTTATCAGTTTTTTACAATTCCTAAATACTGATTTATATTTCTTACTATCAACTTCTCCTTTCTTCCATTTGTATATTTTTAATTTTTTTTTTTTTACAACTGCCTCCTCTTCTCCTTCTAAACCAGATTGGGTTTTTTTAACCATCATGACTTTCTTTCTCAGTTGTGGGATTGTGGCTTTTGGGCATCTAATAAAGTGGCCTTAAATTATTCCTAATTATCATTCAAATTTTTGTGATTAAATTCTTCCTAGCTGACATAGCTCATCATTATTTTCAGCTTTGTGAAATTGACCCTATTAAAGCACCAAATATATAGATTACTGGTCTGGACTTTATTCTGTTTGCACTTTATAAATCTGATCATGTCACGATCACTTGTACCTAAGCTACTATTAACTTTTTTAGTTCCGTGATCAGTTCCTCTTTATGTGTTAGGGCAAAGCCTAATATAGAATTTCCCTTTTGCTGCAACACTTTTTGAACGAGGAAATTGTCATATACAAAGTTTAGAAATTCAAAGGATTTTATGTAGATGCTGTGCATCAGATTCTCCGTTCTCTTACACTGGCATGTAATTGGTGTGGAGAATCAATCCCTTTTTCTAGTTGGGCCAGGTATGGTGGAACTATAAGGCTGAGTGTCTTCAGCTTACACCACAGTGGATATCCCCTCATTGGCCCACTCCATCCCAGCTTTAAACAGGATAAAGTAATGAAATAGGAGACAGCGCACGCCCAGTTGAGAGCAGAAGATGGATTGCTCCAGACTACCCTCTGAAACCTTCTATAGAAAAAGGAACGGAGCCAGTGAAGCAATTTCATTGACATTTGCAGATGCCAACAAAAATGTGTGGTCAGAAATATCAGAAACTGCTAAGACAGATGCAAAAAATCAGCACGGGCACTTTAGCTAATCCATCGTCAGGAGATAATCAACCAATTTAACAAATGCAATTTCTTTTCCATGCCGAGGCCTAAACATGATTGAAATGGGATTGAGGAACCTGTAACACATCAGAGATCACTAACTAATTGTAGGAAATGCCACAACTTTCCCAGTGTTTTTACACTGATGAATCCTCCGTGTATGTTCTTAACAATGAACATTTCTGGAACCGAAAATAAATCACTCGCAGAGTTTGAAACAGTAAAGAAAAAACTGCATGTGCAATATACACTCCTGTATAATAAAAAATACTCTGTGTACAATAGTTTTATTTTGATCAGACCAGAAATAATAAGTTATTTGTACTGTAGTTGTGCCCAGAGATGCCAATCAAGATGGGGGCCCATTGTGCTGAGCACTGTATAAACAAACTATAAGACAATCCTTTCCCTCTCAAACGACTTACATCTTGTCCCTATTTAGAATTTAACAGGTAGCAATAAAAAACAATGGAAGGGGGAAGGGGGGGAATGATGGGTTACACTAATAGGAACAAAGTTACATTTATTAGCTAAGCTTAGACTTCATAGTTTGATTTAAAATAGGTAATTGGACAGTATATATTAGAGAGTTGCTAACCATCCTTTTGCCTTACCATTATCATTAGGCAGTTTATCATGGGTGTTGCTGTACAGGTAGGTCATTAGAAGGGTTTTATGACTTTGCAAACTGATTGGAGAATAAAAAAAATCCTTTACTTGGTGAAATATTTTCAGAACTGCTCATTTAAAAAAGAAACGAAAAATTCAGTTTTTCTCCAAGCTAGTCCTGTCAGCATATAGTATATGCCAAATTATTGTTAGTTTGTTTACTTCCTCATTGGCAAAATTAAAAAAAAAATTCAGAATACCAAGAAATACTCTTACGTTTCTCAGTTTGGTTCTCATGCAGGTTATATCTCCAGGCAGATTGATGAGTGAAGGAAGGGGTCGTGCTAAACAAAAAGGAACAACCAGTATTTCTTATTGTCATAAGACAAACAATAGATATAAATGTCATGCA
Organism: Caretta caretta; assembly: GCF_965140235.1. Classification (NCBI taxonomy): domain Eukaryota; kingdom Metazoa; phylum Chordata; order Testudines; family Cheloniidae; genus Caretta; species Caretta caretta. The sequence goes on along the minus strand of NC_134206.1, from coordinate 151,899,456 downwards.
TTATTCCAGTGTATAAATGTAGAAGATTGTGAGAGTTGTCAGTCCAACATTAATATCTTTATTCTATTAGCTTCCACAAGTGCATTTTAGAAAGATACTACTAGGAGACATTACAATTCTGCTCAATAATTGATATAAGGTAAATTGGTTTATGCTAACTTAAGACATTCCACCTGATTTTAGCTGTTTCTAAAACATCAGTTACTATCCTGAGTTTTGTGGGAGCATCATAGACTATATCCTGCAAGGACGTGGGATTTTAGTGAATATTTTGTACTGAGCTCTTTGCCAGTACATGGTTCAGTATTTCTAAGTATGTTCGTAAACTGTTCCCTTGGATTCCCTATCTCTCTGATTAATAATACATTCCCTTGCTTCTGTCTTCCTAAGTTTACTGATGAAGTAGCTGCTATGTAGATTTAGATATGCCTATGTTACCGGCCACTCTTCAACTTTACTGTATACCACAGTGATGCATATAAAGAGCAAAATAATTCTGGCTTCGTGTGTGGGTGTACGCAAAAGAAAGTGGAGTCAGAATGTTTCTTTCAACTTTTCTTCCTCCTGCCAACACACCTCTGTCCAACTAAAACAGGGTTCAGACATGATCTTGGAAACTAGCTATCATGTCTGTTGGTTCTCTGTGGCCCTAAAGGAATATGGTCAGCTAGCATGGGTGTATAGTCAGGCCCTTAACCTCCTCCCACACATACACATGTTGTTGACAGTGGGCAGTAGGTGGGAGTGTACAATTCTTTGTTTTGGAGCAGCAGTAAGGCACTGTGCACACATCTTACTTGCCCCATCCTTGCATTTGCAGGCAAGAAGGGTCAAGAACCTATCACTTTTTGGCAACTCCTTTGCTCAACCATGTCACATCATACTCGTAAAGAAAGAATTTTGTAGCCCTTCAAATCAGTGCAATGAATATCTGTGGTATTTGTATCTTAGGAAAGTTGAATAAATCCTATTGAGTAACAATTTGTAATTTGCTCTTACTAGTGAAAAAAGACATTGTATGGTTTAAGTTTTCACAGTGTTTCCTTTTAATACCCCCATTTTAACAGTCATTTCCTCACATAACATTTAGGCGGCTTATTGTCTTTACAGTGATTCTGCTGCAGTTTTGCCATGGTTTAGGAAATTATAAGTTCTGCTTTCTGTATCAAAGATGTGATGCTGAAAGATGTGAAATTCTGTATATCAAAAACATAGGTTTCTGTATTTTTTATATAAAAGGAAATCTGTATTCATAAGTATAGAATAAAAAGTATTTTATTTTCAGGTAGTCCACAGGGTAGTTTCCTTTTATTTTTTAATGGCTTGCAAGTACAGCTGTTAAAATGGATCTCAAGGGCAATACCCTGAGAGGATTTTACATGCCTGTTTTGATACAAGTTTGGGATGTTTTTTTAACCAAGCAAGACTAACAACTTATTTTAAGCCAGAGCCTATAACTACCAAATTCAGAATGTAATAATTGTGTGGTATGAGCTCGCTCTTCAAAATTTATTGCTAGGAGAGAAAGATTTTGTATTTGGATACTATTAAATTTGAGACTAGAGCTAAAAATGTATTCACAGTAATTCCTTGAGATACATTACCACATCCTTTTCCAGTATCAATACACTCTTACTTGGGCTTGCTATAAAATAAAAGAAAGTCCATTCAATAAACTTAACTGTGCAAGTTTAACTCCCCTTAACAACAATGGGTATTATTTGTGAACAACAGAAGGAGAGGATAAAGTAGTACAAAGCAGATAAAATGACAAGAAATGTAATTGTTTCTCGGGGTTACAGGAAGAATATATAGAATTTGCTGGAAAGGTTGTCTTTATAAAATATGTCAGTAAATATAGACATGTGTGCACAACATCTGATTTTACCAAATAAGCTGTGATTAATGACTGTGGGTGAAATCTTGGTTCTGTTAAAGTCAGTGGGAGTTTTGGCATTGACATCACTGGGGCCGAATTTCCTCTCATGTACCTAAGATCAAAATAGAACTTAAACCAAAAAGGAATCCTACAGAAAGTGGAAACACAGATTGCTAAGAAGGACTGCAAAAGAATAGCATGAGCATATGGAAGTGGAATCAGAAAGGTTAAACCACAAAATGAGTTGTACCTTACAAGGGATTTATAAGACAACAAGAAGAAGTTCTATAAATACTTTAGGAGCAAGAGAAAGATGAAGAAAAGTGTAGGTCCTTTACCTTGTGGGGAAGGAGAGCTAATAAGTGATGACATTAAAAATGCCTATTCTGCTTCAGTCTTCACTAGAAAAGTTACTGGTGCCCAGATACTCAATATAATTAATATTAACAACAAGAAGGAAGGAATGCAAGCCAAAATAGGGAAAGAACAGATTAAAGAATACTTAGATAAATTATATGTAATCAAGTTGGCAGGGCCTGATGAAATTCATCCTGTGAGACTTAAGGAACTAGCTTAAGCAATCTCAGAACCATTAGCGATTATCTTCAAGAACTAATGGAGGATGGGTGATATCCCAGAGAACTGGAGAAGGGCAAGCATAGTACTTATCTTTAAAAAGGAAAACAAAGAGGACCCTGGGAATTATAGACCAATCAGTCTAACTTTGATACCTGGGAGGATATTGGAACAGATTATTAAACAATCAGTTTGTAGGCACCTGGAGTATAATAGGGCTGTAAGGAATAGCCAGCATGGGTTTGTCAAGAACAAATGTCAAAACAACTTAATTTCCTTCTTTGACAGAGTTACTTGCCTAGTGGATGGGGGGGATACCATAGATGTGATATATCTTGGTTTTTAGTAAGGCTTTTGACACAGTTCTACATAATATTCTCATAAGCAAACTGGAGAAATGTGGCTTAGATGAAATTACCATAAGGTGGGTGCACAACTCGTTGAAAGACCATACTAAAAGAGTAGTTATCAATGGTTCGCTGTCAAACTGGGAGTATGTATTTAGTGGGGTTTGCTCAGGGGTTAGTCCTCGATCTGGTACTAAGCAATATTTTCATTAATGACTTGTATAATGGAGTGGAGAGTATGCTTACAAAGTTTACAGATGACATCATTGTTAGGAGCACACACTTTGGAGGACAAGATTAGAATTCAAAATAACCTTGACAAATTAGAGACTTGGTCTGAAATCAACAAGATGAAATTCAATAAAGACAAGTGCAAAGTACTTCACTAAGGAAGGAAAAAATCAAATGCACAACTCCAAGATGGGAAATAACTTGCTAGATGGCAGTACTGCTGAGAAGGATCTGCAAGTTATAGTGGATCACAAATTGAATATGAATCAACAGTGTGATGCAGTTGCAAAAAAGGCCAATATCATTATGGGGTATATTAACAGGGGTGTTGCGTGTAAGACATGGGAGGTGATTGTCCTTGTGTACTAGGCACTGGTGAGGCCTAAACTGGAATACTGTGTCCAGTTCTGGGCACCACACTTTAAGAAAGATGTAGACAAATTGGGGAGAGTCCAGAGGAGAGCAACAAAAATGATCAAAGGTTTAGAAAACCTGACCTATGAGGAAATGTTAAAAAAAAAAAACTGGGCATATTTAGTCTTGAGAAAAGAAGACTGAGAGGGGACCTGATAAGTCTTCAGATATGTTAAGGGCTGTTATAAAGAGGACCAAGATCAATTATTCTCCATGTCCACTGAAGGTCGGAAAAGAATTAATGGGCTTAATCTGCAGCAAGGGAGATTTAGGTTAGATATTTGGAAAAGCTGTCCAACTATAAGCATAGTTAAACTCTGGAATATGCTTCCAAGGGAGATTGTGGAATTGGAGGTTTTAAGAACAGGTTAGACAAACAACTGTCAGGGATAGTCTAAGTTTATTTGGTTTTGCTTTGGTGCAGGGAACTGTACTTGATGACTTCTTGAGGTCCTTTCCAGCCTTGCATTTCTATGATTGCGTGATTAGCTCTCCTTCTTCACTAGGTTGAAGACCTACATCTTTTCCTTCATTTTTGTCTTGTGCCTAATATATTTAAAGAACCTCGTCTTATTATCTTGTTAGGAGTAACTTATTTTGTGCCTTAGCCTTTCTGATTTTCTCCTTACATGCTTATGCTGTTGTTTTGTACATCTCCCTAGGAATTTGTCCGTATTTCCACCTTTTGTGGGATTCATTTTTCATTTTCAGGTCATTAAAGAGCTCCTGATGTCATACTGGCCTCTTACTGTTCTATCTTTACTTTGCCTTGGGTTAGTTTATAGTTGTGACTTTAATATTGTCTTCTTGAGAAACTGCTAGGTCTCCTGATTATTGATTATTTGTTAAGGAAGCCATTTAATACTATACTGGATCCAAGTAAATATCTAGGGTTTTTTTTGGTGTGTTTGTGGGGGGAGAGGGGTCAGGGTGGATTAACACCACTGCCCCCATTAAACATTATTAAAGTTGCAACCATCCAATTAAAAAGCATTCTCCCAACAGATGTTTTGGCTGAGTAACGTGCAGAATACTTCCTTATAGTCACCTGTGCCTCTGTTATAGATAGAATTTGCACTGTTAAGAACACCTATGTTGAGAGCACTATAGAACCAGGTATAACATTCGTGGTTATATGGAATTGCAGATGCTTGTCTAGTAAAGTGTGAACATTCAGAAATGTATCTTTTTGCCCATTTAATTGCAGACTACAAGTGCACAGGTCAGCTTTTTCAGTTATTTGGTATAGTACATTTGTGTACACTTTTGTAGTAGGTCAGGTACAGAAATCAAAAACATATATAAGATCCATTCTAGTCATATTTTCCAACTACCCTTGTAAGGGACCTAAAGTAATCCTTTTAAATTTGAAAACGTGTGTGTGTGTGTGTGTGTTGGGGCTTATGGCTCATACTCACAATCATGCATCGTAAAGTTGATTCCTAATGGGAATATTCTAGATGGTAGTTGTCAGAAGAAGAAACTAAGTAGGCAGAACCTAGAGTGCTAAGGGAATCCCTATCCAATGTATATTAAAGGCGAAAATATTCTGGTGCAAAAAACAAATTATTATTAGTTTTCCATGGAAACCATTGTCTCTATCTGCATGGACAGTTTTCATGTGAGGAAAAAAATGGACAGAAATCAGAACTGGGAACAAAAACTAGCACAAGAGTGCTGACTCATTTTGTGACCCTAAGATTGTAAGGGAAATGTGTCCCACAAAGAAAACACTGTAATTGTAATAAGGAGTACCAGAGTAGTTATGGCAGATAACAGCCAGAGTGGGACAGGATGGCAGAGAATAAATGGAGAGGAGATATATTCAGACAATCTAATCCTGAACCACTGAATAATGGTTTAGTATGTTGTAGTTGGAAGAGCTCCTTCAGTGGCAAGAACTCGTGGGGCCAGTGTGATGGGATGGTCTGCCCTCTTAAGGGTTGTGATGCCTAGTGTTCAGCCCCTCCTATCGTGGCTTAGCCCTTTAAGGTTATGTATATACACACACATACATGCTTAGGAGAAGATCCTGTATCTTTAAGGGTTGGGGCCAGGAGCATTAAAGAAAGGGCAGGGTATTACTCCCCTCTTTCCAAACCAATTTGGGATTAACTGAGAGAAAGGGACCAGCATAAATGCTGCCTCCTCCCTCATAACAAGACAGACACTAGCAGGAGAAAACTGTTTGCTGTATCCTCCTAGCTTGAGGATTAATTGAGAAAATAAGGGGCTAGCTGAAGGAAAAGCTAGGTAAGGAGTTAGCTGGCTAAATTACAACCCAGACCAAGGAATGTCCTGTCTTTTGTAGTTTCAAAATGTCAGTCTTAATATTGTTAAGCAATACATGCATTGCAGCCTTCCCATTTCTCTTGTGGCTTGGTTAGTGGAATTGTATAAAGTTAGATCCATTTTACAACAGTAATTTCTGTATTTCCTATGTAATATATAATGTATATAACTAAATGTAATACCCTACAACATTACTTTATAATACAGGTGCATATAAGGGGTATATAAGCATATAATATCTTTTAAATTCAAATTTGGAAACTGAGAATTGTGTAAGTAGAGAAAGAGAGAAAGAAAGGATATGCAGTAAGTTATCTTTGCATTCATTGTTTGACGCAAATAATTGATGAAAACATTTTATCTGCCACTTATGAGTGATGACGGTTCATCGATAATGAATGAGAAAAAGTGTGCAAAGCCAGTCCATTGTATGTTCTATTTTATGCATCACCAATTTGAGGGACAGATTTTAAGCCCAGACACAGTGAGCATATCTAAGCATATTGAAAATGTATTACAATGCATGCATGTTCGATGTAAAAAAAAAAATCTTGAAGTATGCATGAATGTGCTTCAAATACTTCAGATTAGAAGATGCCATTTATTCTGTATTGATCTAATTTGTGGGTAGAGCAGCGCAAGTCTTTTATTGTTCACATTAATTAATATTGACAGGAAACATGGTTTTTGACTAGTTTATGTTCAAGTGAGAGATTCTGAGATAATTTCTAAGGTACTAGTATGTCAGATTAAATAGCAATTATTCAAATGATTGAATAGTACATTACGCATCATGCAGATTGCAATTTTCATAATGTGTGATGCAGCCACCAAAAACTCCTTATTCAATAATGGCGTTATACAATTGACACTTAAATATCATGGTCAAATTCTGCCTGGGTCACACCCTGTTGACTGACTGACTATGAAGTTTAAAACATAAAGCATTATTATTGGATGCTGATCTTTCCATAACAACCAGTGCAGCAAATAAGAGGACAAACTGCTGAATATGTGCTCCTTAGCTACTTGTGCATCCACTGTAATGGCCTCTAATGTTTAATTTGGCTTAACATTAGTAATACAATTTTATAAATGTTGCACACGGAAAAGATGAAGAACGGATTTTGTTGTCGTAGAATAATGTTTCCCATTGGTAAAATTTCCTAGTTCTCTAGGATGTAGAAGAAAAGGTTATTAATAATACTATGTAGCACTTGTCATCTGTACATTCCAAAGCAAGTTAGAGACAAAGGGTGAAAAACCAGGGTGTGAAATCCTGGCTCCATTGAATTCCGTGACAAAAATGCCATTGACATCAATGAGGCCAAGACTGAATCCATGATGTATTGGGTTTAGAAAAAGGTCACATCTTTTCCTTTTCCCTGGAACATAAAGTTGCCAATAAACAGGTTTTGGGTTGGTTTTCATTTACATGAATAATGTGTATTGTTTTGCTGGTTGAAAGGCACTGAAGGGACTCTGGGGTATGACATCTTATAAAAACTTGGGTCTAAACGCTCATTCCTTTGAAGGAGCTTGCATAGTGAGTGGTGGCACTGCAATACAGAGGGCCCTGTCTGGTGCACAGGGCACAGGCACACCCAAGGGTGTGAATCTGTATCTACAATCTACTAAAAAAACTACAGTTACTCGTAAGTAACCTCTTTTTCTTCCTGAAACAACAAAATTGGCAAGAAACATATTTTACCTCCATACTTCCTATGAATTGTGATATATTTATTGTTCAACATGGATTAGAAAAATCCATGAGAAAATGACAAAATGCGTGCAGTTCAACTTGTGATGTCTAATTCTATAATTAAATAACAAGCATTAAAAACAATAGACACTGTGGAGAGGAGGGAGCCTAACAAGAATAAATGAGACAAGATAAAATTTCAGGTGTATTGAAGTTTAAAATGTGAGAAGTAACTAAGGCCCCAATCATTGGTATCCACTAGCATAGACTCCTGCACATATGCAGACTCCCACTGAAATCAATGGAACTTTGCACAGGTGGTACATTCTACGGTAGAAGATACCGTGCAGAATCTGGGCCTAAATAAGTAAAAATCCAAATGACGCATTAATTGTATTTGAAATTTCTTCAACTGCAAGGACAAATTGGAGGATTGGGCCAAAAGAAATCTGATGAGGTTCAATAAGGATAAGTGCAGGGTCCTGCACTTAGGACGGAAGAACCCAATGCACAGCTACAGACTAGGGACCGAATGGCTAGGCAGCATTTCTGCGGAAAAGGACCTAGGGGTGACAGTGGACGAGAAGCTGGATATGAGTCAGCAGTGTGCCCTTGTTGCCAAGAAGGCCAATGGCATTTTGGGATGTATAAGTAGGGGCATAGCGAGCAGATTGAGGGACGTGATCGTCCCCCTCTATTCGACATTGGTGAGGCCTCATCTGGAGTACTGTGTCCAGTTTTGGGCCCCACACTACAAGAAGGATGTGGATAAATTGGAAAGAGTCCAGCGAAGGGCAACAAAAATGATTAGGGGTCTGGAACACATGACTTAGGAGGAGAGGCTGAGGGAACTGGGATTGTTTAGTCTGCAGAAGAGAAGAATGAGGGGGGATTTGATAGCTGCTTTCAGCTACCTGAGAGGTGGTTCCAGAGAGGATGGTTCTAGACTATTCTCAGTGGTAGAAGAGGACAGGACAAGGAGTAATGGTCTCAAGTTGCAGTGGGGGAGGTTTAGGTTGGATATTAGGAAAAACTTTTTCACTAGGAGGGTGATGAAACACTGGAATGCGTTACCTAGGGAGGTGGTGGAATCTCCTTCCTTAGAAGTTTTTAAGGTCAGGCTTGACAAAGCCCTGACTGGGATGATTTAATTGGGGATTGGTCCTGCTTTGAGCAGGGGGTTGGACTAGATGACCTCCTGAGGTCCCTTCCAACCCTGATATTCTATGATATTCTATGAGTGCTGTCTCTGATACCAGGAACCTTTGAAATTTAAAACTTTAGTTCCACATGTTGAACTAAAGGAGACTCTCCAGTCATATAATCCCAACATCTCTTACAGTTTTGGACGTTATAAAGGAGAGTCAATTTTATCCTTCAGTTGTGAATTACCACAAGCCCTGCTATTGGAAATTATTTATCCCATAGGGTCATTCCGGGAGTCGTTATTCAGACATGTCTCCCATTGACTGAAGTCAGGTCACCCAAAACCCGGGATTGGTATTGCTTAGTACTGTATGTTAAAGTAAATTTGAAAAAAAGTGGATTTCAGGTCAAATCCTTCAGTCCTTACTCAGGGGAGATTTGGGTGCCCAAGAATGGCAGAATTTGGCCTCAAATTCACTCATTTCTATTCACTTCGATTTAACACTCTAAATAGTACCAATCCCAGGTTATAAGCATCCTGACAACTATCGAAACCAAATCCTTACCAATGATCATAAACATAAAAAATCGTATACATCTACTGTATAATTTGGTGTAGTTTATTACCTTTACCGTCTTCAACCCAAGTGCTCAAGTAAAAACACAAAAAAGCAGGATTTATTATGATTGGGTAGGGGTTTCAGCAATGCTCAACATTAATAACATTTTTAAGTTCTCTAGTGAAAATAAAAACAATTTGATGAAGAATCTCAAAAATGCCTTAAAAGATTTTTCAATTTTCTTCCTTCTCCCTCAAACATAAAATTCCCCAAAACATGGTTCATGTCAATACACCTCCATTTGACTAGTGAAGCACTGACATTGGTTGGTAAACAAACTGAAAAGTCCATTTGATTAAAGAAAGATCCAGATCATAATCTCAAATTGTGCAGTCTGCATTGTTACAAGTCATGCTTCTGTTGGTATGCTTGCAGATGCATGCACAGTGACCAGATGTCCCGATTTCATAGGGACAGTCCAGATATTTGGGGCTTTGTCTTATATAGGCGCTTATAATCCCCCACCCCCTGTCCAGATTATTCACACTTGCTGTCTGGTCACCCTAGATGCATGGAAGTAAACTTTTCAGGGAATGTTCTATCTTTGGTAGTTATATGGTTTCCATACCTGTAGTATTTGAGAGCTTCACTTTCATTTAATGTATTTATCCTCTGATTACTGCTGTGAGGTAGGGAAGGTAACTAGCTTACCAAAGGTCACACAGCTGTAAGTCTGTCAGAACAAAAAAGGAAAGGAGTACTTGTGGCACCTTAGAGACTAACCAATTTATTTGAGCATAACCTTTCGTGAGCTACAGCTCACTTCATCGGATGCTGATGAAGTGAGCTGTAGCTCACGAAAGCTTATGCTCAAATAAATGTGTTAGTCTCTAAGGTGCCACAAGTATTCCTTTTCTTTTTGCGAATACAGACTAACACAGCTGCTACTCTGCAATCTGTCAGAACAGGAAACTGAACCCACCTCTCCTGAGTCTGAGGCTAGTGCCTGAAATATCTCTCCCATATGTGTCTGATCCCTTTATATACTATAGTTAACCCAATATTTGTGAAATGTTTGCCTAATAAATTATTTTCATTACGCATACTATCATGCCATAATGTATATGCACAAAATATAAAATTATTGTGAAAGTGGAAACTGTAACCCTGAATGTCCTGGTCTTTTGTAGTTTCAAAATATCAGTCTTAATGTTACATTAAGGTACTTTTGGATTAAATGTTGTTTAATCCCCCCGGAAGGAAGTCCATGGTGAATTTATAATTAAATGAATTTGTATAGGTTTGTACTAATATGAAGACTGGGGGGAAAAGAGAACTGGGACTACATTTATTCATATGATCTCAAAATTGTTACTGGGCATACACTCTCAGGGCTGATTTGCCAATCACTTGTAACCTGCTTCTTTTATATGTGGAGTTTGCTTATCTGTTTAGTTTGAAAAAGAACATGCAGATGAATTGAAGAAGGAATGTAACTGTTTTTGGAGGTAGAAGTAACAATAAATTTAGAACAAAATAAAATTCAGTATCTTCTACGGGTAGATTATGCCAAATAACTTTTTTTTAAAACCATATTTGTCGGATTTTGGCAGTCATTTGCATTCCTATATGTCTGGAATGTGAAGAGACCATTTTATTTAATATTATAAATTGCAGCTCAGTTAGCATATTGCTTTTTCTCTCTTTCACTAGTTCTGAAAGTAATGTACTGAATAGTACAACTGATGTGGTAAGTGAAGATGTACTGTATCACAAAGAGAACAACTCAAATGGCTGTAAGTACTTCTAAAATGGACGCCTTTCATTTTTGTGCAACAGTTTGTTTTAACTAATGACTTTTGGAGTACATGGGGAACAAATGTGATTTAACAGAATCTTTAAATGTTAAAATATATACAATAATAGATATTCATATTACAGATTTATTGTCTGCAGATGTTTTACATTTAGATAGTGCAGGTTTATTAATACATTTTACGACTAAAGAATTTATTAAAAAAAGAAAGAAAGCTGGGATTCTCCTTTACAGGGCTCAAAGACTGGCTCTTCTAACCGGGGCTCCTTTGAGACCCCTCCAGTTTATCAGTGTTGGATGTGAAAGAATTATTTAAGAATGATTGTCCATAGATTTTTCACTTTGATTCCCTAATAGTTTTCAGTCAAGAGTTATGTCAAGATTTATTCATTGGGAGTTATGGCGCTGGCATAGGTAGATACCTTCAAGAAAGTTCAGTTGCACAAAATCTGCAGGGCAGTTCCTTGAAGTTTGCTGCATACTTGAGCAAAATATTATTGCATTTACACATGGCCCTATGGAAAACTGAGACTTGCTATATCAGTACTACTAGTACCAGAATAATTCTGAAATACCTAGGTTGTCTTTATAGCCACTGTATGTTACACTACATTTTGGGATATGGCTTCTGTATAGTAATGTTCTCTGTATTATATGGAAATGTTTATATTTGGTCTTTGAAAGCTATACTGAGTATATTGATAATATAGCACTGTGGTCAGTTCGTATAATTGGAAGGAAGGGATTACAGCAATGGTTCTTAACATTTTTCTGCCTCTTACGATTTGATATTGTCTCTCTCATCTCAGACTCCCTATCCATTTAGGAATATGGTAAGGAAGAGGGAGTTGCAATCTCCTTATGCCTGATTGCAACCTCCAGATTGAAAACCCATGGGTTAAAGGGTAAAGACCTTGTATTGAGTAGCTAGGTGTATCCTCTGCAGAATTTTCTGAAAATACCTGCTAATTGATGCAAAATATGTTTTGTGCGTGCATGTGTGTAATTGCTCTTCAGAAATATTATATGAGCCCCCAAGATTAAGTAATTTATATCAAGGATAATTTTGCAGTATCCTGACAGAAAGAGGGCGCTATCAGAATCTGGGAAATCAGTTATAATCAAATATAATCCTTGAGAGCTCCCTCCAGCACATCACTGAGCATTCTCCTTTCAAGATGCACTGCTATCTCAGAGTCATCTAAAAAGCGGTAGCTATTAGGACTGTAAAGTGCCCACTCAACTATTGGAGTGTTTGGTATAAGTGCAAAAAAGGACTTTGGAAGTGACAGGTCTTCATTTGCAGCACTACATTGGTTGTTGGGCCTAACTTTAGGATAGTGAGATTGTTTTATTTGCATTGTTATTATGGGAAAAAAGTGATGCATGTGTGGTTTCTGTTTTGATTTTGGTTTCTTGTATCAGCCACTTTTTTCTAGAGGTCAGCTTTCAATACTGATTTGTTTCTAAATGAGCTGTCACCATGTGTATCAATGCTATCTCTGAGCCATTTGTTTTAGCTCCATTTTCACATCTGGCCTCTAATGAGTTCATTGCCCTGGAGGGTTGAGGTGGCTAAGCTTGAATGAAAATTGGACTTTACAGCATTCTTTATGTCCAGAATGTGTGCATCAGATCAGCATGTTAAATGTTTAAATTTTCTGGGCTAAAGAGACTTTAAGGGTACTTGGCTGGGTCCGATTCACCCCTCACATCCAACATATAAGGGAGTGTCTCATGGAGGAGATGATTAAGTTCAGTCTTTTGTAGTTGTTGAGGCTGAGATGCCACCGAGTCTGAAATATGACAGGTATCCAAAGCAGTCTTGTTGACATCCTTGCCTGAATTGTTCAACATTCTTTTCAGGTAGTCTTTTAAAACACTTGAACCACCTGAAGAGCACTGAATATACGATAAATATTGCCGTTATGAAACAGGAATAAGGAAAACACTCAGAATGGAGCATTAATTGAGTGTTATAGACCTGATTAATGAAATCACTGCTAGCTGGGTAAAAAACTTCATTTGTGTCAAGTATTGAAAGACCATCTAATCATTTGTGTTATTTTTGAAAATGCAAAAATTACAATACACAATGTAATGTGTAATATGTTGTCATCATAGTCTTCAACGTACTTAAAATGCTGTCCATCAAAAGCAAACATGCAAATTTTAATTTTTGTGCGTGCTTGAGGATTTCCCAGTTTAATATTCTCATGCAGCTAATCTCGGTGAGGGAGCAATCTTATTAGTTTAAAAAAGTATAAAGCAGTACTCTTGCCTCTAGCAGGAGTAATTTACATATCTACTGTACATCTCTGAAGATTTTATTTTTTGTGACTATAGACTGGTAGTTTATCCAACATAGTCTTGCTCTTTCTGAGCTGTGCAGCTAAAAGCTGTGTATGCATTTGTATGCATAGGCTTGGCAAGTATGAAAGGAATGAATTAGCATAATTTGTTTATGCCTTGTTCCTAGGGCATGCTATTGTAGCTTGCTAGGTTTTTATATTGGAACAGCTACTTTAGCCTTTACCAGCTTTGTTACTAGGTATAAACAACCCTTAAATCATATTTTGGCAGTTAATCGATTCAATCACCTACGAGAGTTCTTCAGTCCAGTGTGCACACTGTACTTGGAAGAGAGAAATTCTGCAAACCTGGATCTTTACTTCCTTCCTTTTAATCTGGGAAAGCGCTACTGCACCATCATTCTGGTCAGTGACCTGGTAAGAACAGGAAGTGTGCGCGGTCAGTGTCTGGAGCATGTTCCTGTTGTTAATGATATATACAACAGGTATGACAACATTTGTAAAACTTTGCCGCTAAGCTGTGCCTGCCAAGTGCATGCCTCAGTTTGTTTGTGCAAAATGGGTAACTACATGTACAAAATTGGGAGTTGTACATATGCTGTTGTGGGTAATAATTACAAGTTATATCCATGAATATGAGTTTGCTTGTGTACATAATACTTTGCTGCTGCAGTTTAGGCATTGAGATTTGAATATTTAGCTATTTATTTTGACATTAATGGTAGCATTTTTTTCAATATATTAACATTTTATTTCTGAGTGGAGTGGATAGCTATGGGAGTTGGACATTGACAGGATATGCCTCATGTCACCTGTAGATCATTGGTTTAAGTTTGTTAGATGAGTAGCAACACAAAATTTATTACCAGCTGATGTCTGTTTGGCTTATGATAAGTAGGGTGACCAGACGTCCCTTTTTTAAGCCTTCATGCAGGTGTCCTGACTTTTTCTTGAAAAACAGGCAAATTGTCCCATATTATCTGTCTACACCCCCCCCCCCCATCAGTACTGGTGGTCAGATCCCTGCTCGCCAGCCGCCCACCCACCAATGGTGAGTAGGGGGTCCAGTGACCGATGATGGGGATGGGTGTTCAAGGCTGGTGGCGGGCCAAAGCTGCAGCATAGCCGTTCCCCCTGCTGCTCCGTCATTGCAGCCCTCGCTGCATGCCGGATCTTGGCCAGCAGGGCCCCGGCCCCCCGTTCCGTTTCCAGACGGCACTGGCTGCATGCTGTGAGCTGCGGTGGCTGGTGAGTGCGGGAAGGTGCCAGGCGGCGGCCGGTTACGCGTCGCCTGTGCTGCCCACCCACGGGCTCTTTACGTGCTCCTTCTCTCGCTCTCCTCTCCCTGCTTTGCTCCTTCACCCCCTCCAGCCCCGCTGCCCTTCCATATCCTCCCCACTGGCAGGGTGCTGTGCAGAGAACAGCCTGGCCAGCAGGCTCCTTCCTTCCCCCACTGCCTGTGGCTGGGCTGGTTCCCCGGGAAAGCCCAAGACCCTCTGGCCCAGGGCACTGGCCAGGAGCCGAGCCCTGCATGTGCCAAAGCCCCACATCGTGCTGGCACGAGGGAGCCTTTCCGCCCCTCAGCTAAACTCAGAGCAGGGTGGGGGGGGAGGGACAGTTTCCATCATGTTCCTGCTCCAAACCTGCAGACTGCACAGCAGCCCCCAGGACAGGGGCTTAGCACCCTCTTTGCCTCTCTCCCTCACTGTCCTGGGTCCTACCCCCAGGAGCGCGGGCTGCTCTGTTCCTAGGCACCCTCCCCTGCTGAACCACCTCTCTGGCCAGGGTCTGAGGCAGCTGAAGCCCCTGCAGTCAGGTTTCCTGGTTCCTGGTGCACAATGTCATCCTTAGGGCTTAACCCCTTCGTGCCTGTGCCCCATACCCTGTGTGGCCCTGCCACATGTTGCCTCAGGAAGACGCAGTGCCAGGTTGCAGGAGAGGTGGGTCTGTCATCGGGGCCCAGCCAGGAACAGTGTGCGCCAGTTGGGTCAGTTGGCCACCCCCTTTGTGTGAGAGAGGTGTACGGGAGTGTGTGTGTGTGTGAGATCTCTCTCTAGGTGAACCCTAAAGCCGAAAAGATGAGAAGAAAAATAAAAAGAAACCTGTTTCTTTTTAACAGGGGCTCAGTCAACTTGATATTAATTTGAATATTTGTACTGCATACTTCTGACTGATTGCCATTGAACTCGCTTGAATACGAGTAATTTTATCATGTGTCCTGTATTCAGCGTGGGGAAATATGGTCACCATACAGAAGGCTGATTTTATTTTTTGATGGTTCAGATTCTGTAGTTTCCGCATCGGAGTGTTGCTTTTTTAAAACTTCTGAAAGCGTGCTCCACACCTTGGCCCTCTCAGATTTTGGAAGTCATTTCAGATTCTTAAACCTTGGATTGAGTGCTTTAGAAATCTCACATTGGTACCTTCTTTGTGTTCTGTCAAATCTGCAGTGAGAGTGTTCTTAAAATGAACAACATGTGCTGAGTCATCATTCGAGACTGCTATAATATGAAATACATGGCAGAATGCAGGTAAAACAGAGAAGGAGACATACTGTTCTCCCGCAAGGAGTTCAGTAAAAATTTAATTGACACATTATTTTTTTAACGAGCTTCATCAGCATGGAAGCATGTTCTCTGGAATGGTAGCCAAAGCATGAAAGGGCATACGGATGTTTGGCACGTAAGTGCCATGCGAACACCTGTTCTCACTTTCAGTTGACATTGTAAATAAGAAGCCGGCAGCATTATCTCCCATAAATATAAACAAACTTCTTTGTCTTAGCGATTGGCTGAATAAGAAGTAGGACTGAGTGGACTTGTAGGCTCTAAAGTTTTACATTGTTTTGTTTTTGAATGCAGTTATGTAACAAAAAAAATCTACATTTGTAAGTTGCACTTTCATGATAAAGAGATTGCACTACAGTACTTGTATGAGGTGAATTGAAAAATACTCTTATTTTTACAGTGCAAATATTTGTAATAAAATAATAATATAAAGTGAGCACTGTACACTTTGTATTCTGTGTTGTAGTTTATATCAATATATTTGAAAATGTAGAAAAAATCCAAAAATAGTTAATACATTTCAATTGCTATTCTATTGCTTAACAGTGCGATTAAAACTGTGATTAATCACTATTAATTTTTTAAATCGTGATTAATTTTTTTGCGTTAATTGCGTGAGTTAACTGCAATTAATTGATAGCCCTTCTTATTATTTAAACCATTAACAATCAGTACCACAGCTGACACTGCTTGGCAGCCTTATCAGATCAGTCAAATTTTGAATGACCATGGAAACTAAACTAGTCTCCCCCCCTATGGGGGGCATTCCTTTACATTAAGCGTGTGAGACATTGGTGGGGTAGTAGATGGAAGCTTAACTGTCCTGAAATTCTATGTTGAACATGTACTGTTACCCCGTCACGCTGTCTGGAGTGGCTCACGCCCCAGAGTGCCAACTTCAGGGCAGACTGCAGATTGTCGAAAAGCGGGGTAGGAACTCTAAACTGGTTGTATGTTCTGTAATTATATTTCACCAACCCAGTAACAGGTGTGAACTCCTAAAGCACTACAACAGTCTTACCGTGGAGTCACAGATAGTCCCTTTGGGCATTCCAGTGTATCTTGCCACCCAGGCAGGCTGAACTATGAGATAGATGGTCACTTTACATCAAAAATCACAACAATGTTCAGGTTCTTCTCAGTCTCAAAGGATCTATCACTTACCCCTCGTCAGTTGTACTCAGATCTCAAACCAAAGACAAGACCTAATAGCCAGTCCTGAAATAAAGTAACTAAACATTTATTAACTAAGAAATGAAATGAGAGAGACATTTACAAGGTTAAAACCGGAAACATACACACAAAAATGAATGGCAGTCTTAGATTTAAAAAGGTAATGTACACTTCTATAATAAGCAGCTCTATATGTCCTTTAGGGCTGACCCATGACAAGCAGAATGAGGATCTCTTGCTTATGTTTAGGAATCTTTGCCCCTCAGAGTCCAGACAGCATAAAGAGACCAAGTTCCTCCTTGTCAGGGATTTTTATCCCCCTTCACCCCAGAATAAAAGATGATGGGATGAGTTCATAAGTAGGCCTCTCCTTCCTGGAGGCAGCAAGGAATGCAGTCAACAAGGTCTCTGTACTTTGGTGCTACACAACGCCTCAGTTGCCTTCAATGGGCTGTCTTGTATTGAAGGATGAGCACTTTACCTTAATTATTGCTTCTTTTCCTGTTTGGTGAGTTACACAATTACAAAGGTTTCAGAGTAGCAGCCATGTTAGTCTGTATCTGCAAAAAGAAAAGGAGGACTTGTGGCACCTTAGAGACTAACACATTTATTTGAGCATAAGCTTTCGTGAGCTACATCCGATGAAGTGAGCTGTAGCTCACAAAACCTTATGCTCAGATAAATTTGTTAGTCTCTAAGATGCCACAAGTACTCCTTTTCTTTTTACAATTACAAAGGTTTACAGTGCAACACTCAGTATAAGTTTATACCATGACATGGAGGTATTAGAAGTAGATTAATACATGCAGCATCCTACAAGCATTCCTTTAAGTCTAAATACTAAACATACTCTTATGGCACTAATATCTATTTTAACTATGCTAACCCATAGGGAAGCCAGACTGGTTTCCAGCTATGCATCTGTCGGTGTTCAGTGAGGCCCTGGGCCTTTGGCATGAGCTAGCACCTGTTCTACAAGCGTCACAACCCCCATCAGCAGATAACAGATTCTTGACCTTACGTTTCTGTCCAACTTTTGCTCAGTCATCCTTCTAACATACGTATCTAAGATCATTGAATGGGTGGTTTATAAAAGCTGCTTTTACTTCCTTTGCTGTTACTTTCTCTTGATTTGCCTAATCTGGTTTTTGCCTTCAGCACTTTACTGAATCTGCTTTAACCAAAATACCCAACCAATTCTTAACAGACAACTTTCATGGCTTTTCCTCTGTGTTCCATCTTCCTTGATCTCCCTGCAGCTTTTTATGTCATTGGTCACTTCCTTCGCCTTGATACCATGTCCTCCCTTGGGATTTGTGGTCTTGTCCTCTGTTTTTTCTCCTACCTTCCAACCACTTTTTCAGCATCTTCTTTGCCGAATTTCTCTCCCTGTCTGTCAGTGTCCATCCGCACTCCGTCTTTGTTTCTCCCCTCTTCTCCCTTCACACCCTATGTCCCTGGATGACTTCAGTTGCTCACATAGATTCAGCATCCAGCTCTGTGCTCATGACACTCACAAATCTCTCCACATTTGACCTGGCTCACTCAGTCCAGTCATGCATACCTAATAGTTTCTCCAGCACATGCTTTTGAACTATGACTAGCTCAAACTCAACATTGCTGAAACCAAGGTACTTTTCATCCCATATCTTCTCCACTTCCCCCTACTCCATTGCTGTAAATAACACCACAGTCTTCCCCATTGCTCGAGCTGTACCGTGAAGATTGTTTTCAGTGTCTGTCCCTTCTCCCCACATACCCAGACTGTTTACAACCCTTGTCACTTTTTTTTCTCTACATTTGTAAAATCCAAACATTTCTGTTCTAATAGCTAATGGTCTTGTCCACCACGTGGTCATTTCTCAGTTTTATTACTTTTCCTTTTCTCTGCCCTTCCGGGTACCCACCTCTTTATTTTCCTTCAATCCATCCAAAATGCAGCTGCTAAAATTGTCTCCATCCTCCCTCTAATATCTACCTAATATCAATGAGTATCCATAATTCCTCACTTATTGTTAATACATACATTTCACAATGCTATTAATATCCAGTGTGTCACTAGCTTTCAGAAAAGACCTCACTGTGTACACTCTTATAATACAGTAATATTGTATACAATCAGTTGATTCAATTGCTTATCACTCCAGGTTCAGATCCTCTGTCTTTATAGACCAATAAAGTGCTTTACGCCTCAAAGCAAAGTTTATTCAAGCTGCGAGGAGACTCAACATGGAGTCCGTTGGTGAAGGAAGCTGCATGCTCTTTCTTCCCCCACTTGTGTTTGCCATTGCATCCCCCTGCTGTATTGTTAGTCCTGTTTCTACTTATATGTAAATATGCACCTTTATTGTCTTTGCCTGAATATTGGGCTGGTCAGAGAATCAAATACACTTTCCTTTGTCTAAGGTAGACTTGTTTAACAACTCCCCCAACATACCTGGTTTACATAGACGATCATAATTCCAGCATATATTCATAACTCTTAATACACACTACGTACATACATGACACTAGAATATTAATGATCAATGAATTATTAGTTTTCAAATGATACTTTAAAAGGCATATTTTGTACAAAGATTATTACAGCAGCTTGCAGGGTGTGAACACAGGGGTGCTTATTGACACAGGCTTGCAATATTATAATTGTCATTTCATCATTAATAAACCATAATTTAAAGAGAAGTCATGTAAAGCTCAAGTCTCTTCATTTAGGTGATGTATATCTAGGTATACAATATGAACTCTGCTGCACCTAGTCTTACTCAGTCACCTCATTCACGGCCATTCTGTTACTTACCTTATACTCATCTCCATAACAGGCATCAGCTATTACAGTGGTGACTATTCTCTAGAGCAGGGATCGGCAACCTTTGGCATGCGGCCTGCCAGGGTAAGCCCCCGGGTGGGCTGGGCTGGTTTGTTTACCTTCCTCATCCACAGGTTCGACCGATCACAGCTCCCACTGGCTGCAGTTTGCCGCTCCATGCCAATGGGGGCTGCAGGAAGTGGCGCGGGCTGAGGGATGTGCCAAAGGTTGCCAGTCCCTGCTCTAGAGCAAGAATGACAGTCAGTTAACATCAGTTAGATTGCAGAATGGTGTGAGGACCCCATTCTCACGAAATTCTGCCTGCAGTTGCTGTCTATCATCACATCTTTGATGCTTTCATGTTGAACAAGACCCAGTAGCAAGTGTCTATCTTGTTTCAGAATCATTCTTTCCTCTCATATGCTAGCACAACCACTGCCAGGCATGCTGCTTTTTAAACTGTGAAACTACCTCCTTGTTTACCTCTCTATTGGCACTGTAGTGGTCTTGTGAAATGACAATGGAAGTTTAACTTATTTATAACAACACTTTTTAAAAACTTAAGTGATTAATTTTTAATAATCCTCTTGCTATTTAGAAGAAAAATTGAGGCTCTGACATGTCCTTCAGATATTAATGTAGATTTTTTTTCACATGAGGCGTTGTGGAAAAAATATGTATTGCCTGACACAGTGAATTAATGAGGCGGCCTTTAGTACTAGATCTTCATTTCTGGGGGTTGGTTCACATGCCAACTCTTTATTTAAGTGACTAATAAGCATTATAAAGTTATAGTTTTAAAAGTGTAGTGATTTAGAAAGTCCAGGCCTTCTCCACCTAAATATCTTGTGGAGGGAGAAGGTTAACTATCTTTTCCCCTTCCTGTGCAATTTAAAGACTTCTTTTATGTGGAGCTTTAAATTTTCTTGGAAATCATCAAATGGTATTTCCAAAAGGTTGTGAATGGAATTAGATTGTCTTGATGAAACACAGAAAATTTTCTTTAACTGTACTCCCTTTAGAGTTCTTTCAGGGGTCCCCACTGTAGGTGATGTGCTCACTTCAGGTATGCAGGCTCAGAATTTAGGAATAGTAATGTTCATTGGGGTTGTGTGTATAACCTGCCTACATCTTGCGTCTCAGGGCCAAGTATATACGAATCTCAGTCCCAACTGCCACTCATTTCCTTCTAGCTGCCACAGGAAATGAATAGGAACTCAGTGATATCCATTGTTTCCTCCATCAGTCACATTCCATCTACTATTTTTCTTTGAGAAGCTGTAGCACTTAAAGACACAGCGGGTTGTGCTACCAAATGTACCATTATAAACCCATGTTCCCAGTTGCTTTATAACTGCCACATTTTAACCATTTGGGTTTAAGTTTTCATGCTTTCTCTCTATCTTGTGCTATTTTCTGGTAAAGTTTGAGCAAAATACATGCAACCATTTCTGAGTATGAAGCTAGAGAGAAACAGTTTTTTGAGAATTATTTTTTCCCAACCATTTTTTTAAAGAACTTTAGCATCTCTGTGCTTCGGAGCAAGGACTTGAGATTTGATGAGAGGATTAAATATGCCAAATCTATATGCAGGGCAAGGCTGACTGTGATCGCTAGATCACATTCCTGTCCAGAATCAGGAAAAGACATCAGTATTCTTGATTTCCAGCTGTCAATATTGTTCCACACTTTTAAAAAATATTAAGGCTGCAAAATTAAGCACTCAAACATTAAGAATATTCACTAAACCTCCCGAAACACCATAAACACGATTCCTCCTTCCCATTCTGCAATGTTAGGAAGAGTCTGAGCAAAAAGAAAATTGGCCTTACGGCCCTTGGAAATCAACACATTCAGATCTTGTCAAACCAAGTTTTGAATTGAGAGAGCTTCTTTTTACACATAAGTATGTTGGTATAATTAATGACAGAGAAAAAATAATGCTAGTAGAATGGAGTGTTAGCAACTGGTACTTTTATAAAAGTAGTTGTATATGCCAAGAGCTTTTACAGGGGCCTTATGGAGCCATAACATTGTCTCAAAAGGGAATAATTTCCATTTAAATTGGTTCCCCAGGGTGGTAATTAGTTTGTGGGTGGTACACAAGTTTTGTCATGGGTTTTAGTCCCCTCAAGAAAGATGTGTTTGAGCTCTTAAACCAAGGAAAGGGAGATAAATGCCATGGAATTTGAATAATTATCTTTTTACTAAGTTAGAAAACTTATAAACCCTGTGTTTTTAGCTCTAGTGTGGAAAAAATCTTTACAAAGTGGTGAGTAAAGGTAAAATGAAAAACAGACTTATTTTAGGTCACTTAGCCCATTCTACAGGGAGCACTGGCGGCAGAGGGATGGACTAAATGACCTAAATAAGTCTTTTTTTCATTGCTGCCTGAACCATACCATTCCTAAGAAGGTTCACACAGATTTTGCTTGTATAAACCTTGGTGGAGGCCTGTAGTGGCAAATAGTTTGTTAGCGGGTAAAGCTGCAGCCATATGAGATGATTACATATTTCTTTTGCTGGCATGCAGGACCACTAAAGGTCAGGGGCAGTCCAAAAAAGTGGGTGGTATTAGCTTAAGGGGTGGGGTAGGAGTAAGGGGAGGTCACTAAAGCAGTGGGAATGGGTTTATAGATTCCTGCTGTATGGAACTTTGGGGGAACCAAGCTACCCCCAAAGCAGAAACCCTGAGGATAACATTGCCTGCTCTCTGCTGATGTGAATTCCCCTCAGCAACATGGAACTTATTGTTGCTTGGAGGTATAATTTACACCACCTTGAACCTTTTTTTTCTTTTTCTTTTTTTTTTTGGTATCTAGTTCCTGTAGACTAGGATACTGCACACAAGTTGTTTAACATGCATTTTTATTATATTTGTTCTTTGTGTATTATGCCTTCTCAACAGTTTGAAATGCCATTTGTTCATCAGTGGATTTGTCCTTTCCATTTTGGTAAAACTTGTATTGTCCCTTTGTTTTCCCCTAGGTAACACTTCTGTTTATTTTCTTGGTTGTGCAGTGTTGTCATCAGTGATTTTGGCATAACTCTAGAAATCAGATTAGTTCGTTAACTTAACTCCCTCAATTAGTGACAGTTTGAATTTAAAAGACAGTAAGTGGAAAAGGTTCAGTAACATTAAAGGACAGTCAGAACATGTAACTAGCTCACTCTCATCCCCACTCATTTTTCACTAGAGACTTATGAATTGGTTAACAAAATATTACTGGTTCAAATTTTTTTTTTTTTACCAAATAGCTGAGCTGCTTTAAACTTTACAAAACTTCAAAATATTAAAAATTATGTAGTTTGAAATAATTTAAACTGTTTCATCCTTAAATGTGAACTATGCAGGCTGTTATTCTATTTGTTTAAAACAACTGATTAGAGAGGTTTTAAAAATGGCTACTGCATATGATCAGTATATCCTTTTTTGTCTATTATCTCATTTGTGGCTCATGATATCCTAGCTCAGGCGTTTAACTGTAGTGGGATGAGTTAAAAAGAACTGAGCTATTGTTATGAATTGCCCATCTCCCAGAGCAATGCAGTCAAATTTGAGAGAACCCAGGTGGTTTTAACAATTTATTGAAAGCTACAACAGCATCTAAATATGTGATCCTAGGCTAGAATTACAGCAAGTAAGTAAAATCTCACTCCTTGCTGGGTGGTCCCGTAAGGTATACTGGCTGCAGAGAGATTGAACCTTTTCCTGTCTAGAGTCTGTCACCACTCCACCACACAGAGAAGCTGTTAACACACACATATATACTCTAGGCTAGCAGTAGTTAATAGGCAGACCGCAGGCCAAATCCAGATCACCAGACACTTTGAATGGACACTGAAACCTTTTTATTTACATATTATTATCATTGTTGTTGTTGTTTTTTATTATTTTCTCCTGAGTCTGGACCTTGACTAGTCCTTGACTAAGAAATTTGGACCTTGACAAAAAATAATTGATACTTCTGCTCTAGGCTGCACATGCACCCTGTGACATGGACTTGTACAGAATGTCCAGACATGCCCAACCATGGCTCCCTTTGCTGGAAAACGCAAAACATGTACTAAAAAGATAAACATTAAAAACAAGAAGCGTAAAGGTGCCTCGCCTGGGAACACAGGAGCGTCTAAGGGTGTGGCCCGTATGGGGGCTCTCCAGTCCCCTAGCACTATAAAAACTTTAATTCTAAAATTATTTGATTTCACAATTTTAATTTTCACCGTTACACTTACTTATCATAGGGGTTTTTTTTTTGTAATATGGTCATTTTCTTCTTTATTTAAAAGCAATCTTAAAATAAAGGCTCTTCAAAATATATGAACCACTCTTATAAGTCAGATCTTCTGTATTACTAGAATAGTTTGTTTCTTTTGTTTGTTTTAATGGTTTATAATTTGTTCTGCATGAATTGCTCCCTGAATTGAAATGCATATGCTCCTGTGTTTCAGGTTGGAGAATTTGTTTACGTGGTGGAAGGAACATGTGGCATACCTTTGCCTTCAGGCTTGCTTCCTATGGATAGTCCAAATGTTCTACGCATTAGCAGTACTTTAAAAGGTAAAGTAAATGAAAGGGGGAAAAATGAAACAGGGAAAACATCATCCTTTATAATGCGTTGAGCTCTCTGGCACGTAGGGGAAGGAAAATAAATACAGTAGGAAAGATGAGCCAGTTTACAATGGAAGGAACCTTAGAAAGACATTGCAAAACAAACATGATCTAAAATTGTTCCTTTAGTCAGATGGTTTAGATTTTTTTTTTTTTTTGCTGCCCGACCTTTTTCAAATTAGAGGCTGCTTGCGAGCCTGCTGACCTGGTATGTCTCTGCAAGTAAACTAGAGTAAGTTTTCAGCTTGGCCATGTCAATATTTTTTCTATAGCTACTTTCCAAGATGCTTCAATCTTGTAGTACTGCAGCAGTAATTTGACACTACTTGAACCAGTACAAGCATCTCTTGCTTGTCTTAGAACTTTCCTAGATATGAAATACTGACACTCTGTATACACATTTGTTATGTCCTGATATGTAATCTGACACCTGTATTTCTTGGAGCACAATGAACTAGAGCCCAAATGTCTCAGCATGTCTCAGAAGTATCTCAATCAAAGAAATATGTAAGGCTCCTACTTTGAGTTCCTTATGGCTTGTCTACATGGTGTGGTGTTGTGTATCAGCTGCAATGCAAATTCTATTGTGCACCAGTGAGTTACTCACTAACTGACCTCTGAGGACCCTGTTGGTGTGCACTAAAAGTTCCCTAGTGCATGTTAACATCGTCCTGTTTCAAACAATACTATGTCATCTAGCACTAAGGAACTTTAGTGAGCACCAGCAGGGTCTTCGTGGACAGTTAGTTTAATGACATGCTGGTGTACATTGGAATTTACACTCCAGCTGTTGCGCACTTGTGCACCGTCTAGACAAGTCTTTACTTACATTTATACAGCATTACATCCTTGATATTTCATTACACCCTTAATTTAGCTTCTGGATCTCAAGGTGAGTTCTGGAGAACAATCCTGAAACTTTGTTCAATTAGTATTGTCCAAATCCACCTCCTTCAGGAGTTGTTTCTGTTTGTTAATGGGCTGGGAATCTATGGAGGCAAAAGTCAGAGGGAAAGGTTATTTACTTAGAATCTGTAATTCTTTGAGTAATTGTCTCTCTAGCTCTTTGTTCACTGAATATAGATCCACACAGCAAATTATCTGAAAAGTGACAGTTACTTGGGAAGTGACCTTTCTTTCATGGGTTGTGATTCAGACACACTCTTGCATGGCCATTTAATGAGGTCTGACCAGCTCTGTCAGTATGGGACTATTTCTCATGTGGATAATGTGCCTCCAAGAGACTCTGGGAGACAGGGACACCTTTAAATGCAATACAATCAAAGAGAAATATAGCATTTATTACACCAGTTTAAGAAAGATGAAATGTAACCATCTGTATTTAACCATCTCTAAACGATTGCTTTGGGCCCATCTCTCTTTAAAATACATAATTTTTTAAACATACTCAATTTTTTGTGAGGAAAAATCAGCAGCTTGGACTGTAAACTCCTGAGATGATGCCCTCTAATTATAGCAAGGAGTATATTTATCTGCTGCTTTTGGAAGTGTGTTAATCATCGCCCACTTCTTGTTCTACAACACATACGGCCATTGGTAATTCAAGACCTCTTTACACTATATGAACTTGATGGCTTACATGAGCTATACAGAGACCTTCTTTCCTCTGGGCAAGTTATCTAAAGAATTTGCTCTTTAACTCACTGTCTCTAAATAAATGCCAGTTAGATTCATTACTATAATATATAAAATTGAAACCAAAGGGGAAAAATAAGGGGAAAGTCATGTCATGTGTTACAGTACCAATGACTGTGTTCCTATTAGGTACCTTTTAAAAGATTTAGCACATTGTAGCCCCTCAGACTGAGCCATCTGTAGCCAGGGAGTGCTGAGTTTCAGAATAATGTTGTCATTATGATAGCAGTAAAGTACAACATTTATAGTGAGCTCTAGGCTTTTACTGGTATTTTCTGCCCAGTGCCAGTTCCTGCCATGTTAATAACCTGTGAGTTCTTCAAATGCATCATTCTGAATTGAATAGTTCATGCCTCAGCCATTTTAAACCACATCAGGCTGAAACTTGAAGTACAGATTCACAGGTGGCATGTAAATGCTAAAACACTTTAATCTGCGCACTCTAATGCATGACTCTCTGATATGCTTTTTTGTGAGACTACAAGACTTTCCTTCATTCTTCTTCCCAGTAGCTTGTCTCTCATTCCTCTCAATACGGTTATTGAACATGCATTATCGAAACCCTGCTGTCTGGGTTAAGTATTCCATCAGGAGCTGTTCCTGCCTCTGCTGTTCATTGTGGTGATGGAACTTAGGTGAAGCCTGGAACAGCAGTGAAGAGGCACATGTCAACCATAAAACCCACTTTACTATGGGGCCTGGAGCCAACCAGCACAGCCCATGAGTGATTGTGTGTTTAAAACCTGGAATGGGTTGCTAGAAATCTGGGTTCCATTCCCATCTCTAGCACAGATTTCCTCTGTGACCTTGGACAAGTTATTTAATCTTGCTGTGTCTCACTTCCTCTGTCGTATGAGGATAAAACTCCCTTTCCGGTTGTCTTACCTATTTAGATTGTAAACCCTTTGGGGTAAGGGGATTGTCCCTTATTATGTGTTTGTACTGTGCTACCACAGAAAGGCCCCAATTTTAGCTGGGGGCTTTAGGTTCCAAGGTAGTATAAATAGATGTATTGCCTCACTCTATAATGGGAAGACATTTTGGAGATATGTTCCACAGTAGGTAGTGAGGGAGGTAGGGGTGTGTGTGTGTGTGAGTGTGTGTGTGTGAGAGAGAGAGAGAGAGAGAGATCTCAATAACTAACAGACAGCTGTGGAATTCACCTTCAGAAGATACTGAAACCACCACAAATTTTACTCCCTTCTTATCAGAATCCTATCACTTTGACCTAGCCTTCCCAACCGAACAACACTTACGAACAAATGGGAGGAGGGTGGTAGGAACAATATTGATTGGGGAGGATAGTTAGAAGGATATATATATTCACTGTGCTTTACTTTATAATTTGTAAGGACCTCTGACACCCCAGTGATGAGGCAGTATGAAAGCTTCAGTAGATTGTTGATAATTATTCCTCCCATAAATTTCATTAGATGAAAAGAAAATTAGTAAAAATATACCTTTTTGTTGATTATGAATAGGACCTTTCCATTTTGATTTCAATCTGTGTTTTCAGTCCTTTTTCCTGGTTGAAAGTTATAATTAGTCTAAAACTCAAAATAATATAGCAAAGCTTACATTGTTACATTAAACTATAAAGGAATTGAATTTAATATTTTTGCTTGTGTTCTGGGCTACTGAATAAAAAAGGCATACAGTTGTAATAGCAGCTGACAAATGGCTTTTTTTATTGCAGGTCGCAATGCAGTACAGCCAGTTCTGTGCTTGAAATGCAGTCTCACTGATATTCTTGAAGAAAAGCTGAAGATCCCATTGATTAATGAAGCTAGGGAGAAGGCTCTGGCCATTGCAGCACAGCAGCAGATGTCAGCTCTCGAACATGAGCGAAGAAAGGTCACAGGAACACTGGAGAGCAGCAGTGTTCGAGTTGCAGTTGCAGCCTTAGGGCTGTCCAAAATTGAGGTAAAAAACACAGTAAATCTAGCAGAATATCACATAGCTTCTCTTTATTTGTGAGACTGGGTTTGTTAAATTTCAGAAAGTACCATCAAATACGTAAAGAAGTTATGGCTCTCTCTCTCTCACACACGCGCGCGCGCACACACAGATATTATTTTGTTTGTTCTCAAGGACATCACAGTACTGTTTTTGCATTTTTTTGAAAAAACAAAAACCCAAACTCCTCAAAATCAAGTGACATCAGTTCAGTTAGTCTGTGCTGTGTGATTCTTCTCTGAAAACGTGACTGTAAAAGTTTCCATACTCCATGTAACAGATCTAATTATTGGTATCCTCTTTTCTGTGAATTTGTAATGGTTTCCTTTTCTTTATTCCATTACCATGAGCTACTGTTTAACCATAAGCGTATTCAAACAGGATTCATAAGAAACAAGGAACATATGCTAAGCAGGTAGTACAGATATGCTGTCAAGAGACTCTGTGACCTCCTTGTACCCTAAATGTTACTAAATTGCATTTATCCATTGATAACTTAGACATGCACAGTGTGTTTGTCACATTTGTGAACTGATATCTTAGCAAGAACATCATAGCATTTTTGAAAAAGTAAAATCTTATAAGCAGTGAAGTGTAGTTTAGATCTTCTAGCTTTATTGTGGTAGACTTAAGGACTTCAATCCTACTTAGCTTAACAAAGAGAAGGCTGGATGACTTGATGACTTGATGACTTGATTACAGTCTGTAAGTACCTACACAGGGAACTAATATTTATAATGGGCTCTTAATTTTAACAGAAAAAGGTATAACAGGATCCAATGGCTGGAAGCTGAAGCTAAACAAATTAATACTGGAACTCGGTCATAAATTTCGCAAAAAGAAAAGGAGTACTTGTGGCACCTTAGAGACTAACCAATTTATTTGAGCATAAGCTTTCGTGAGCTACAGCTCACTTCATCAGATGCATACCGTGGAAAATACAGAAGATGTTTTTATACACACAAATCATGAAAAAATGGGTGTTTATCACTACAAAGGTTTTCTCTCCCCCCACCCCACTCTCCTGCTGGTAATAGCTTATGTAAAGTGATCACTCTCCTTACAATGTGTATGATAATCAAGGTGGGCCATTTCCAGCACAAATCCAGGGTTTAACAAGAACATCTGAGGAACCGGGGGGGGGGGGGGGGAGGGCGGGTAGGAAAACAAGGGGAAATAGGTTACCTTGCATAATGACTTAGCCACTCCCAGTCTCTATTCAAGCCTAAGTTAATTGGAATTCATTTGCAAATTGGATACAATTCAGCAGTCTCTCTCTGGAGTCTGGTTTTGAAGTTTTTCTGTTGTAATATCGCAACTTTCATGTCTGTAATCGCGTGACCAGAGAGACTGAAGTGTTCTCCGACTGGTTTATGAATGTTATAATTCTTGACATCTGATTTGTGTCCATTTATTCTTTTACGTAGAGACTGTCCAGTTTGACCAATGTACATGGCAGAGGGGCATTGCTGGCACAAGATCTCTATCAAGCATTCTTACAACTACAATACCCACCTGCGGAAGTGAAGAAGCAGATTGATAGAGCCAGAAGAGTTTCCAGAAGTCACCTACTACAGGACAGGCCTAACAAAGAAAATAACAGAACGCCACTAGCCGTCACCTTCAGCCCCCAACTAAAACACCTCCAACGCATTATCAAGGATCTACAACCTATCCTGAAGGATGACCCAACACTCTCACAAATCTTGGGAGACAGGCCAGTCCTTGCCTACAGACAGCCCCCCAACCTGAAGCGAATACTCACCAGCAACCACATACCACACAACAGAACCAATAACCCAGAAACCTATCCTTGCAACAAAGCCCGTTGCCAACTGTGCCCACATATCTATTCAGGGGACACCATCACAGGGCCTAATAACATCAGCCACACTATCAGAGGCTCGTTCACCTGCACATCTACCAATGTGATATATGCCATCATGTGCCAGCAATGCCCCTCTGTCATGTACATTGGTCAAACTGGACAGTCTCTACGTAAAAGAATAAATGGACACAAATCAGATGTCAAGAATTATAACATTCATAAACCAGTTGGAGAACACTTCAATCTCTCTGGTCACACGATTACAGACATGAAAGTTGCGATATTACAACAGAAAAACTTCAAATCCAAACTCTAGCGAGAGACTGCTGAATTGGAATTCATTTGCAAATTGGATACAATTAACTTAGGCTTGAATAGAGACTGGGAGTGGCTAAGTCATTATGCAAGGTAACCTATTTCCCCTTGTTTTTTCCTACCCCCCCCTCACTGTTCCTTAGGCGTTCTTGTTAAACCCTGGATTTGTGCTGGAAATGGCCCACCTTGATTATCATACACATTGTAAGGAGAGTGATCACTTTAGATAAGCTATTACCAGCAGGAGAGTGGGATGGGGGGAGAGAAAACCTTTTGTAGTGATAAACACCCATTTTTTCATGGTCTGTGTGTATAAAACATCCTCACTGCATTTTCCTCTCTATGCATCGGATGAAGTGAGCTGTAGCTCACGAAAGCTTATGCTCAAATAAATTGGTTAGTCTCTAAGGTGCCACAAGTACTCCTTTTTGCGAATACAGACTAACACGGCTGTTACTCTGAAACCGGTCATAAATTTGTAACAGTGAGAACAATTAATCGTTGGAACAATTTACCAAGGGCTGTCAAGACTAGATGTTTTTCTAAAAGGTTTGCTCTAGGAATTATTTCACGGAAGCTCCGTGGCGTGTGTTATACAGGAGGTTAAACTAGATGATCACAATGGTCCCTTCTGGCCTTGGAATCTATCAATCTATTGTTTAGAGACATTCCATCAGGAATTGGATCATTTCTCTTGTAGTAGTGTTACTGAACTTGTAAAGACCTGGAGAATGATATGTTAATTTTTTTAAAAGTCAAATTTTAGTATCTGAGTAAATCCAGAATATCTGCAATGTCACTGAACATACAAGCACAGTTCCATTATGAAAATAAAATGTAACTGTGTATCAATGATGATCCAGGTCCTGGGCTGTATAATTTAGCTCCCTCTGGATCTTGGAGCCATCTGACCATCAGGTAGATCCCTGGACAGCTCTCTGTTATGCCAGCCTTGTAGCCATACCCTGTTTTCCCTGGATGTGTCCCCAGTGCTCTGCAGTGGAGGGTAGCACAGATGTTGCTAAAGCAGCCTTCTGCCACTAGAGGATTCCCCTATACAAGGGAAATCCTTTACTTAGCAGTTAAATTGGCTGTAACATTCCTTTGTGCTGCCAGAGCTATACAAGGCAGTCTTAATGGGCTGAAGAGCCTGCCTTTTACATAATATCTAATTCAATAGGTTAAACATTGGTATGGGAATTGTGGTCTTCTCCCCTGTGTTCGAGAGCATTAAGGTACAGTATACATTAGTGCAAATAGTCTTATGAATAGTAACTGTGGTTACTGAAAGAAAAAGAAGCGAGAAAAATACCATATAATAGTAAAGCAAATGAAGCTGTTAAGCTGTTATGTGTGTGTGAATGTACAGATTGTGGTGAGGAGTGGGGTACAAAGACAACTCCCACTCCTAGGTCCCCAAGGAAATTACCCAATCTCTGTGTCTTTCACTTTATGAAGTTTTCTTTTAAACACTAATATTGCAAATTAATATGTATAAAATAAGAATAATCTACACTTTATCCATCCATTTACAGTGTGTTCCTCACCATGGGGTGAAATTCTGACTCCATAGGACTCCGATTTATGTTAGGGGGGCATGATATATATCCATGGTATCTAGCCTTAAATTTCTTCCTCTAGGATGCTAGCTAATCACTTGCTGTTTCACTCTTTTTTTGAGTGCTTCACACATAATGCTTCTGTACCTTTTAATTCATACTGCACAAAGAATCTGCTGTACTGGAGCATTAGCTCTGGATTTAGTCAGGCCTGGGAAGATGGTGGGAGTAATTTTAGTGTCTTGTACCAGTAGTCATGCTAAAACCTAATGAGAGTCCTAATATGATTTGAAGCTTAGGGTGGTTGATGAGAATCAAGATTAGGTAAGATGTCAAAATATTTGAAATGTCACATTTGAGAATCAATAATAAAAAAGTATGAGGTGAATATAATATGCAGAGAGAGCCCTTTTCCTTGCGCCGGAAATATTCTTTTGGCAAATATTACTCCAAGAGAAATATCATGGAGCTTAGTTTTGATGCAGAAGAGATTTATTTAATGGAGAAATATATTGGTTTTAATCTATTTGGTAAACCACTGTAAGGTTTAAACTCCGAAAAGCGATCATAATAAAGTCTGTCATAAATTCACATTTATTGGTCACATAAAAACAGTTTATAGTGTAGAAATTATGAAAGAGTTTATTGAAGAAGCTTGTGAGTAGAGTTATGTTTTACAATTTAGTCTGAAGCTCAAGGGCTACATTCTGGTTTGATGTCTGAATTACCTAAAAAATCTGTAGTTTGGCAAAATTTATATAGATTTGTGAAGTCATTTAGAAAGGATTTTATAGATTAGTACATAAGTAAAGAAGCTTTTGCTACAGATCCAATTACATGTATGAACAGAAGGCGAGTGCTATCTACATTATTATTGCTTGCCATCCCTACTTTGGTACCTCTAAAACCGAAATGATGTAGATCTTTATTCTTAGTAATGGTTGTGTTTGCCTTTTATTTTGTAATTCCGTTAAGGAGCACAGTTGTAACTGAAGAACTTGTCCTTGGAAGTCAAAGTAAAAATGCAGGTTCATGTCTGTACAGTATGTGACCTTCACCCTTACACATAGATGGCTGAATGTCCTCTCTATTTTTGGACCACTTTGCTAAAAATTTTCCTTGTAATTATTTCTTCTTATCATACAAAGAGCAGTTTATGCTGAGTCCCTGGCAATTGTGTTTATTAGATGAATAATGCATCTTTTCCTCTCTCCAGTGAAACCCTGATTATTTTCTTATGCTATTGTGCTCTTGGCCAAAAGCTCTAAATCAGGATTGGCACAACATTGTACAGGCAGTGCACAAACAAAGTATAGGAAGAGACAGTCCCTAACCCTTGAGAGCTTGGGATCTAATGAACACAGAAACAAAAAAAATGGGTGAGAGGAAAGGGATATAACATACAGATAAATGATCGAGGTGATGATCATTATGTGAATGTTTTTATTAATGGCGAGTGATGGAAAATGGTAGGGGGGAGTTTATATAAACAAAGATAATAGGAGGAAAGGGAAGGTGAACACTGAAGAGAGGAAAGAATGGAATGGAGCAGGGCAGGCTGGGAGGGCTGCTAGAGAAGGGAGTGCGAAGAGTGGAGGAAGCAAGAGGGCGGAGGAGGGTCAGAAAATCAACAAACACTAAGAAATGTCCAGAATCCATAGTGTAAAATGTACTCTGCTGTCATCACTAGTTCTGAGAGCTGTGTAGGTCTGGAAATGCAGGTGGGGCCCCAACACGGTCCCTTCCCTGTTTTGGATCTGCATTGCTGCCCTCTGTCCCCAGTGATTGGCTCAGCCTTAAGAAGCACCTGCTTGTCCTCCTCTTACCCCATATAACTGTGTGGAAAGGGTTCTTGGGACCCAATGCCTGATTAAGTCCTAGCTGAGTGAAGTAATGTTAGGGATCCAGCTGAGGCTCTCCCATCCTCCAGCTTTTGTGCTGGAGTCTCTGTTCCTGGGGGCTTTCAGCTCTTTCTCTTGGGGATGCTGGATTTTTGTGACCTGGTGCCTTGGGATGGTGCGAGTAAGCATTTACACTCTGCTGGAGTTTTGGTCCAGGGGAGGTGAACAAGGGGTTCTATCTTGGTCTTTATCCAGCCTCACCACTGCTCTGCTACCCTGACTCAGACGATTGTAGGAGTCCTCTGTTACAGATGCTTGGCTCTGACCATGGCTCTTCTCTCACCTTCCCCCTCAGTCATGTGACTCTAAGAGGGCATTTTAAACAGTACATTTTAAACAACAATAACAAAAGAGATCTTGGTTCTCAAATTCTGGTCTCAGTTGCCTTTTTAGAAATGAGATCATAATCGGGCCCATAATCTTTTTTGTCCCACTGCTCAGTGTTTGTCTTCTATCAAAGTGAAAGGATGGTGTGTGTGTGTGTGTGTGTATGTATACACACACATATACACACACACAGTCTTTTATAGAAAAGGATCCTAGAATTTTTCATAGTTAATTGCAGGCTATACACAAAACCACAAATAAACTATATAGATTTTACTCCATCATTCAGGCAGCATCTGTTGATGTACAGTGAAAGAGGGTACAATGTCCTCATTTCGGAGAACCTTTGAGCACAAAAAAACTGAGAGTCAGAGTATAAAGTCGTTTTATTAGAGAGGGGTTAGAAGTCATAGGCCAGAAGGAACAAAGAGAGTTAAAATGAGATTTGAAAATCGTCAGAGAGACCATTAGGTCGAGGGAAGCTCCCACACTGCCTCAGTCACGTGTAGCAGAAGAATCTACAATGCACAGAAAAGGGGGATGGGATACTTGGGGAGCAAACAGGATGGGCTGCAAAACAGAAAAAGTCAGAAAGACAAGGGTGGCTACACTTCAGAGAATATTAATAAGTTAATGAAGTCTGATGCTTGTAACAAAGCCTATTTTTCTATCTGCTCATACTGCAAACTCACCCGGGAACTGAAAGTCAATTACGTTCTTCACCAGTAATAAACATTTCACATTTTGGAACATCATTAGCAGTTACTTTGATGCATGTGCCAGAATAAGATGTGCCTTGCTCTCTTACAGTTGTATTGGCTGTACAGTGATAACTGGAGTAAAAATTAGTAAACGTTTGTGTTTATCGCTAAATAAGCAGATATGATTTGGAATACATACAAGGGGAACAGATCCGTTGAATAACAAGGTACATTTTGTCACCCTTTCAGTGTTAACTACTCCTTATCTCCCCCCACTCCTCCTTACATAAAAGTTTCAGGCTTCCTAGCTGTCACCTCTCTTGGGCAGAGATTTGCATCAGTCTGTTTCTCGAGACTGGGGGCTTAGGCTTGCAGTCCATCTGTGCTTCACTGTGATTTCCCCAACAGGTCTGACTGGGTCCAACATCTGTGGCTAACCTTTCTCCAGGGGCTACACCCAGTTACCAACAAGCCATCACAAAGGCCCTAGCAAAATATATTTATACTTAGGATAAAAACATTACATAGTAAACATATAAAAAATAATGTTCCTGTGTGTATCCTAAAAGCTTATCAGAGATCACCTGTCGGTCTTATGGGGCCCAAGTAAGTCAAGGTCTTTTCAACCCTACCACAAGGATTGGGACCCCCCTTGGACAGGCAGAAGGTCCTGTCTGTTTGCTCAATCAAAAGAAAGCCTTATGTTTGCTTAAACTCAGTCTTTTATATTAAAAGCATCTTCTTTGTCCCTTGGTCTCTGATACCTTTCTGGAGTTGTTTACAGTTTCAGCAACTAGCCTTAATCAGCCACCACAGTTTTTAGTTCCTGGAGGAGTTGTGGTAAGCTTTCTTCTCCTGCAGTTGCATATAGTCCTTGGCTAACAATGGTACGTAAACCATTCACAAACTTAATACAATATGTTCACACAAAGACATTGCATGCTCTTGCAATATCTGTCCCACCTTTTACATAGGTTTTTTTTTCTGAATATGACTGTACTTTGAATCAACAAGTATTAGCCTTAAAAAAAATGATGATATTGATCTAGGTATGACAGTCAAAATGTTTACCACCTTTAATAAAGTTTGATAATTTCATATCTCATGTCAGAGATGTTTTTCTCATATTTTAAAAATAGGGGAGAAATGTGAGCATGGACCCCCGGCCAAAATACTTAAATGCATATGAAAATCATAATTTCTTCAAGATCAGCACAATTTATCTCTATATGTTCAGTGTTTCCACTGAAAAAATTGCTACCAAATAATTACATTATTACTAAATTTATCTGGGTTTCTCCAATTATATTGAATTTCTGACTTCAGTAAAATGTTGGACAATCATCTGATACCACTAGCATCCAAGCTATGGCTGCCAATTTGTTATCCAAATACCCCATAGATTTGGAGACTGAATAAACAGAGGGATTTATTTGTTCAGTTCTGTGACTCCTATCGTAAACAATAAAGATGAGCACTCTTATTCCAAGCTGCCTCACTGATTTAAAAATAATACCACTTCTGCCCTGGGACAGGCTAGTTGGAATAGGTTATTGCTACTGTCAGATAAATGATTTGTTTCAACTGTTGAATTTTGCGGCTATTGTCAGTGTATTTCCAGCCTCAAATAAAATAAAGTAGATAATGAAGTCATCCAATTTGTTACCTCAAGAAGCAACTCTGCTTGTCCCATTTGTAAATATGTCCTGAAAAAATACATAGTACCAAAAAATATTGAATTTTCTGTTTAAGTAAGTAATGCCTTAGTCATACATGACTATCCAGTTATGTTTCATGGAGAAGGGATTTTGAACATACTCATACATTTTTATATATTGTTATTTGAGTAATCGTATATTAGCAATTGAAGTTTAACAAAGGGCCCCACATCTGCTTTAAGGTTTCATAGAAGTTTAATCTCTCCCTCGAAAAAATGCAGAATAAAGCATATAGGCTGTGTTCTGCCTTGTCCTGCTTGAATTATTGATTCAAACAGTACTTGACAGTATCCCTTTTAATAATGGTAATCCTATTTAGCATCTAACTTTTTGGATTTTTCTCCTTCACAAATCCATTCCATAATTGAAAAATGCAATGCAATGCATTTCTTCCGTCAACAATTGTGCACATTTTCTACTATCTTTAGTAAGAGTTGTAACATTAGCACAGGGAGAAGATAGATCTTAAAGTATGAATAATATTGTGTCTGACTTCACTAATAAAAGGATCAATTTTAAATTCAGATTCACTTTTATGAATTCACTCTACAATGTCCCACTGTTGGGAAGGATGTGCCTTGGCACAATGGGACATAGCATTATTTAAAAGCAGTAGCAACTGCGGATAGACACATGTCCTTCCCATCCAGCTGAGTATTTGAAGCAGTAGAAAAAACAGGTTGGATGCCTCTCACCACATATAGCTTAACAACGGTTTCCCTATACCATAAACTTGTATAATTTAGGGAATGGAGAGGGAGAGGGAGCTGTAAAAGCTGTATTGAGAAAACTGGCAAAAATGACCAATGATGATGAACAAATTTTTAAGCTTAGGTATATAACAAGGACTATTTTTGAAGTATGGTTACTTTCTGACATTATTTGCTGAACTAGCTGGTAACTGCTGACCATGGCAGTATGGTAGAGATACCGTAATATTTGATAGGACATGCTACTTTTGAGTAATTTAATGTATTAAATCATTAAAGTAATACTGTGATGCCGCCATAGTTTAAGTCAAGTTTAGTTTTTTGGTATGATGGTTGAATGCATACACTGAATTCAAGCTAGTCACCCATTAATATTGTGTTGATCAGAAATCCAAAAATGCCTTTTACCAAAAGTAAGAATGTTTTTGTCCTGAAAATTCCTTGTACTCCCTCTGATTCATAAACCTCAGTAAAGTATCTTGGAAATATCACTTTATCTCAGTTTTAATTGATAACTTATAAAGCAGTATGCAAACTCCTCCACTCCCCACAAGAAATGTTTGTCACTTTATTGGACTTCCCTTGTTCTTATTGTTGTTCAGCAATTCTGAAGACTTGGTGAAAAAATTCCATAAGTTTCCAGTTCAGAGTAGCAAGTTAAAAAAATTCATTATTGTTTTAGTATATTTTCTTTTTCCTTTCTTATCTTCTTTGAAAAGCTTTAAAGAGTTACAGTTTGTTTCTGAGCAATGTGAGAACACTTTCAGGCACATATAAGGAGGCTTGTAGATCACAAAATTTGTTCACATCTGTAAGAGAAAGAGTTTCCAGATTCATTTTATCCATTTGATTCACTATTTTGCAACTTAGAATTAATTGTATGGGGAACCCATCTGTAGTAATATTTGCAAAAGCTATTCTACCTGTTTAATTATACACCCTTATTTTGTTTCAGTCTGAGTCTCTAAAACAGAATTTATTTACTTTTAAAGTCTTTCTTATGGTTGCACTTATTCAGACTTACATATTGTTCCTTTATTTGCAGAGAGATGCACTGTATAGGCCTACTAAATACCCCCCAAAGTTAAAATCTGTGGACTACAGTATTGAAGTGAGCATGCCAGAATATTTTGAAATCCCTGAGAAACTCTCTATTCCCATGTCAGCAACAAGCAGAGTTAATTTTAAAGCCTTTTCAGAGGAAGACCATCAGGCTGTGAAAGCAACAGGTAATAAGCAATTTATTATTTGAACTGCAACTGATAACTTTGCATCCTTAAATTGTCTCCCTCTCCCAATTCTTTCCCACTATATCCACAAAAGTTATATCTACACAGCATTTTGGAGCGAGTAGCAGCAAGCCTCTCAACCCAGGTGTTCCACAATGGCCCATCTGATTTTAATAGTTTTTTTGGATGGGTGGGGGTTCATAAGTTCAGAACAAACATTTCAAAGTCATAAAGCAAAGCTTACTTATTTTCTTATAGCGTGGAATATGGACATTTTCAAGTGAGATTAGCGCATATTCAGCAACTTACAAATATTTCAGAAAGTCTAAACACTAAATATTTTCTCAGAAGACTAATACCTATTTTGAGCAAAACTAACATACAGGTGAACAGGTTTGGTCTCCAGCTTTGAGTTTGTTAGTTCTTAGCTAATGCCTGCAGCCTGGGCAAGAACTGGCATCTGGCCTGCCAGCCTCACAGTCTCTGCCTTATTGCTTTCTAACTCTTACCTTTTCCACTGAGATTTTAAATATTTTCTCTATTGCGCAGAACCTTTTGAATTTCAGTCTCCCTCTGCTATTAATTTTTTACAACTTTGAAAATGTGTTAATTACTTTTATAAAACATTTTGAGCAGTTGGTATAGAAATCTTATTTTTCAGTTTGTTGTAATTTATGTGTCATGATATCTAGGTGTAGGTATAGTCATGTGTAATAATAACAGGAAACCAGTGCTGATGTAGCTTTTTGATTCAAGTTTCAGTATATTTCTTGTCATCAGCTCGTGCTAGTGAAAGGCAGTTGGGAGCCTTCGAAGGGTTACGTTCGCATTGTCCTGGAACCTTAAAACTCTCTCTGTTCTGTGAGAAGTGAATATTGTCCACAGACCATTGATTGAGAACTGCTGGCCTGACTAGTCATTAAGATATTACATATGTGCAGCATAGGTCTGACAATTAAATTTCCCTTTTGTCTTTCTTTTCTTAAGAAAACAAAAAGCATAAAACAACAACTACCCATTCACATTAATATTTACAATATGGTCCCAACTAGGGTTTGAATTTCATGCTTCATTGAGATTTAGCGAGTTTTGCAAGTATAGTTCACTCACTGACGAAGTGAAAAGGATGGGAAAGGAGTGAGTGGCATTATTGCTACTGTCATTTTTCTCCAAGGCTGTGTTACCTGGATTGCAACGCATACAAAAAACAACAGCTGAGGATAGCAGAAACAGGGGAAAAAAACCCATGGAAAGTTAATTTTTAATCTCCTGTATGACTGTGTTCTGTGTATTTCAATGAGAGATTTATACCCTCTCCTACCCAGATTTATCCCAGCAGTAATTCCTGGACCAGACAGGCCAGCCAGAGACAGGCCAGGCTGTGTATTGTGAGGTTACAAAAGAGGAGGGTCCTTGCAAGGCTCCGCTAAAATCTAAGGGCCTGATCTGGTGAACAGACCCTTGAAATCATTGAGACTCTATGCATGAGTAATGAGTGGTGAATGTTGGTCTGTTTACAGGAAAAACCCTTAGACATGATGAACACCTAGTCACCTGATAAATATGCTGATAAATTATTTCTGATAGCTTATTTCTTCTATTTTTAATTTTTACACCAAACCTAGTGAAGGGCCTTAGCACTCAATAAAGACTGTTTACATGCAAAATTTGAAGACTTATTTGCTCAGCCATTTTCAAATTATTGATCAGCAAAGAAAGTCTTCAGATGTTATATTAGGAACATAGTAATTGCCATTCTGGATCAGGCCAGTGGTCCACCAAGTCCAGGGTCATGTCTCTGAGAGTGTCCATTACCAGATGATTCACAAGAAGGTGCAAGAAACTCCAGGGTGATTAAGAGCAACCTTCCTATAGGGAAAGTTTCCTCCTAACCCTTTGCTTAGAAGTTGGCTTATGTCCTGAAGCAGGGGAGTTCATATCCCATCCAAAGTATATGCATAGTCGTTCCCCCTGCCAAACCTTTCATTCTTCAGTAGCTTTGAAATGTTGAACTTGGCCTTTAAAATTTCATTCTTTTTAGAGTTCCTTGAGGGTAGTGCTAAAACACAAATACTATCAACAATCTTCATCTGTATCTCAAGCTACAATAATACAAATAATAATAACAATAACAATAATAATAATAAAACTTCCATTCTGCCACTGCAGTTATAATCTTGTACTGAATAGACTGGTTTATACTTCTCTTGTATCCTCTGGAATGGGGAACTTTATATTTCCTGTGCCAAGGTGGCCTTTTTGTTATTTCTTTTGGTTTCTGGAACAGTAAGCAAGAGTATGTCCTATCTTCTCTTCTTGAATTTTTATAAAAACAAAGTAGCCTTTTGTCCAGGTCATATGTATTTACCTATAGTGATTTTACAGCTGTTTTTGAACTGGTCAATCTCATTGTTATTGTTTTTCCTTTCATAAGCATTAATCTGAAACCTAGGGTATGTCTTCACTACCCACCGGATTGGCGGGCAGCGATAGATCCAGAGGGGATCGATTTATCATGTCTAGTCTAGATGCGATAAATGGACCCCGAGCGTTCTCCCATTCACTCCTGTACTCCAGCACCGCGAGAGGCACGGGCAGAGTCTACGGGGGAGTGGCAGCAGTCGGCTCACCGCGGTGAAGACACCACGGTAAGTCGATCTAAGTATGTCAACTTCAGCTATGTTACTCACGTAGCTGAAGTTGCATAACTTAGATTGACCCCCCCCAGTGTAGACCAGGGCCTAAATTCACCCTGTATAAATGTGATGTGAAATAATTATCCAGGCATAATAATTCTTGTGGAAGTTCACATAACTTTGTAATTTATGAAGATAAGTGCAAAGGGTGAACAATTGTCATATAATTGGTATGATCTGTATGTGTTCTGTCTCTTTTGTCAGCTGCTCGTGTTATGTTTTAAATGGGAAATAATCAACAATTATTTGTCTATATGAGGAAACTGAATGGAATAGCCACTGAGGAATAAGTTATTACACAACAGCTATTCCAGAATATTTGCCTGTGTGGACATTCTATGCCAAAATAAAAGTCACTTCATTCCAGAATAATTATTGTGCTTTGGAAGTTCACTAATTATTCCAAAATAAATGTGATTTTATTCTGGAATAGAGTGTCTACGTGGGTAGCCATTCCAAAATAGCTGTTCCAGTCAATTTCCTCATATAGACAAGCCCTAAGAAATGAGGTAGTAACATGATCCATAATACCTGCAAGAGTACACCATCAAGCTGTCAGACAAGGAAAATGGCCTAAATGTCACAACAAATACCTGACTAAAGTGAAAGTAAATAGGTAGTCTATGTTTATTTCTCATACAACTGCTATTTAAATACCTCTGCATTTACTTGGTTGACTTCCATTTTTTTCAGTACTGGTGAAGGTTATTTTTTCCTGAATTAGCAAAAATGAAAAAAGAAAAGGAGTATTTGTGGCACCTTAGAGAAGGTGCCACAAGTACTCCTTTTCTTTTTGCGAATACAGACTAACACGGCTGTTACTCCAAAAATGAAAACAGATTCTGATTGATCTTTGGCAGTTCAAAAATAACCATAAATTAAAAGCCACTTGTATTGTAGGCTAGAAACTTGGTACTGTACATATTATGCTTTTGACAGTCATTATTAAGAGGTTGGAATCTATTCAGATATTTAAAATGTTGGTTTCCAGTACTGGCACTAAGCTAAGCTGGGGTGGAGGGACAACTGACTGCATAAAGTTAAGATAGTGTTGAATACTCAAAGTTATTTCTTAGAATTTTACCTTGAATAGAGATTAATGAAAATGTACTGGGTTTAGTCTTATTTTGTTTAAACTTATGGATACGGTATATATGGCGGAATGTCTTACATGGGACACATGGCCAATTTCTTTACCCAAAAAGTTATGAATTGTCAATATGATTACTGAAAATCTTTGTGATGGGTGCAGAAAATCTTGAAAGATAACAAAATGGAAATCAAATGTCTCAGGGAATCCCTTGCAAGCCTCTTGACAAAATATTATATAATATTCACTGCATCTGAAAAGAGCCCGTAGCTTTTATGTGAAGCAGACAACACCTTTTATATAAACCAATTCATCTTGACATCAGTTTGACTCTCCATGTTTTTTACATACTTTTATGTGTAAATATTTTTACATACTTTTCTTCATGTATTTCACATTGTTAGTCATTCATTGGTATCATTGTTACTTGAGGGTGAAATGAAAAATCATTGAACCAGAGCTGTGGCAATGACAAGAGTAAACTCCAAGTCCATTCAGCCTCTTGAATTTTCAAAGCACCCACTTGGAATTCATTGCATTGTATTATAGAATATTGCTGTTCCAGCACTGTGGCATGTAGGGAATACAAAACTGGCTTTACTATATTGCATGAAAACCCTTCTTTCTTTTATCTTTTCTGAGAATTTTCTATCTCCTTTGTGTTAAATGTGTTTTTATGTGTAAGTATATATTAGTTAATTTAATAAGTAGTATTAACTGCTTACATTTTTGTATCTGTGCTACTGGTATTTATTCTTAAAAAAGAAAAGTTGTTTAATTATTTATTTGATTTTTTGTAATTAAGCTGCTACCTGATTATGTGACAATTTATTTATTTGATGACATATTTTGAGGTATCCTAAATTATCTCGTTGTTTTGTCTGGTAGAAGTATCTGTCTATATAGAAGTGTCTATAGAAAATGGTCAACTTTGCTGAATGACAAATGCAATTACTTACAGAATATTAAAAAATAGTTTGTATAAGTAGTTACTATAAACACATATTACAACTCTTCTGGAGTCATTTTCTAATTTTTTAGTTAAAATACACTAAAGTTAGGGACTATCATGCAATAAAAATATCAAAAAATTTCCAGGAAAAAATAGTTAATATTGAGTAACACTGAAATAATCTAGATTTACTTCACCGAGAAAAACACTGAAAAGGAGGTTATACTTTTCTTAGAAAACACAAATGTTAATCTGAAAATTCTAAGTTAAGTTTGGTATTTGCAAAAATACCAAAAATACTCGTCATAAATATAAAGGGAAGGGTAACCACCTTTCTGTATACAGTGCTATAAAATCCCTCCTGGCCAGAGGCAAAATCCTTTTACCTGTAAAGGATTAAGAAGCTAATGTAGCCTCGCTGGCACCTGACCCAAAATGACCAGTGAGGGGACAAGATACTTTCAAATCTGGACGGGGGGAAAAAAAGGGGTTTTGTTTGTCTGTCTGTCTGATACCTTTGCCGGGAACGATCAAGGATGCAAGCCCTCCAACTCCTGTAAAGTTAGTAAGTAATCTAGCTAGAAAATGCATTAGGTTTTCTTTCTTTTGGTATGTAAATTTGCTGTGCTGGAGGGAATGTGTATTCCTGTTTTTGTGTCTTTTTGTAACTTAAGGTTTTGCCTAGAGGGATTCTCTATGTTTTGAATCTGATTACCCTGTAAAGTATTTACCATCCTGATTTTACAGAGGTGATTCTTTTACTTTTCTTTAAATAAAATTCTTCTTTTAAGAACCTGATTGATTTTTCATTGTTCTTAAGATCCAAGGGTTTGGGTCTGTGATCACCTGTACCAATTGGTGAGGATATTGTTATCAAGCCTTCCCCAGGAAAGGGGGTGTAGGGCTTGGGGGAATTTGGAGGGAAGACATCTCCAAATGGTCTCTTTCCCTGTTCTTTGTTTAACACGCTTGGTGGTGGTAGCGTATCGGGTT
The DNA here is from genome assembly GCF_965140235.1 of Caretta caretta. Taxonomy (NCBI): domain Eukaryota; kingdom Metazoa; phylum Chordata; order Testudines; family Cheloniidae; genus Caretta; species Caretta caretta. The sequence continues at coordinate 151,855,389 of NC_134206.1, read as the reverse complement.
TTTAACCCAAGGGAAGAAAGAATTTTATACCTTGGGTAAGTTTTTAACCTAAACTGGTAAGAATAAGCTTAGGTGGTGTTTCATGCAGGTCCCCACATCTGTACCCTAGAGTTCAGAGTGGGGAAGGAACCTTGACAACTCCAATGTATAAAAAGTCACCCAAACAACCTTAACTCTACCCCATTTATGGGATCTTGAGAGAAACCAGAAATTGAGAAAACAGTGTCTCTCCATTACACATGTTCTTCTTATTAATGACCACAAAAATGCAGGACATTCATGGTCTCCAAGAGAACAGGAGCAGACTCCTAGACTTCTTTTTCAGCCATCTTCCTGGCTTCCAAATATGGCTTCTTCCTTTCCCCTGCCATCTAGTCCAGTATTCTGTTTTCCAGACTACTGCACGTACATCCCAAGTATTTCTTCTCACACAGTCCCTCCCATTGTGATTGTCAGCATCTGACAACCATGCACATTACTGCCCATAAGGCAATGCTCACGTCAACAAGTTTTGATAATGCAGTCATCCAGCTGATGCATGTATGATCAGTCTTGTACATGTATATTAGGCCGAATCTTGTAGACCCTTATGCTCATGAGTAACTTTAATTTAATTCAGTGGAACAACTCCTATGCATAAATGATTGTAGGATAATGACCTTAAATTTGTATGCTCATTAGGGATGTACCATATCTTTGTGTGACTTTATAGCACCTGCCACGATAGGACCAAAATTCTGATTGGGGCATCTGGGTGTTTTAGAAATATAAATATTTAATGTTAAATGCATGTAAAATGTGTATATACTTAAATATATTTGTACACACCTAAAAAGATACTTTATATATGATATACTTTATATATTACAAACGTTAAGTGAATTTATACCAATATTTATGTATTCTCTTAATAACAGTTTTAAGTATCTGTTAAATGTTCTTCAGACACCTTACGATATCTCCGTAATTTCTGCGTGCCCCTCCCCCCTCCAATCTATGAAATTCACTTTTGATGAGTACTTTTGGAAAAGTTTGAAGTTTTTATATGAATCTGTTTCAGGGGTATGGTGACCGCCAAAAGCATTAGGCAGATTTCTGAAAAATGACTATTTAAGACCCCTTTTCTCTGAAAATGTGAATTTCTGTAGATTTTCAAGGAAATTCTATCCTGGGATGAGATATAATGTGTGAAACTTCAGGTGGATTTGTTACTTTTTCTGAGGAAGGGAAGCAGGGCAGAAATCAAGTTTATAAACCACCTTCAACCTTAGCTGGGTATGGACATATTCTGTTCATGAAGTGAGTGTGTAAAATTTCTAGATTTAGCTAACTCATTTCTAAAGCTGTGTGCTTGTGGACCGAAAAGCTACAATTATGTATGTATGGTGTACGCCTTAAAAATATTCCAATAACAGATAAACAGTTCGTTTTTAAAAAAGAAGGACTTGTGGCACCTTAAAGACTAACAAATTTATCTGATCATAAGCTTTCGTGAGCTACAGCTCACTTCATCGGATGCATTCAGTGGAAAAGTGGCTGATGCACTCTCCCATAAAAGTTTCCCAGAATCAACTGGTTAAAATCGTCCTTGAGATGTGGAAAATATTGTTAGTCTTTATATACTTGGTAGTATATTTAGAGGTGCATGTGTCTTATTAACTCTATTTTCTCCTAGAGCTCCAGGAAGAAATCACAGCCAGCATTTCACCCTATCTGTGATTTGGGGGGCGTGTCATAAATATAAAGGGAAAGCTAACCACCTTTAAATCCCTCCTGTCCAGACGAAAAAAACCCTTTCACCTGTAAAGGGTTAAGAAGCTAAAGATAACCTCGCAGGCACCTGACCAAAATGACCAAGGAGGAGACAAGATACTTTCAAAGCTGGAGGTTGGGAAATAAAGGGTTCTCTCTGTCTTTGTGTTGCTTTTGCCGGGACCAGAGCAGGAGTGCAGGTCAGAACTCCTGTAAAGGGTTAATAAGCAATCTAGTTAGATATGCGTAAGATTCTGTTTTGTTTAAATGGCTGATAAAATAAGTTGTGCTGAATGGAATGTATATTCTGTTTTTTGTGTCTTTTTGTAACTTAAGATTTTGCCTAGAGGGATTCTCTATGTTTTGAATCTGATTACCCTGTAAGGTATTTACCATCCTGATTTTACAGAGGTAATTCTTTTACTTTTTCTTCAATTAAAATTCTTCTTTTAAGAACCTCATTGCTTTTTCCTTGTTCTTAAGATTCAAGGGTTTGGGTCTGTGTTCACCTATGCAAATTGGTGAGGATTTTTATCACGCCTTCCCCAGGAAAGGGGGTGTAGGCCTAGGGGGGATTTTGGAGGGAAAGACATTTCCAAGCAGGCTTTTTCCCAGTTATATTTTGTTAGACACTTGGTGGTGGCAGCAATAAAGTCCAGGAACAAAAGGTAAAATAGTTTGTACCTTGGGGAAGTTTTAACCTAAGCTGGTAAAAATAAGCTTCGGGGTTTTTCATACAGGTCCCCACATCTGTACTTCAGAGTTCCACTGAATGCATCTGATGAAGTGAGCTGTAGCTCATGAAAGCTTACGCTCAAATAAATTTGTTAGTCTAAGGTGCCACAAGTCCTCCTTTTCTTTTTGCGGATACAGACTAACACGGCTGCTACTCTGAAACCTGTCAGTTTGTTTTTCGTTAGTGTTTATGAATGCTTTTGCTCTTTTGTGGTGTTAAAGATTTTATTTTTTAATATGCTCCATTTTTCAAAGCTTGTTCATGAATAACTTCATGAATCTTTATAATTATTTTTTCTTTGTGTTTGATATTAAATCAATAGTAGTTCAGTACTGTGGAATGAGAACAAGGTCAGGTTTTAACTACAGGTTAAATTGTGTTCTTCATTTCTTTTTAGGTTTTTGCTATTTTTGTTAATTTGTAGTGTCAGTTTTTTAGTTGGAAGATCGTTTCGATAGTTCTGGATTTTAAAAAAAAATATGAAGACAGTAGTTTGCTTTTTAAAAATCTGTCTTCCTAGACACACTTTGAATCTATCATAAATAAATAAATACATAATAAACTAGCTAGGGCTTGATCCTGCTGTTTTGCACAAAGAACTCCAAGTCAACAGAAGTTCTGAGTACAGATAGATAGCAGAAGAATACCCAGAAGTCACCTACCTACTCCAGGACAGACCCAACAAAGAAAGTAACAAAACGCCACTAGCTGGCACCTTCAGCCCCCAACTAAAAGCTCTCCAACGCATCATCAAGGATCTACAACCTATCCTGAAAGATGATTCCTCATTCTCACAGATCTTTGGAGACAGGCCAGTCCTTGCTTTCAGACAGCCCCCCAGCCTGAAGCAAATACTCACCAGCAACCACACACCACAACAAAAACAGTAACCCAGGAACCTATCCTTGCAACAAAGCCCGTTGCCATCTCTGTCCACATATATATTCAAGGGACACCATCATAGGACCTAATCATATCAGCCACACCATCAGAGGCTTGTTCACCAGCACATCTACCAATATGATGTATGCCATCATGTGTCAGTAATGCCCCTCTGCCATGTACATTGGCCAAACCGGACAGTATCTATGCAAAAGAATAAAGGGACACAAATCAGATGTCAAGAATTATAACACTCAAAAACCAGTTGGAGAACACTTCAACCTCCCTGGTCACTCGATTTCTGACCTAAAAGTCACAATTCTCCAACAAAAAAACTTCAAAAACAGACTCCAATGAGAAACTGCAGAATTGGAATTAATTTGCAAACTGGACACCATTACATTAGGCTTGAATAAAGACTGGGAGTGGATGGGTCATTTCCCCATGCTAATTTTTCCCCTACTGTAACTCACAACTTCTTGTCAACTGTTTGTGTCATAAATATAAAGGGAAGGGTAAACCCCTTGAAAATCCCTCCTGGCCAGAGGAAAAATCCTCTCACCTGTAAAGGGTTAAGAAGCTAAAGGTAACCTCGCTGGCACATGACCAAAATGACCAACGAGGAGACAAGATACTTTCAAAAGCTGGGAGGAGGGAGAGAAACAAAGGGTCTGTGTCTGTCTGTATGCTGCTTTTGCTGGGGATAGACCAGGAATGGAGTCTTAGAACTTTAGTAAGTAATCTAGCTAGGTATATGTTAGATTATGATTTCTTTAAATGGCTGAGAAAAGAACTGCGCTGAATAGAATGACTGTTCCTGTCTGTGTGTCTTTTTTGTAACTTAAGGTTTTGCCTAGAGGGATTCTCTATGTTTTGAATCTAATTACCCTGTAAGGTATCTACCATCTGGATTTTACAGAGGTGATTTCTTTACTTCTATTAAAAGTCTTCTTGTAAGAAAACTGAATGCTTTTTCATTGTTCTCAGATCCAAGGGTTTGGGTCTGTGGTCAACTATGCAAATTGGTGAGGATTTTTACAAAACCTTCCCCAGGAAGTGGGGTGCAAGGGTTGGGAGGATTTTGGGGGGAAAGACGTGTCCAAACTACGTTTCCCAGTAAACCCAGTTAGAGTTTGGTGGTGGCAGTGGAGATCCAGGGACAAAGGATAACATTAATTTGCACTTTGGGGAAGTTTTAACCTAAGCTGGTGAAAGTAAGCTTAGGAGGTTTTCATGCAGGTCTCAACATCTGTACCCTAGAATTCAGAGTGGGGGAGGAACCTTGACATGGTGGCAGAGTGGTGGGATTAACCTGAAATCCTTTTGAGATCAATTTGAGATTTTTTGAACTAGAAATACAGATTTTAAAAAGGAAAAAATTTTTTTTTTCCTTTTGGGGCTGCTGGAAAGGAAGTCCAACTGAAAGCAGCTAGTTTTTTCTCTGCTTTGGGGCCAGAGCAGAGACAAAAGGGGATCATCTTTGTGAATTGCAGTTTTTCTTTGCCTGGAGGCAGGGTACTTAACTCCTGCAGGGAAATTGACAGTCTTCCAAACCAGAGTTTTTTTTTTCCCTTAAAAGTAAACGGGGGGGGGGGGGTCTACCCATTTGCCTGGAGACAAAAGTGGCAAGAGGTTTTTTTTTTAGGATTTTGATTTTTTTTTTGTTTGTTTTACAAGGAGCACAGGTTTGAAAAGGAATTTTTTTCCTTTGGGCTGCTGGTAAGCAGATTTCCAAGTAGTTGGAGGTTTTTTGCTTTGATTTGGGGCCAGAGCAAAGACAAAGGGAATTGTCTTTTTCTGTAGGCTGACAATCACTATCAGAGAATAGGTATCCTATTCCAGCACAGCAAAATTTTACAGCCAAGTTTTGTTTGTTTATTTCTAAACCTCAGGTGTAAAGTTAGTTAAAAAACAGAGAGGTTAGGATGACAGAATCCGTGGCACAACAAAAGATGGAATTAGCCAGATTTCAGGCTGAGGAAAAACAAAAGGAACATGAAAGACAGATAGAACTCATGCGGCTGAAGGAGGTGGTACAGGAGGCTGCCCACAGGAGGGAAATGGAGGCAAGGAAGCATGTGGAGGAGGAGAAGGAAAAAGAGAGGAAGCATACACTGGAGATGGAGAAGGTAAAGGCTCAGCAGAATATACCAACAAACCCTAGCAATCCTTCTCCAGATACCACTCCCCATCCCAGAAAGTTCCCCACCTACAAAGCAGGCGATGATACTGAGGCCTTCTTAGAAAACTTCGAAAGGGCCTGCCTTGGGTACAGCATCTCTACCGACCAATACATGGTAGAGCTGAGGCCGCAGCTCAGTGGACCCTTAGCTGAGGTGGCAGCTGAAATGCCTAAAGAACACATGAACAAGTATGAACTGTTTAAATCCAAGGCGAGAGTCAGAATGGGGATTACAGCCGAGCATTCTTGTCGCAGGTTCAGAGCCCTAAGGTGGAAACCAGACGTGTCATTTACCCGACATACCTACCACATTGTGAAACATTGGGATGCCTGGATATCAGGAGCAAGTGTTGAATCTCCAGTAAATTTGCCCTTCCTAATGCAAATGGAACAATTCTTAGAGGGTGTTCCTGAGGAAATAGAAAGATACATCCTAGATGGAAGCCCAAAACTGTAATCAAGGCAGGAGAGATTGGAACCAGATGGGTAGAGGTGGCAGAGAAGAAGAAAACTGGTCGCAGTTGGAGCGGAGACCAGAAGGGACAACCCCAGACCACACCCTATTACCGGGGCCGCCCAAAGCCTCACCTACCTCCCAAAGAACCCTCCAGACCCCTTATCGTCCCACTACCCCGTTCTCCAGCAACCCACCTCGCCCCAGTGACCCATCAGCTGGACGATGTTTTAAATGTAACGAGCTGGGGCATGTAAAGGCCAACTGCCCCAAGAACCCCAACATATTACAGTTCATTTCACCGGAATCACACCAGAGGTCCGCAGGCCCAGATACCTCCCAGGTACCCTTGGAGCGGAGGGAAACTGTGAGTGTGGGTGGGAAGAAGGTCACTGCGTGGAGGGACACGGGAGCACAAGTGTCAGCTATCCATGCTTCCTTAGTGGACCCCAATTTAATCAACCCAGAGATCCAAGTGATGATTCAACCCTTCAAGTCCAACTCTTTCGATTTGCCTACAGTCAAGTATCAGGGCTGGTCAGGAACGTGGACTTTTGCAGTCTATGATGATTATCCCATCCCCATGCTGTTGGGGGAAGACTTGGCCAATCATGTGAAGCGGGCCAAGAGGGTGGGAATGGTCACCCGCAGTCAGGCTAAACAAGCCATGAGGCCTAGCTCTGTTCCGGAAACTTCTATCAGGACCCGGTCAGAGGTGATGGACCCGGACTCCAGGCCAATGTCTGCAACAGCAGTAGTGGATCCCGTCCCAGAGACCCAGATGGAACCAGTCCCAGAACTGGAACCAGCGGAATAACCAACACCAGACCCATTGCCAGCACTGAATCCAGTACTTGCAACCTCAACACCAGAGGGCCCCACTGAACCTGAACCGGCAGTAGCCCATAACCCTACACAAGAGGCTCAGCCGGAGCCTGAACCCCAACATAGTGTCCCAGCGGAGAGTGGTTCACAGTCAACGGAAACAGTCCCATCCCCTACATCGCTTCCAGAGGGACCAAGCATAGTTCCACAATCCAATGAGGAACTGATGTCTCCAGCATGAAGGGAACAGTTCCAGACCGAACAGGAAGCAGATGAAAGGCTCCAGAGAGCTTGGACGGCAGCATGGAGCAATCCACCGCCTCTCAGCTCTTCTAATCGATCCAGGTTTGTTGTAGAAAGAGGACTTTTATACAAGAAAACTCTTTCTGGTGGACACCAGGAAGACTGGCATCCTCAGAGACAGTTGGTAGTTCCAACTAAATACCGGGCCAAGCTCTTGAGCTTAGCCCACGATCAGCCTAGTGGCCATGCTGGGGTGAACAGGACCAAAGACCGTTTGGGGGGGGTCATTCCACTGGGAGGGAATGGGCAAGGATGTTTCTACCTATGGCCCTGGGCCCTTGACTCTCCCCTTCATGGGGACCCCATTTACCTTGACTACTACTTTACGAATATTGCTGTATATTGAATCACTGGCCTAATCCTGACCAGAATTCCCAAGTGAGGTCCCCATTTGTCCAAACTCAGGGGGATCTACCTCTGTCTCTCCCTCGGGAAACAAGGTCCGGCTATTGGGTTGTTGATCTCCTGCCCCGCTCTGCTGTCTGTTGAGCCACCTCTTTCCCCTACAAGCATAGATTTCTGGTACTGGGTCAAGATCCTCGTTCCCCTCCTTTTATCCACCCTCCGAGTCTTCCGGGGCTTTCCCGGTGGGGAGAACAAATCCTGGCCAAATTCGTGGAAGGCCGGGGGGCGTTATCTATCTGGGCCATCCCCTGGGTCCCGGGTTCATTATTTTCTTCCACCTTCTCCCCAGGGAGTAGGATATCAAACCCCAGGAAGTCTCATCCGGTAAGGACTGGGTAAGGGAGTTTCGGAACTACTCCCACGGTCACCTTAGTGGGGTTTCTGAGAACTTCTATTTTTACAGGGATGGTCGGGTAGTAACTGACATCCCCGTGCACATAGTATATTCCTGAGCATTTGGCCCGGGATAGTTGGTCCTGCCCGACCAGCTTTCCCGAGACCAGCGTGATTGCACTTCCCAAGTCTACTAACGCGGTGGTCTCTATACCATTCATCTTAACGGGTCTAGTGTATCTATGAGGGACCATCACAACCCCTGCTAGACTTATTAGATTACATGGTCCCCCTATATCTCCCAGTTCGCATTGCATGGGCTCTTCTAGATTTGGGAATTGAGCAGTGATATGCCCCAATTCGCCACATGCATAACATCAGTACCCTGCTTGGGGCAGCCCCCCATTTTTTGGCTACTGGGCTTTATCCCCTGAGCCTTTCTCCCCCAGTCCTCAAGTCTTTCCGGGGCCTCTGGCTGCTCTTCAGCCTCCTTCCTCCCCTCCATAGTCCGGCCTGGTGCTAGGTCAAACCAGGGCCTCGGCGCAGAGACTTGTCTCCGATTCTGGCGCCTTCCTTCCCCGTGTTCTGCAAAAGTTCTTGGGCTGCTAGGTGTCTCTCTATGAGGGCAACTAGTCCATCATAGGAGGAGGGATCATTTTGGTGGACCCACCCCCGTATGTCTGGCAGCAACCCCCTCATGTACCTGTCCAACACGAGGATTTCCACTATCTTCTCCGGCCCATGGGTCTCGGGGCGGAGCCACTTCCGGGTGAGGTGGATTAAATCAAATAGCTGGGGCCTCAGCGGTTTGCTGTCCCAGTATTTCCACTCATGGAAGCGCTGGGCCCGTATGGCTGACATCACACCTGACCTTGCCAGGATTTCCGCCTTCAGCTGGGGGTAATCCATAGCTGTCTCTGTGGTCATATTGAAATAAGCCTTCTGGGGCTCCCCACACAGAAATGGAGCCAGGATACCTGCCCACTGGTCTTGGGGCCAGGCCTCCCGCAGTGCCGTCCTCTCGAAGGCAAGGAAATATGCCTCTATATCATCATCCGTAGTCATCTTCTGTAAATAGTTGCTTGCCCACAGCGGCTGGATCCCCTGGGGCCTGTGCATCAGCGTGGTCAGGGCTTTTAACTGGTTCACTACTTCATTCAGGGTGGCTCGATCTTGGGCTGCCTGGTTCATCAGTAATTGGTTCGTCTCCTGTTGGATACGTACTGACTCTTGCTGGGCAGCCATCTGCACCCTGGTAGCCTCTTGTTGGGCCACAGTGGCCTGTACCAATGCCTTCACTACATCCTCTTTTTTTTTTTTTTTTGGTGATTCACCCTGCCGTGAGATGGCTTGCCACAGAGCCTTACTCACTCACCACATCCCACTTCTCACACCACGTGTGGCAAAATACCTTGTTCGCCACAGTAGGCTCAATCCACCTCACCCAGAAGTAGGCCTTGGAGACTCAGGTTTGGGGCAAGGCGAATCCTTATAGGTGGCACAGGGTCCTGTTACTCCTCTTCTCAGTCAGTCCCTTGTGCTGGTTTTCCTTCCCTTCTGGGGAGCGAATGCAGCCTCCTTACTGGGAAGGTCTGGTGTCTTGCTGCAAACAGCCTACTGGCAACTTCCCTGCTCCTCTCCCTCCCTCACTCTTCCCCTCCTAGGACACATGGGAGGGTATAAAAAGGTCCCAAGTAGTTGGAGTCAGCTGAACCTAATTGTTTCCCTAGCAACCCATTTTCCAGCTGAACCTCATTGCCTGGTGGTTCTCTCTCCTCAGTGGATAGGGAGGGGCCTTTTAATCCCCTGGGACTAATTACTACCCCCCTTTTATAGCTGTTTGTCCTGGGTTTACCACAATATATATCTTCCTACTGTATTTTCCACTGTATGCATCCGATGAAGTGGGTTTTAGCCCATGAAAGCTTATGCCCAAGTAAATTTGTTAGTCTCTAAGGTGCCACAAGTACTCCTCATTTTTTTTTTTGCTGATACAGACTAACATGGCTACCACTCTGAAACATAGCAGGATTGGGCATTCATGAGCTGTTATCAGTATGAAGTAGTCAGTCAGTTTTATAAATGACTAAAGCCCACAAATGGGCTCATTGGTCTTGAGTGGGCCTACAAAACATTTATTTTTGTCATCCCTACTGCAAACTGAATTGATACAGTCTTTCCAACCACTATGCCCAGAGCTAGCCTGAGGATTTAGGACAAGATTAGTACACATCCCAAATGTAACAGGAGGGAGAGGGGAGAAATCTTTAGCCCATCCCCTCTTTGCTGCAAACTCCTTATGGAGCAGTTCAGAAGATCTGTTTGTTCCTTTTAATGCTAGCAATCAGTTCACATGTGTTCCTGTTTTCTAGACTGTCTTCACAAAAAAAAGTGGCTAGACACATACTTTCTTTATTCAAATGAAAGCTGGAAAATCTCCTTTACATTTCAAAGTCTCCACAAACTAGGGAGAACTGTGGCCTTGCTGACAGGTTTCAGAGTAACAGCCGTGTTAGTCTGTATTCGCAAAAAGAAAAGGAGTACTTGTGGCACCTTAGAGACTAACCACTTTATTTGAGCATAAGCTTTCGTGAGCTACAGCTCACTCTGGAATAAGTCAGGGATATATATTTCTCGGAAATATTCTGTAATTAGGATATAAGGTGTAGGTATGTGTATGTATGTATATTTATATATAGTTATTATAATGAAGCCCTTGAGAGACCATATATATATACATACACACACACCCCTTATATTCCTAATTACAGACTATTTCCAGGAAAGTACAGCATGCTATGGAGCAATTAAAAGAAAAGCTCTATATTATACAAAATAATGTTATGATAATATATATTTGTAAGGCACCAATTTCCATAATATCTAGGTGCCAAATTATTGCCCTCTTTGCTTTTGCCTTGTAAATATGCAAAATATAATGCTACAAAATCAGCATTATTTTGCATCCATATTCTGATTTATTATTAATTATTTGTATTACAGTAACTCCTAGAGGCCATAACTGACCTGTTCAAAGAGCAGGAGTAATCTGAGCAGAGGAAGATGTGTAAGGGCTATGTGCAAATCAGGGAAGTATCCACTAAAAAACGTTTACCTTGACACCTGAGCTCCATCTGGGAATGCTCCTTACACAGCCAGCTGTTCAGAGATCCTGCAGAGTAAGAACGGTGTGGGTTTTATGGAAGCTAAAGTCAGTTTGCAACAGTTGTGCTCTGGAATTCCCATGCTGGCCACTGTTACTCTTTGTTGTACGTACTGCATGTGTCAACAGGAGCCAGAGCCTGAGTTGAAATGTTCATTTTTTCATCTTAATGGCCAGTTGTGGCCGATGCCTGTAAATGTTCATAAAGTCGCAGGAAGCCTCCTCCATTGTTCTGGGGCTGGCCACAGTTGCAGATCTTGCATGCTATGTCTTGGTCCCTCCCTCCGACACTGCCACTATTTGATGATCCAAAAGTAGGTTGGAGTCTCCAGGGACCCTTGAGTTGCAGATCTCAGTCACAAATGTCAGATATACACCCTCAGTCAGAGGGCGTCAGACAACCTCAGCTTTTTCCCCAGTCAGTCTTCCTAATAGTAAAATGTAGGCAACTTATTCTTGTCCAGGACTCAATTTCTGGGAAATACACTCAGCTGTAGTCTGAATTAATTAGACGGCATAAACCCACTGAGAGGTACATACTGTGATAAGTGTCAGGCTACATCTACACTCCAAGCTAAGGGTGTGATTCCCCAGTTTGTGTTCACATACTTGCAGTAGTGTGATGAGAGCAAGCATGAGTGTATATAGCTGCAATAATGCGGGCAGCAGCAGCATGGCTTAGCCGTGCCGCATACAAATCTACCTGAAACCAGTGAGTATGTACTCACTGCTCCCCATGCTACCATAGCTATCCTATTATGTATACTTTTGGGAGCTCTCCTTGAGCTCTTGTGAGTATGTGTACTTCAGCACGGGAATAACACCCCTGGCTTGTAGTGTAGATATAGCCTTAGAAATACTTAAAAATAGCGGATACAGTGGGCCAGATTCAGCTCTCAGTCCACAGTGATGTAAATCCAGTGTCACATTCCAGCAACATGGCCACTGCCCATTATATTTTTGTGAGAAGCCAATCCGATACACTCAGCTCCTTGTGTGAAGGAATCCATTGTCACATTCAAAAAGACAAAAGAAACACAAAATACTGTCTCCATTTTTAAAGCACAAAGCAGAATGTTTTTCCAGAAAACCTGTTCAGAACCATGCTGCCCTATCACTTAAGAAGTATCCTGGGAGCCCAGGAGAGATAGCAGTTCAGTGCTATAGCAGCAATTAATTTCCCCTACTGAGAGTGAAGAATGTCTTCCTGTTTGGAAGTATGTGACCTTTGCATGAAGTAGGGGGCAGGATGTCGGAAAGGTGGGGATGGAGATGGTGAGTCAAGGCTGCAAAGTACAACGCTAAGGCTTCTATGTTTTCTGCTTCTTGGTCTGGAGTCCTGCCCACTACAGCATTAGCTACTGACCATGAAATATAGGGTTTTTTTTTAAAGGAGAAAGACTAATGAACTGTACAAAGCAATTGAAACACATTGCAATTTTTTTTATGTACAGGCTTTCATTAGTGGTGTTCAAGTTATCAGCAGGAGGTAAATCTGGCTTCCTCCTGTGCCGTTCATAGCAGAACCCAGATGCAGCGGAATCAGTGTGTTTCTGCTGCATTGTGGAGGAAGTGCAGGATTTGGGTTCATGCTCCCTACGTGCTGAAGGGCCAGTGTGCTTATCTTAGTGGAGAACATAATAATTTCCAGTGGCCAGTGGTTCATCTAGTGCAGCATCTTATCTCTGAGAGGCCAGAACCAGCCTTATAATAGATCTTTGTGGGATAAACTGCACCCAGAGAAAGGTTCCTCTTAACTTCCAGTCATTAGACATTGATTCATGCCCTGATAATTAATAATCCTTCAAAAATGATTATTTTTTAATGTTTACTATTATAAATTTGGATATTCTTATCTGTATAAATGCTCATTCATTTTTTCAATCCTGCTAAATTCTTCATCTCAATTATGTCTTGTGGCTATGAGTTACACAGTCTAATTGTGCATTGTGTGAAAAGTATATTGTGGCACGTCACCAGGTGGCACTGTAACATATAATTCCCCCAGTTCATGATGCTTGGTCTTGGGAAGACATTCTTTGTAGGTAGTTTTTGATATGGAAGTTTCAGAGGAGAGGGAGCTGTGCAAGCAGAGGAGAATTTGCTTTCTGCTTTTGGTCTCTGATTAGAGAGAAGTAGTCAAGAGGCAGTTGCTTCCTGGGATCTGAGCATTGGTTTTGGGCTGAGACTGCTGGAAGAAGGGGTTGTCCTGCATGTGCTATTTGACTATCATGATTCAGAAGTGGTGTATGCATGTACAATTAAATAAAAGTAAGTTACACTTAGAGCAGGGGTGGGCAAACTTTTTGGCCTGAGGGCCACATCTTGGAATACAAATTGTATGGCGGGCCATGAACGCTCACAAAATTGGGATTGGGGTGCGGGAGGGGAGGGGGTGAGGGCTCTGGTTGGGAGTGCGGGCTGTGGAGTGGGGTTGGGGATGAGGAGTTTGGGGTGTAGGAGGGTGCTCTGTGCTGGGACCAAGGGATTTGGAGGGTAGAAGGGGGATCAGGGCTGGGGCAGAGGATTGGGGTGCGGGAAGGGGTACAGATTCAGGCTGGGGGTGCGGGCTCTGGAGTGGAGCTAGGAGGTTTGGGGTGCAGGAGGGTGCTTCGGGCTGGGATCAAGGGGTTTAGAGAGCGGGATGGGGATCAGGGCTGGGGCGTGGAGAGAGGCTCAGGGGTGCAGACTCCGAGCGGCGCTTACCTCAAGTGGCTCCCAGAAGCAGTGGCATGTCTCTTCTCTGGCTCCTATGCAGAGGCATGGTCAGGCAGCTCTGCATGCTGCCCTATCCACAGGCACGGCCCCTGCAGCTCCCATTGGAGCACCGGAGAGGGCCAGTGGAGTGCGTAGGAGCCAGAATGGGCCATGCCACAGCTTCCAGGAGCTGTGTGGTGCGGCCCCCAATGCAGTGCCCTGGCTGGAACGCCAGAGCGGGGCAAGCCCCAGACCCCACTCCCCAGCAGGAGCTCGTGGGCCGTAGTTTGCCCACCCTTGACTTAGAGTATATCCATTGGAAACCCACCTGCAAGCAGCCAGACATCTGCTACCGTGTGGCAGAGGAATGACACTGGTGTCATAACAAAGGAACAAGTATTCCTTTTAGTCAGTTTTGAGCTTGCCACCTTTCAATTTCATTGAATGTTCCCTTGCACTTGTATCAAGACAGGTGAATAGAATTTACCAATGGGCCTTGTCTCTGCCATTCGTTATTTTCTGTACTTATGTCATATCTCCATTTATTAAGGTTCTCTCTCCGGTAAATAATCCCAATCCTTTCAATCTCACTTTGAGAAGTTTTCCATCCCGCTAATCATTCTCATCATTGCCTCTGACAACCTTCTAGTTCTGTAATACTAATTTTGAGACAGGGTGACCAGAACTGCACACAGTATTCCATATGAAGCTGTACCCTAGAGTCACATAATAGCATTATAATATTTTCTACATTTTCCGTCCCATTCCATATGCATTTTAATATTTAGTTATTTGTTTTGATCGCTACCTCACATTGAGCCGATATCTACACTGGGCTGCACCTATTGTTTTTGTTTTATTTTTCCTAAATTGATGCAGTTAATTTAGAACCCAGTAAGGTTTATGGATAGTTCAAATAATGCCTTCCAATGTGCACTACTTGGCAATTATCAACATATAATTTCATTAGCCATTGTGTTGCCCACCCACCCAGATTAGTTAGGCTGAGAGTGAGGGAGGGTCTGGAGGAGAGGCCTTTGTGAAGCAGACACTTGAGGTGGTAGCTGAAACTTTGGACCAAAAAAAAAAAATCATGACAGTGACCCAAAGCTTCCATCTGGCCTTCTGCTTGCAGCAGTCTTCCTATGTATGGAGAGGATTTTAGGTAAATTCACAATGTGTGTGAAGAAGGTAGAGAGCTTAGAAAATATGAATTCCACCGTTGAAACTATTTTGCCAGATAGATACAATGTCATTACTAGGTCGTGGGCAGTCAAACCTAGTAGTCAGAGTGGGAGTCAGGTGTCAGGCCTCGTCAGGTACCAGAGAGTCAGAGTCCGAGACAGGCCAGAGGGTAAACCAGGGGCCAGGTGTCAGGAGACAAACAGGGTCAGAAGCCAGAGTCTGGGATCTCTCATGCACACAGCATCTGAAGCAAGACAGGCAAGCAGTCTGTATTGTTGCTCAGCCCACTTCCTGTCATGGCTTCCTGGATTACATACCAGTGCTAGTCAATCAGTGAGCTGTGAGGAGCTGCTCCTGCTGGGCAGTACTTCCTGCTGGTCCCAGCCTCACAGGGTCCCCCCGTGGGAGCCCAGCCTAAGCTTCCTATGATAATATGGAGGCGTTGGTGGCCCAGAACTCTGATGATCCCAGTTCTAGCCCTGCAGGTTCTTACATACAAGTCTGGTCCAGATAGAGCAGGGGTGTCGAGCATTTCAGCTGGAGCAATAGCGTCAATGTAATTTACCTGCCAGAAGCCTACTTTGGAAATTGGCTGTCATATGTCCTTATACATCCATTTGAAGAATAGCCAGAGAATGATGGACCCTCCTGACTCTGAGACTACTGCCAGGAAAGAGCTAAAAAGAAAAATAGTTGTACAAATGCACAGTTCCAAAGGCAAAGAGTCTGGAGACAGTTCAGTGGCAAGAGAGATTGGAAGTTGAAAGAGGTCTGGGAACTGCACTAACATGGATCATTTGGTCCAGCTTCAAGTAGAAAGAAAAGAAAATGTGAAGACGAAGCATCTGAAATAAATAAATATGAAATATGTATTGTTGTGATTAGCCACACGGAAGGTATTTCAGGGTACATCAGATCAGATCCCTCTTTCAGGAAGCTGGGAGAAGTTACTGCATTCATCTGTCACCTAGGAGAAGAGAAAACCAGCATGGTGAGCAGCCAGATGGCTCACGCAACCAGGAGGTATAAAGGTTGAAAGATTTCCTGACAGAAGCCTCTATTTAAGCATAAGATCTCTCTGTGTTTACATACTATTTGTTGTTAAAAATAAGTGTTTGTGTTTGCAGTAATGAGAAACGTCTGGAGGTGAATTAGAAAAGTTACAAATGACTGTTCAGAGAGATTAATGTAGGTGATATGCAAAGAAATAGTCTAGGAGAGATGACTTCAGAAATCCATCTCCACAACTCTAACAAAGACACAAGATTACCAGCATTTTATCCACATAACAAAATGTCATTATCTGGCCAGTGATCCTGAGTGCAGGTCACTGTTGCTTAGCAACATCTCAGACATGACTTCTACAGTTTAACCACCTGTGGATACACATACATCAAAGTTTTAAAATTTTAATTATGTGAAATTACTAACCTGTGTTAAACTGCTTTGGAGAAACTATAGCAAGTCAAGAAATATGTTATTTTTCTGTTTTTTATTTGTTGCTGAGAAAAGGGAGGGACAAGAACCTGCCTTGGGGAGATGTATGGGGCAAGGAGTTCCCAAAAGGATCAGTTAGTACCCCAAAAACCCCAAAAAGTATTTGTAGAGAAGACCATCTTTTGGACATCTGGAGAAGTGGGTTTAAGTATGTACTTGAAGAAAGAGAAATAGAGGAAGTAGTTCTCTGACAACACAAGTACCATTCCCAGCTTCTGGCAAACAGAGGCTAGAGGCACCATCCTTAGGAAAAAGAAATACAAGTTATTTACAGGTTCAAGCAAACAAGCATATACACACAAATGAGTTACCACCAACGATTCCTAAAGACAGAGATGTAGTAATCTGTCAATCTAAAATGTCTTTCAGGGCGGATCCCGGGATAGCCCCTCGGAATCGCTGCCTTAGGTTAGTGTCTCTGGCCCTGTGAGAATTCAAACAGCAAAGAGATGAACAATTTTCTTGTGACCTGTTTTACCTTCTACATTTGGCTTTCCAGTCTATGAGAGGGGCTCCTTTACACATAGCATTTCCAAGATGTGATAAGGTCATTCACTAATCCTTTGTATTGTGAGTTCCCCAATGGCCTGTTTAATCTTGATAGACCTCTTTAATGTCAGGTTGAGGTGGGAGGGGGGGAGTGGGAAGATGATTCTCCTGCCAGTGATTCCCATGCCTGTGTTCACAAGTTCAGAGCAAACATTTTTAAAGTTACAAAGCAAAACTTACATATTCCTTATAGCATGGAATACAGGCATTATAAGTGAGATTAATGAATGCTGCAATTTAACAAGTATTTCACAGAGTCTAAACACTAAATACATTCTTATAAGACTAATACCTGTTTTGAATAAATCTAACATATTGGTGAGCTGGCTTGGTTTCCAGCTATGAGTTTGTCAGTTCTAGCTAATGCCTTCGACCTTGGCCAGAGCTGTCACTTGGCGTACCACTGTCACAGTTAGTAGAATAATTGTCATCATAAATAGAGCTCTTGCCTGATATGAAATCATCTTTTTGTCCCAGCGGAGACAGCGAAAGGTTATTTTAGCAACTGTTGTGATATTTGTCTATATCCTTCTCCCTCACCTATTGTGTGTTGCCTGTCTTTAAGGACGGTGGGGAGGGAAGGAAAGGGGAGGGGGAGAAGTAAACATGGAAATAACAAAATGTGTTCATATTTCCATTGTAATCACAATGCTTGTGTGTTTATATCATTTCCCTACTCTTCACTGGTTTTTGCCCTTTTGTATTTTAAGGTCTTCTGGAAGGGACAGTCTCTTACTGTGTTTGTACAGCACCTAGCCTAATAAGATCCTGATCCTGACTTGGGAGGTACCCTAATGCTGCCCCTAATAATAAATAAGGTAATAGATAGAGGAGGACATTGTCTTTGGGCTTCTTTGTAATCTAAACTGGCCATGTGGTCACTGAATGTTTGTATTATGGTAGCTTCCAGAGGCCCCCAAATGTATTCACACTGAAATTTGTCAAAAGCACCAAGTTTACACCCCCCATTGTTTCAAAAAATATGGTGGTATCTTTAATACCCCAAAAGTACACGGGATCACAGTTTTACATTGAATCCAAAAAGCAGGACTCAGTTTTACAAGTGATCCAGAAAGTAATATCTTCAACAGCAACAAAATGCCCTCGACATCGTACTGGGATGCTGGTTCTGTGTTAACTTAAAGAAACGTGTTACTGTAATGGGGTGGCACTTACCTCTTGTGAGTACCCCCTTGGGTCAAGTGTGTGCATGCCTGCAATTTTTCCTTGATTTCTTGGCTCTTGTTGCCCCCCATCAGCTGCTGCGCTTGTCTGGCAAGTCTTTAGTGACTCAGCTCTCCGGCTGAGTCACACTCTGTCCATGTGTGGAAACTAAACAAAATAAACCCCTTCTGAGGTATGCTGTTCAACTAGACCTATCTCAAAGCCCTCAGTAATGTCCTGTAGCCCTCCCCGGGCTCAGTCCCTTCTCAGTCCAACAGTGTCTGCCACAGCATTCCTCCATTGGCAACATCTCTCTAACCCTCCCTGGGCTCCAGTCCTCAGTCTGACCAACAGGGTGTATCTCAATACCCTAGTTGGCTAGCTTACGTGCAGAGGTTCTTGCTCTGGTGTGGAGCAGCATCCCCAGGGGTTCCTCCCTGGAGGCTCTTCGCCTGTCCTTTAGACCTCTGAGCCTGGCTGTCCAGCTGGGTCAGTCTCAGGGGTAACAGTTCTGTGTACAGTCTCTTCCCATGGCCTGTCTACACTCCCTTCTCTCAGGGCACACTCACTTCCCCAGTGGCTGTTGGGGAGGGGACCCGGGCCCACCTGCTATTCTGGGTCCCAACCCAGGGACACCCTCTAAGTAGCAGCCACGTACCATGTCCCTTAACTAACTGCATTTCCCTGAGCCACTTCCCCGTAGCCTGTCTTAATTGAGTCCTGGCAGCCAGCCAGAAGCTATTCCTTCACTTCTCTGGTCCCTGCCAGCAACTACCTGCCTTAGCTCTTGTAGCCAGCCAGGAGCACCTCTTGCTCCTCTGGTCCCTGCAAGCAGACTGAACTCAAGTTGGACCTGCAGCTCCTGTTATATGAGCCTGTTATATGGGCTCTGTTTGGCTGCTCCCTGCAGCCGGTTCTAGGCAGCTTGGAGGAGCTGTCTACTGCTCCTTTTCTGGGATGGGTGTGGCTGGACCCTGAGGCCTCCAGTAGTGGGTCTTTGGGTCTTGTCCATCCTGTCACAGTTACCTACTGAATTGCCAAGTCTAAAATATCAGTCATGTCAGAATATTTTCATATACTGTAATAGACTAAAATTTTAGTTAGAAATACAAGATATTTTTATTGTTTCATTGCCATAGTTTGCAATAAAGTGCAGAACAACCAGCCAAACGAGAATTGCATTTTAAATCATTATTTGGCAGTATTAAAAAGGATGCTACATCATGCCATACATTTATCACTGAGGGTAGAAAATACTTCATAATTTTTAAAAATTCTTTTACCGTCACCACATCAATCAGTTATGCTAAGGAGAAACTATTTTTATCTACAGCATTCTGTTACACAGGTTTTACATATTTTAGTAACACTTTCAAGTAATTATATTTTGACTGAATAAATATGTATATGTTTTAAAATATGCATTCATACTTTTTCAAGAACTGGGCTCAGCCTTATCTTTTTCTCGGTATGCCTTCTAAATGTTGTCTCAGATTGTTGCTCGCTGTTGGGTTTAATCAGAGCAATCTTTTATTTCAAAGTAATTTCCTGGGGCTTTAAATCTGTTTTTCAGTACACTGTTATCAGTGATCCTGTTGGTTTTCCTGGTAATGTTCCATGGTCTATGGGCTGTATATGTGCTCTAGCATTTTGTTGTTTTACATTAAAAAAAGAAAAACTTCCTTGTGTAAGATTAACCAGCAGCCTCCCCATGTTTATCACCTTTTACTTACTCTTAAGAGCTCCACTTACTAGATACATTCTTAAATTGCAAATTAATTCTCATGTCTCCTTATCATATTAGGAACCCATCACAAGTGAGCTTTATGATTACTTAATTTCCATTACTATACTCGTAATTGAGCTACATTTTACTGCCTTACTTATCCAGAATATTGGACAACAGAGGTAATTAAGAAGTACTTGGTTAGGGCTCTTTCACATTTCTCCTGTCAAATAAAGCTTTATTGAAAGCGTGAGTCTACTTTGAAAAGTGACTGTATGGAAGTATTTTAGGTCTCTGTCTTTAGGTCTTAATTTGTACGTCAAATGTGTTCAGTTAATAAGTAAAAAGATATTAACTGCCAGCCTTGCAAAGTCAACAGAATGTTAAATTCAAGGTTGGTTCTTTCCTTCTTGTGTATTAACATCAATAAGAATGGCATCAGTGTCATTTACTCTTCATGACACAAGAACTAGGGGTCACCCAATGAAATTAAAAGGCAGCAGGTTTAAAACAAACAAAAGGAAGTATTTCTTCACACAACACATAGTCAACCTGTGGAACTCTTTGCCAGAGGACGTTGAGAAAACCAAGAGTATAACAGGGTTCAGAAAAGAACTAGATAAGTTCAAGGATGATAGGTCCATCAATGGCTATTAGCCAAGATGGGCAAGGATGCCATCCCTAGCCTTTGTTTGCCAGAATCTGGGAATGGCTGACAGGGGATGGATCACTTGATGATTACTTGTTCATTCCCTCTGAAGCACCTGGCATTGTCCACTGTCAGTAGACAGGATAATGGGCTAGTTGGACCTCTGGTCTGACCCAATATGGCTGTTTTTATGTTCTTATCAAGAAAACAACACTTGTTCGGCTCTTTATTCAGAAACCAGTGTACAGGTCTGCAGTTCAGTGTATCTAGGAGAAGCTCACACACCTTGACAGTATGCTGCCTTTTAGGCATTCGCACCAGAACACATCAGGATAGACAGTTAAGGTTTCAGGCCTGCTTCACCAGTAAGGACCTCAAGGCACGGGCCTTAGCATGGGTGGCTCAGATTGTTGACCTACTTTGGCACTCAAATTATCAGCCACTAAATGAGTGAAACCTTTAACTCTGTCTTTTGCTTTGGCCCTGCCATTGGCACCATCCTGTGGGAGAGACTCAGACACCAGGACTTTGATGCTGGTGACTCAGTTGGTACTGGTGATGTCCACTCCTTGTTATAGATCACCTTTGGCACCACGTGCTCTGAGCCTTCAGCTTCCTTTGGTTCAGGCTTGTAATGCTGTCAAGGACATTTTGCATTCTGTGGTCTCAATGGACGCTGTATAATCAAGGTGGTACTACTCACTTCTCTCTCACAAATAGCAAAGCACAGAGATCCTTGAAGAAGAACAAAAGGACAATTACTGGTGACTGTTCTAATTTGAAAGTCACCTTTGTGCAGTCACACTTCCTGCCCACCCTTCCCTCTACCTCGGTGTTCTTATCCCGCTGTTTTGTGACTTCAGTTCCAGGGAATGCTAGTCCTTCATGGGTGAATGCACAGAGGCCAACTCTCAATGGCCAGCAGTTACCATTAAGGAACCTTTAGGGGTTTTTTGGGTTTTTTTTTAAACCAAATATGGCATTGTTGACACCAGTGTATCCCCACTGCCTTGTCTTGAAGCTGACAGTGTCACCTGGGCAATAAGGTAGACAGATGTAACTAACTGGAATTTAGTAAACAATTCTGTTGATGATACACACAAGAAGGAATTGAGTTTGACGTATATTCCCAGCAGTGTTGGTCTTGCAGGGCAGATGCAAAAAGCAGTAAAAACTTATCTTGGCTGCTATCGTAAATAGATGCGACTCCACATGTCATAAATAGATCCACGGAGTGCAAAGTTACTATTTTTATAGTTACTTTTCAGGGTAGTATCACCATTTAAAACTTGAACTATTAGCCACATTGTATAGACATAATATTTTTGTATCTTTTTAATATAATTATCAGAATATTGCTTTTAATTGGAAATATAATTTTTCAGAGCATATTTGTGATACATTTTTATGTGTGCAGTCCTGATTCCTTCAAATATCTCTTATCCAGAAGAAGATTTCCTGCTCTGCGGGATAAATTCTATTCTCTAGCACAGAGTTCCTATAAAAAGGAGATTCTTTTTGTACAGGTCAGTAGGATTTTTAAAGGGCCAAGACTGAATTAATGATTTTAGCCGATTTTAATAGTGGGCCTGTAAGTTATAGTTTAACTTCAGTATACTTGCTGTTCATCTCTAGCAATACAATGTTAATTATGGAGCGGGGCGGTTAGAATTACTATCTGTCATTTTAAAACAATTTAAAACCTGTTATCTATCTTTGAGGCAATGAAGGGCTCACTGGGTATTATAGATACGATCAATAAATATCAAATGGAGGATTTCTAGATCAATTATGCAAAGCAGAATTGTTGCAGAAGAGCTGCAAGGTTTTAGGGTTCACATATTTGTTAAAACTTTAATTTTTATATTTTCGTGAGATTACAGAACATTTTTTGCAATTTTTAAGCTTTTACTTAAAACTGTGCTTTAAAGAAAATTGTGCCAAACTAAACTCTGGTATGGGTGAGTCTGATGGGTGGACTAGGCTCTGAGTCCCCTGCTCGAGGCCTTATGGCCCTGCCACACCCTGGCCCAGAAAAGGACAGTAAAGAGGTCCTCCAAGCTGCCTAGAGCAGTTGTGTGGGAAGTAGTCAATCAGGGCCCAGCAGGTCAATATAAGAAGAGCTGCAGGGCCAGAGCGAGTTTAGTTCCTTGCTAGAGCTGGGGGGAGTGGACGGTGCTCCAGGCTGGCTGCTGGTACTCTACAAGGACAAGGCCCTGAGCTAAGGGTGAAGAATGTGCGGGAACCACGGGGAAGTGGCCCAGGGAATTAGAGCAGCAGCACAACTTAGATAAAGGGACACAGCGACAGCTGCTATCTACTGGGTCCCTGGGCTGGGATCTGGAGTAGTGGGCTGGCCAGGGTCCCCTCCAACCCCCACATTAGTTGCTGGGGGAAGTGGCCTGGACTTTGAGGCATCCCAGAAGGGGGCTGAACTGTAGGGGCCCAGCTGAAGAGCTGGGACCAGAAAGGCCCTGAGAGGGCGAAGACACTGACTCTAGGGAAGGAGCACTGCCCTATTCTGGAGCAGGAACAAACTGAAAGAGGCCCCTGTTGGACTTGCACCCCAGAAGGGGTTTGCTTTGCTTTTAACACAGAGACAGATGGTGTGTGACTTGGCCGGAGGGCTGAGTCAGCGAAGACCACCACAAACAGATAGAGAGTGCAGGCACACACACTCGGCTGGGGGTGCTCGCCAGAGGTGAGTGCAACTCCTTACAGTGAGCAACATCCTACAGTTAACCAAAAATATTTAACCAAAGCCTTCCTCTTCATCCTCTCTGCCCTATTTTTTAGAATTTCTTTTGAAAACAAGTTAGATCCAAATACCAGATTAGGTCTTGCAGATCTATCTATTAGGCAAAAAAAAACAACAACCCCAACAAATTATTGAGGCATTTCTAAGTAAAAGTCACATAACAGAACTTCAACTAAGAGGAATAGGAGGAGGTAAGGAGAATCTAGGTAGGGACATCTCTGAGAATCTGGGTTTCCTGCAGTCAGCGGTTTAGGACCAAGTCTGAAGAGCCCAAGATTTATTGTGTGACCTTATCTCACTTCTTTCCCCAAACTCCTACACTATGTAAATGAGACTCAAGTGGGGGTGGGTCAGAGAATAAATAGTGGCTGAAATAATCTGATTTTGAGGTACCTTCTTTTTTGGATGCCTAGCTTTAGACTCAGTTTGGGCATAATTTTCAGAGGTGTAGCACACCAACAACTTCAGTGTAAGTTAGCGGGAACTATTTTTGCTCAGCACCTCTGCAAAGCAAAAGATGGGCACCCACAATCATGAGGTATCTTCATCCAATGAAGATGTTTCTAGTGGCATCCCCCAGTAATCTATTTTTGGCCCAGTGTTATTCAATATCTTCACCAGTGGTCTAAAAGAAAATATAAAAACATTGCTGGTGAATTTTGAAGTTGACAAAAATTAATGAAGTAATAAGGATGGGTCAGTTCGACAGAGTAACTTGAATTGATTGGTCAGTTGGGATCCCTTGAACAATATGCATTTTAATATAGCTAGTGCAAGGTCATGTCTCTAGGAACAAAGAATATAGATCATACTTACTGGAGGGGTCTGTATTTTGTAAAGCAATATCTCTGAAAGGAACTTAATGGTCATGGTGGATAATCAACTGCTATAGCTTGAAGTACGATGTGGTAGCTAAGAAAGAAAATGCAATCCTTGGATGTATAAATGGGAATATTGAGTAGAAATAGGAAGGTGATATTACCACTGTTTATGTCATTACTGAAACCATTACTAGAACACTGTGTTCAGCTCTGTTGTCCACACTTCAAAAAGGTTGATGAAAAGAGTTATAAGAATGATTTGACGTCTGACAAACCTGCCTTACAGTGAGAGACTAAAGGAGGAGAGAACATGGAAATAAGTAGAAACTCTGTAATCCTGTGCAGAGATTTATTATAAGAGAATTTAAAAAAAAAATACAGTGCAGTTGAGGTGAAGTCAATGCAGAATTTACAAAGAAAGACTAGAATGAATAATGTGCATGGGTAGAAAAAGGAACGTAGCTCGTCTGTTCGATGGAAATTGGTGTCCCTACATCTGATGGGGCAGCCTATACAGCTCATGATCTTGCCCAGGATTACCAAAAACTCAAAGCTGCTATTCCAGTTCACTAGGGAAATCTGACACCCACTTTTCCCCAAATAAAATAAAATCTGCGTGTTTCTGAGAGGAGCATCGTTAGTCCAGAGACTAATTTGTGCGGTAGCCTAGATGCTACAGAACCTATGCTAGTGCTGTCTGAAACCTGAATACTAAATGAGTCCTCAGAATGCGGAACTAATAGCGTCTGGGCAATTCACCAAGGTACTCCTTCAAGTGGAAGGGACAGGGTCCGTAGGTACTGGAACATAATACTGGCAGTGGCTTCAAGCAATTGAAGTAGAAATGTGCACAAAAGCTTGATACGTAGAGATGGATATATTTTGATATTTAATGGATCACAGGTACTTTAGCATACTAAACAAATGCTGCACAGAGCATGTTTTTGTTCCATTTTGGTCCAAACTTTCTTGAACACAGTCACTTACCTTCAAAGAACTTGAAGGTGCAATCCTAGCACAGACAAGATCCTTTTGCATTCCATGGAATAGGTGCCACATTTAAAGTACAGGGTCACGTGAAATAAGCAAAGGATAGCAACGGGGTAAGGTTAGATACTGTTTGGTAGTATCTATATAAAACTCGGAGAATATCATTTAGTATGTCACGCTGAAGCCTAAGTCAGTATGAGTGTCAGTATGAGTCAGTATGAAGTGATGGAAACAGCTGCAAGCATGATTGAGAGCTCTTTTTGTTCAGAATATCACCAGGTTGAGTCATCATCGGGATTTGTAGTCTGTTACCATCCAGTTTTTAAGTTCTCAACCATTTTGACTTTACCAATTACAGCTTGCGGTATAAAACTACAGTTACATGTCTGTCTGTGTCACGCCAAGAGTCCAAGACCATTGTGACATCAGAGGTAACTCAGCCAATGATCACCCTTACACTACAGATAACGGGGATGCAACCATTTCACTGAGTGTATGGGAGAGACATAGGGCCAGCTCTACAGTTTTTGCCACCTCAAGCAGTTAAAAAAACTGCTGCTGCGGACAGCAAAAGGGAGAAACTGCCGCCACGGCCCACGGGACAGAGGAGCTGCTGCTGAATTGCCACCGCTGCGGAAACGCTGCCGCCCCTTTCTAACTGCCGCCCCAAGCACCTGCTTGGAACGCTGATGCCTGGAGCCGGCCCTGGAGAGACAGGACAGATGGTGGATTACTTGGCCAAGTTGCCACCTACACAAATCAGCACAATTCTCCCAGCACAACCCCTCTGACGCTAATCTATACAACTATCCCCACAACATAACCAGCCAGGAGTGGGGAGTGCCACTTAAAGTGGATGGATCATAGATTTGCTCTCCTTTTTCTGCCTGACCTTCGACTTTTCCTCTAGGGCCCCCCTATGCCCCGAGCAGCCTGACCCCTGGCCCATGATTCCCTAAACCCCCTCCCTCCAAATTTGAGTGTTTGGGGTTATCGTGTGCATTGGTCACATAGTCTGTAGAACTGGAGGGGCACCCAGGCTATGGCTGGATACCTTTTGGCCGGGAACCTGAGTGGCGTTGGGATCTGGTGCACTAGGGTTTCATGTCACTCACTCAGATTTGGCCCTGTCACCTCTCCATGCAGCCAGGCCAAATCTGAGTGTGTGACATTGAAACCTGACACATGGGTTTGCAGTGCCACTTAAGTTTGGCCTGGCCAAAAAGCGGTGAGGCTATGGTCCAGGTGTCCCTCTTGGCTCTGTGGCCTGTGACCAGCACACACAGTAACTGCAAACACCCATAGCCCCTCACCCTCATAGCTGCCCTTGTTCATCACCTGCATAAATCAACGCAAATCTCCGACTGCAACTCCATGTAATAGGGCAGTCTGTCTCTTTAAGAGCTAGGTGGGCCAGAGAGCCGCTGGTCCTGTGCTGGAGGGAAGCCCAGCAGGCAGGTACTGGGAATCAGCTCACCCTGCTCAACAGCTGACATTGACTGGGTCTGACTCTCAGCTGGAGTATATAAATGAGCACATCAGTTCCATGAGGAATACACTCTCCTGTGGCTGCAGCAGAAGGCTGTGAGAGGGCAAGCAGGCCCCACAGACGCCACTAGGCTGGGGAAGGTCCAGCCCCCATATCTGCTAGAGGGCCCCACAGTTTCAGTTAAGAACTGAGCTTTGGTGGTGGTTGTTTCATATTTCCCTTTGTGTGTGTTTTAAAGAATAAACTGAGCTCTGGGGAAAAGAATACAAATGGAACCAGACATGGATTTTTGTCCCAGGCTGGTGATTAGATCCATCCGCCTACAACCCCTACATCCAAATCAACACAACCACCACACACAACACAATCGGCATGCAGAATAACCCCCAAAACACAATAGCCTCACACCACAGCACACACCTCTCATTCACCGCCTACACTGTGGTGGACTTGCTTACCTAAGTCAGATGTGCTCCAAGTCCTCTGCACTTCTACTCACGCGTCTGATTGAATGTTTTGTATCTTTGTCTAGAGTCTTTTGTAAAATTGGAAATAAAAACCCAACTAGGCAAATGGAAGAAAAAGCATTTTACATTTTGAACTACAGAGATATAAAAAAAAATGTTCGTGTGAACTATTTCAGCATTAAAATTGTCCAGAAGGAGATGGAAGTGCATCTGTGCACTGAAATATAGTGCACTGAAAAAGTGTTCTTAAAATGAAAGGCATTGTATTACATCTTGATACCTAATTTAGGTTCTGTATCAAAAACTAATAAAAGAGTTCTATAGCTTCTCCTGACAAGATTTGACAATATAGGATGCCTGCTGTTATATTTTTAAAGAATGTCCAATAAAAGAGGTTTGATTTTATTTTTCCAGTGAATGGATTAAAAAGTTTTCTGTAGAAATACTGTGAAAAGTATTTGAAGTTATCACCTCTCTTCTGATAAATGTTTTTTACAGTTAATATACTCAGTTTTCTCTGTCTTTGTGTAAAAATCTTAAACTGATGCTAAAACAGTGTTAGGGGGTTTTTTGTGTGTGTGTTGAGAGAGCACTTCAGTCCCTCAGTCATAAGTTCCAAAGCTGTGGAAGCTGAAGAAAGCTGTGACCTTGTTTACTACCGAAATTACTAGCTGGCATTTGTCTAGTCTTTTGGCACTGTCTGCTTTTAAGCTATCATCAGTAACATTACATTCATTTGTTTCAATGCAAAAAAATGATAGACTGAACACTCTTATTTGGTTCCGTCAGTACTGATATCTACTCAAGTGTTTACTGCATTCTTTAGTATTGGTTCTGAACTCTTTTCCTTGACCTGATTACTCGAAGAGCCTCTATTAAGAACATCAGTGACACATTTGGAGGACTGTATTTTCTGTATTAATTCTCTACTCTTCCTTCTTATATTTCAGGGGCCTTGTGTCAACTCCCTGGTTCCTCTTGTCACTCTATTAGGACCAATAACTCAAGAACCCACTTTTTCACTTTGTTGTGACGTTCTAATTTTGTGCACATATTTTCGAAGTATTATTAACTTCTACCCACCGATGTAAAATACATAGTTTGTGAGATTGCCACTCCAATATCACTTTCTCCAGTCCACAGCTCTTTCCTTTGCAGATTAATGTTTTTCCCATTTCCTAAAAGTGGAAATCTGTGTTGAATGACTTATGAAGGAGAAAATCAGTTTATTCACATGTAAGTGGAGAAATCCCAGTTAGTGTCTTGGATATATTGAGAATGTTACCCTCTTATTTTCAAATTTCTTTGTAGGCAGAATTACAAATATTGAATAGAAATGTAATTTTAGGGAGAACCATTGTGCTGTACTATCTTAGTGCTGTAGCTCCTGGCTTCCATTTGAATTTATAATACCTCAGTGGCTCCAGAGTTTCTGAGGTATGGTGCTCACACACCACAAATAGGGACATTGTGGAAAAGGCTAATTTGAAAAGCTCCGATTACAAGTTAGTAACATAGTTATCATCTGAACAGTTTCAGTACCACTTAGAATTTTAAATCAGTTTAGAGAAAAAAAAAGTACTTTCTTTCCAAAACTTTTGTCAAGTGATCTCTTGGTTCTGATTAAACAATTACATTTTATCAATGGATTTTATAAGATAAATACAGTAACAAATACATTTTATTTAAGAAAGGAAAATCATTTGCAAACAGCATAGGTTTTCTGAAGACTTTCCCACTACTTTGTTCTAAAATTAGATTTGCACTTGAGCAAGATAAAGATAATATTTTGATTAGATGGATATATAATTGCTGTTCTCAGCCCAGCTCAGCAGGATTTCCGTAAGAGTCCATGCAGATCTTGAGTGTTTTAATGCTAAACTGTTTAATTTAGTCCCTGGTTTCTGTGTGCATAAGTGCTTTTTTTAAAAGGTTGGGGGGTTTTTTTTGTTTGTTTTTTTAAAGAGATACTTTCCATTGGGTATAACCTCAGAAAAGCTTAAAGCATTATTCATGCTGTTTGCCCTTTTTCATTTAGCAATTTTTTTAACTACGTGAGCACCAATCATCATAATTCTACTTTGTTCAATTCTTTATTTGTATACCACCAGCATCAGTGCTGTCAGTGGAACTTTGAAAATGGTTTGTTAATTAATTCATACCTGATGGTTGAGTCTGCTGCATTAGGGCAAACATTTATACGGTCAGTCATAAAACAATGTAAGATCATTTTGAATTATAATTTGAAGAAAAATAAATCAAACTTTGGACCTAAATTACTGAACAGTGATTTTTAAAGCTGGCCACTAAGGAAAACTATAGTTTTGGTTTTTTTGCTCTGATATTAACAAAGCTGACAGTTTACTTAGATAATAATGCTGATTTCCATGCAATTAGTTCTATGGTGCACCAGATTCAGCATATCATGACACTGGCTGTACATATAAAGAAGTGTTCAGAATGTTCTTTTATACTGTCAGTTTCAAAGGATTAAGAAGGATATAGAACTAATGGATTGTGTTGCTCACTAATTAATCTTTATGATTAAGGTTCTGTCAATATTCAGTTTGAGAAACAAAGAGTGTACCCTGCTACTAGTGTAATTAGATTGGGTAAAACTCATGCTGCGTGGAAAATTTGCAAAATTCTCAGAATATTTTTGATATATAATGTAATATTTTTATTGTAGTACCAGTATAATGGGGTGTATTGCCCCTCTAATGGACAGTCTGGAGCTTACAACTAAAGCTATGTCTACACTTACTGTACCGTAACTGCAGCATTGTAAGGCTCCTGTGTAGCCATTGTATGCTAACGGGAGAGAGCTGAGGCTTGTGAGGCTTGGGTTTTGAACCTATAAAATTCCAATGTAGACATCTGGGCTTGATGCCTGACTTGCTGCACAGACCTCAGAACCAATTAAAGCAATATATAGCTATTAGGGATGAGAGTTGATTTTCTTTAGTCCCAACATTCTGGAAATAATTGTAAAAGACTCTGCTTCCCATAACCTTTGAAGGAAAATGAGAGGACCTCAAAGCAGTTTTATATGCCGCCTTCTCTTTTTCTTTCTCTTGTCCTAGAAATTGTAGAATGGAAGTTGTCTTACAGATTGAAACCATGCTAAAGCTCATACCCACTTCCCCCTGGTTTTTGAGAGATTGTTCCAAAAAGAAGTTTCTGCGTGATGAAGCCATGCTTGCTAGTCTTCTGCCATAGGGTTTGGCAGAGGTAATGCCATGAAAGACAGAAGGCTACTCATTGGTTACTGTTGGTCTCTGACCAGTAGCAGGTGTAAGAAGAAAAAGCATGGCTAAAATCCTCATGTATGTGATAAGGATTGCTCTTAAGCTCATCTCCTTAGAAATACCCATCTTGACCCACTGCCCCATCTCATTTTTACCCTTCTCACTTGAAAATAAGATCAAAAGTGCAAGAGACTTGAGACTTAATTCTGCTTAGTGCCAAAAGGACTATACCTAGCATCAGATTTTCAACAGATCTGAGTACAGTTGTGGCCAGAGTTTCAAAAGGACTCAGCTCCCATTTAAGCACCTAAATGAAGTGGCCAGCCTTTCAAAAGCTCTCAGCGCTCAGCAGCTCCAATTGAAATGAGAACTTCTGAAAATCTGACTGCTTTTGTAGGTTCATAAGTGTAAGCTGTTGGGTGTTGAGCTCTTGAAACTATGGGCACTAATGTTCTTAAGCTTATTTAAGCCCACACGAGGAAGTCCATTACTATACTCGAGCACAACAACCATTTGCACCAGTTTGCACTATGTAAGAGCTTGCAGAATGCAGGACTGAAACCTCTCCCATTCTTCTCTCTCCCCTCGACCCCCAATCTGATTTCTATTTGGTCTCTTTTATTAAATGAATTGATGGTCTTCTAATTCCTAGTGGAAAGAGAACCACATCACATTGATATCGTTGTTCGTAGTACAGAAGGGATTGACTGAACCTGGAGACTGCTACCTTTAGAGGTGATCCCACTAGATCACAGTGTGGCATAAGTGCAGCAGCGAAGAGAAGCTGTTATTGCTCTTGTTTGTCTATCCTTGTCATGGGACTAAGCAGAGATTATTCCAGCAACGTTTCATAAGTACTAAATGTAAACACTTTTAAAAACATCAGAATGACCATACTGGGTCAGACCACAGGGGTCTTCCAACAGTGGCAAATGCCAGGTGCATCAGAGGGAATAAACAGAACGAGTAATTATCAAGTGGTCCATTCCCTGTCACCCATTCCCAGCTTCTGGCAAACAGAGGCTAGGGATACCATCCCCGCCCATCCTGGCTAATAGCCATTGATGGACCTATCCTCCATGAACTTGTCTAGTTCTTTTTTGAACCCTGTTATAGTCTTGGCCTTCACAACATCCTCTGGCAAAGAGTTCCACAGCTTGACTGTGCATTGTGTGACGAAATACTTCCTTTTGTTTGTTTTAAACCTGCTGCCTATTCATTTCATTGGATGACCCCTAGTTCTTGTGTTATGAGAAGGAGTAAATAACACTTCCTTATTTACTTTCTCTACACCAGTCATGATTTTACAGACTTCAATCATATCCCCACTTAGTCGTCTCTTTTCCAAGCTGAAAAGTCCCAGTCTTATTAACCTCTCCTCATATGGAAACTGTTCCATACCCCTAATAATTTTTGTTACCCTTTTCTGTAACTTTTCCAATTCCATTATATCTTTTATTTGAAATGGAGCGACCAGATCTGCGTGCCGTTTTCAAGATGTGGGTATACCATGGATTTATATAGAGGCAATAGCTAATAAGACAGAAAATATCCTATCCCTTTCCAAACGATTCCCAACGTTCTGTTAGCTTTTTTGATTAGTGCTGAACATTGAGTGGATGTTTTCAGAGAACTATCCATTATGCATCTTGTAAAATTATATCTAGATAAAATGAAAATGCCCTTTGTCCATGTTTTATGGCTATAAAACATGATGTTGAAATTTTTTTTAGAAATTACTATATATACACACACACACACAGAATGGCAAGCAGAGAACATATTTAAAGTAAATTTGCCATAATGAAATCAATATATGATGAAATCCATGTGTAATTATACACATGTTAAAGGAGAGTCCTTTGACTTTTTCAAGAAATTGGTGAAGGCAATTTGACTTGATTTACAAAAGCATCTATAATTCTCGAAGTTACTAGTGCAGAATACCACACACCCTCCTCCCCCATAAAATCACTCTGGGCAGTCAGTCCCTTCATAAAAATATGTTAAACCTTTTCTGTGTGGTGGGAGTGCCACAAATTTCAAATTTAGTCAGGGTTTTCCATTTGGGCCCCCAAACTACAGGGGAAAATCCCCATCTCCTCTACCCTGTTCTCTTCTGTCTTCTCACAGCCATCAGGGATTGGGGAGCCCTCAGAGCATCCTGCTATCCTGTCCTCCACAACCCATGCACACAATCCCTGCAAAGGAAAAATCCTCCTCTGGAGAAATCACACCCACTATTGCTGGTATTTTCTGCTTCTCATTGGGTCCAGGGAGAAGCTTGGGGCCATCATTCACCTCTAGGGAATCATGGTGCAGGTCCTGATGTGAGGAGTTGGCCTGTCTGTTGTCCACCATCCCCACTTTCCTACATGTGCTCTCAACTGCTGCCCTGGTTGCCACTGTTGCGACCCTGTCGATGATTTTCAGCAAGTCGGTGAATTCATTCCTAATCTAATCTTTGCAAAAGCCTTTGTGCTTACTGTAGTGCGAGAGACAGAAAAAGAAGAAAAACATTTTGGTTTGAGAAAATCTTAAATCCTGATTACCTTACTGCATGCATTAAAAGTGGCATTCTGAAGAAGGGAACAACCTGCATTTATCTCGGAAGATTTTTAGAAAGTATTTGTTGTAATTGATTTAACTTGACGATTCAGTCTCACTTAAATCATTTTCTAGGGAGTAAAGTACTTGACCATATGAAATAAACATTACACATTTCCTTGCTTTCGTTTCATTGATCATAGTTATTCAGATTACCTATTCCTGAACTTAAATATTTGCTTTATGCATGTGAAATGAATATTTTATAAAAGCACTGCCCAAACCAAATATTGTAAATATTGGGAAGAGATTCTTTTTTATAAAAAATAAATGTAATATCCATAAGGCATGCATTTCACCTTTAGGGTATACAAAATGCAACAACCATAGATGGGTCTAGTGCAGTGGTCCCCAAACTATGGGGCACGCCCCCCCCCAGGAGGGTGCGGAGGAACATTCGAGGGGGGGCAGGCCAGCCCCCATGGGGGACAGAGGGAACACCACCCAACCCTGCTCTGCCCCCATCTCCACTCTGACCTCAGCCCTGGCCCCAGCCTCGGCCACCGGCTCCCATCCCCACTCCCGGACACAGCTCTGCTCCCAAACATGGCTCCTGGCCCTGATTGTAGGCCCACACCTTGCCACAGCCCCTGGCCCTGACCGCAGCCTCGCTCCTGGCTGAGGCCCCAGTGGCAGCGCTGGCCCTGCTCCCAGTCCCGGCTCCCAACTGTGGCTCCTGGAGGGGCGCAGACCAGGTAAGGGAGGGATGTGGACAAAAATTTTGGGGGACAATTGGTTTAGTGATTGGCTACTCATGCACCTCTATATTAAATTAACATTTAAAATGAAGAATTTTAGTTGTTAATTTACTAGATTTTATCCTAATATTATTGAGCTTGAGTGTCTTGTGAAACACTTGAATGTCCTGACTAAAAATAATATAGGAAATAATCTTCCCAGCTCACAGCCTGTGTTAGCAGAATGCATTTCCATAGGGCTTATGAAGGGAGGAATTAATCCCCAGTTGCAGTTGCAGCACATATAAGTGGCACATGGGGGCTATAGAACCTTATGGAGGATGTGATAAACTGTCCTCCCCACTGTAATAGAACTGAATCTGTTCTGGTTAGTCAGGAGTGGACTCTAAATGATCATAGGGGTACAATAGGGGGAGCAGTATTTACCCCAATAATAAGCTTCTATAGTACATAACATTTTAAAATTCCTCTTATTACTACAAAACATTTTGGAGCTTCCACATCATGCAAAATATACTACAGTATATTGACAATAACTGGACTATATGAGGACAGACATTCCTGTGACGAGTTCGGTCACAGAGACCTGCTTGGGACTGTCACCTGTCATGCTGAGATTACCTCTGAGCCTGTTTTCCCTGCCAAAGCTTGGGACTCCAGAGCCCTGCCTTGTTGAGCCAGACATGCAAGCCTGATACAACACAGACCCAGGTCTGGTCCGTGCCCCCAAAGCTGCAGATTTTAACCAAAAACTACTCAGCAGGTCACCTATCCCCAGCACCCAGACACCCAGTTCCCAATGGGATCCAAACCCCAAATAAATCTGCTTTACTCTATATAAAGCTTATACAGGGTAAACTCATGCATTGTCCATCCTCTATAACACTGATAGAGAGATATGCACAGCTGTTTGCCCCCCCAGGTATTAATCACTTACTCTGGGTTAATTAATAAACCAAAGTGATTTTATTAAGTATAAAAAGTAGGATATAAGTGGTTTCAAGTAATAACAGACAGAAAAAAGTAAGTCATCAAGCAAAATAAAGCAAAAACACGCAAGTCTAAGCCTAATACATTAAGAAACTAATTACAGGTAAAATCTTACCCTCAGAGATGTTCCAATAAGCTGCTTTCACAGACTAGACTCCAAATCCTTTCCTCTGGTACAGTCCTTTTTAGTTCCAGCAGACATCTTAGGTAGAAATAGGGGTTTTCTCATGACTGGCACCCCTCTTTGTTCTATTCCACCCCCTTTTATAGCTTTGGCACCAGATGGGAATCTTTTGTCTCTCTGGGTCCCCACTCCTCCTTCTAAATGGATGGGAAAGTACCAGATTTAAGATGGATTCCAGTATCATGTGATATAGTCACATGTCCTGTGAGACCCCAGCCTCCATTCTTCTGGGCCTGACTCACAGGAAGGCTTGCAAGTAAACAAAGCCATCTACAGTTAATTGTTCTGGTTAATGGGAGCCATCAAGATTCTAAACCACCATTAATGGCCCACACTTTGCATAATTACAATAGGACCTCAGAGTTATACTTTATATTTCTAGCTTCAGTTACAAGAATGTCATATGCATACAAATAGGATGAACACACTCAGTAGATTATAAGCTTTGTGATGATACCTTACAAGAGACCTTTTGCATAAAGCATATTTCAGTTACATTATATTCACATCCAAAGCATATTTTCATAAAACATTTGGAGTGCAATGTCACAATTCCATCTTACCTTGAAGTACTGCAAGTACTTAAAATATATCACTAATGATTTAGATATGTATATTGGTTTGGATATCCTCTATGTACTCCTACAAATTGACTGATCAGATAGGGTTACAGTAAAATTTGCAGGAAATATATTTATGAATCAGGTATAAGAAAGGGAGTTTTATTACTTGCATGACTGATAAACCTGGGACATTTTTGTGGAAGATAGCCGTTGGGAATAATAACTTAGTGACAAAACAGAAAAAGGGTAATAATTCATAAATTAGTAGGTCATTAATCTTGTCTTTATGAGAGAACAAGCTAATTTATTTCAGAGAAGATTGAACCTGAGGTACAATTTATAATCTTTTTGATAGCCTAGTAATGTTGAAAGACTCATAATGTAATGCTATATTATTCATCCTTTGAACTTGAGCTATTTTTATGAAATAATGGAGGGAACAGACAAGAGAAGTATCAACTTTTTGGAACACAGTAAAGCAACAGGGAAGTATTGGTTTGCTGTACAATTTTCAGAGAGGTGAGAATTGAATAAGTGGGCAATATCATTTGTGAAATAGAGCAGCATTGTAAATGAAGATTGATTGCATTTTTAAAACACAATAGTTGCCATTAAAATATCATTTGAAAATAACGTCACACATTAAGCCTGATTGCCTCCTTTCTACAAAATAACCCAGTGGAGGGGAGAGTGGAGGAGGAAAACATTGTATGAGTTCTTTTCCAAGCTCTTAGCTGAGGTAGGTGGGATATGTCCTCCCTTGTGGAACAAACTGGATGATGGTGTCTTCAAACCCTGTGGATCTCAGTTCCAGCTGTATTAAAGTTCTGTGCCTCTGCACTACTCTATATTCCATGTAGGTCTTTCTGCATTGGTAGCTACCCTTGGAAGTCCTCATGAAGGTGGGTTCTTCAGCATAAAGGGAACCACAGAGAAGCTATTGTCGCTGCAAGCTGCATTCACTTTTTGCGAATTCCCTGAAGGGCTTGTGGGGGGATGCTCCTGGGAATAACAGTACCTCTTTCTGCTCACAGCCACTATCTTGCCTCACATGTCTTCCCCTCCTCTTCTGCACTGGGCCCTCTGCAGAGTTCACGGGGAGGCTGACCCTTTGCCCTGGATCACAGAGAGATGTGTAGATCACAGGGGGAGTGTTATGGTCAATGGTATCTGCAATATTATAGTTATTTTCTATACTGAGTTATGTCCTGACTGGCTTTAAAAATGGTCTTAATAAGTTTATGGAGAGAATGATATGATGAAACTGCTTACAATGGCATGTAGCCACCTGCGACTGCTGGTAGTAAATATCTCCAAGAGCCGCTGATGGGACACTAGATGGGGAGAGCTCTGAGTTACTCCAGAGAATTCTTTCCCAGGTGTCTGGCTGGAGGGTCTTGCCCACATGCTCACGGTCTAACTGATCACCATATTTGGGATCGGGAAGGAATTTTCCCCTGGTTCAGATTGGTAGAGACTGTAGGATTTTTTTGCCTTCCTCTGCAGCATGGGGCACGGGTCACTTGAAGGTTTAAACTAGTGTAAATGGTGGATTCTCTGTAACTCAAAGTCTTTAAACATGATTTGAGGACTTCAGTAACTTAGACAGAGGTGATGGGTCTATTACAGGAGTGGGTGGGTGAGGTTCTGTGGCCTGCAGTGTCAGATTAGATTATCATGATGGTCACTTATGGGTTTAAAGTCTGAGTCTGTGTCAGATACCACTGCATAATAATTGTTGACAAATGTTTTTAAGTGGTAGTCACTATGTATATGGTATCTGGAAAAAGATGCATACGCAATAAACTTTTCTAAATATAATAAGTAAATAGATCTTTTAATATATTTTCTCTACGCAGAACAAGAAATTATACAAAATAATGTTATTTGGAAGCTTAAATATATTCAAAAGTTTCTCTCTAGAAAAATTTATTTTGACTATGTATAAGTGAAAAGACTTCTGTGATTCCAGAGTTACTTGTGTGATGTGTGTACTGTAGAAAGAATCTCCTTATACAAACTGCATATGTCTCTCCAGATGTTTGTGTGTGAAATATTTTTGGTACGCTTTACATAATTATACTTTTTTTATTTTTTTAAGATAAAGATACAGCAGTTGAACTTCCTATAAAATTTACTCCACAATATCCTGGTCGCTATCCCTGCCAGATTCTGCTGCAATCTTCCTATGATATCCGGGTCTACTTGATTGAGTGTGTGGTGAATACAGACAGTACTGAGGCTGAGCTTGAATTTGTAACACCAGCCTATCAGGCCGTGATTCAGGACCTACCGATAGTAAGTCCATTTTATAATTAGAAGGTTAAATCAAGATTCAGGATTATTGGATTCAGCCTTTTAAATTAAAATGAACATATATGTATCATAGAACCCACAAAAGTACTGAAATACTGATTTTATCTTGTTGCCCAAAGTCTAAATGGTATGTAAACATAAAACTTGTTTAGGGAAAAGAGTTACTGATTGTTTTCGATCCACCTAAATAACTACTGAGTCTGTTATTCCTAATGATTTTTCTTCTGTGACTGACACTTCTTAATATATAGGATATTGCAAGTAGTGAAGAAAAGATTGGTATGAGTAGTATGAATACTACATGTAAGATTTCTGGCAATGGAAGGAAAGCAGAAATCTGAATTAAGGAGCATGATAGCAGAATTAAATATCGTACAGATCATAGTAATGTATTTTTCCCCACAAAAAAGAAATTGTTTTTAAAAATAATTATTTAAGAGAAATGTGAGGTTGTAAATAATATGTAAGGCTACGATTTAGTCATGGGTATTTTTAGTAAAAGTTATGGACAGGTCATGGGAAATAAACAAAAATTCACAGCCCATGACCTGTCCATGACTTATACTATAAATACCCCTGACTAAATTTTGGGGGGTAGGGGGTGGCGCTACTGGTGTGGGCATCCCGGGGGGCCACTGCTGGGAGGGCGGCCATGGCTAGTGGCACCAGCTGCAGGGAGCTGCCGGAGCAGCGGCTGCTTCTGCTGCCCTGGGACTGCTGCCTGGGCTGCCGAGCAGCAGCTCAGCCTGTCTATGCGGCCTGCCCCTAGAACTGGAGTTTCTTTTGTGTGTTGTTGGATAAAGGGTGTGCTGGTTTTAAAGAGGATGAGATTCTGATGTTGTGGAGCATGAGAGAAAAACGTATTTGCATGAACTCTTCATCTCCCAGTAAGGCTCCAACTTGTCAACACATAACTGCTGGTTTTTCTTTCATGCTTTGGGTTCTGCCACAGGACAGTCTGTCTGCTAAACAGTTTAGTGTTTAGCAGAGTCAGTATCTGAGTGCATATGGTTAGATTGAGCCCATAATTATAAGTACAATCAAACTTATTTTATAGTACGAGTACATAATACATGAATTTTTAGAGCATTCCTACTAGTACCTATAGTGCCAGCATTATTGAACTTAGGGTTGAATACATTTAAAATTTTAAAAATATAATCTTTATTTTCCTAAAATCTGCTCTGAGTTGGCACTTTTGAAAAAATAAAGATTGTGATCTGATTTGGTGTCCATTCTAAGAATTAATGGCAAGAAAGTTAAATGTAGCTGCAATTGCAGGTAAATGTATGTTGTAACTTTAAAAGTACCATTTAGATGACATCTGTTTTTTTCCCCCCAGAGTAATATGTCTAATCAGGACTGGAAACTTCAAGCAATCCTAGAGGGACATTGTTTTTATGGCCCTCCTCTCATATATGTGGGTCCAGGTGAAACAACACAGTATCCTCTCATGTTTAAGCCCATTGCTGAGTGTGTAACTCTGGTAAGAGAAAAGAGACTTTCAGCCTTTATACGAAGTGCTGCTACGCATAAAACTGTGCCTACACTCCAGGAAACCCCTTAAGCAGGTGTTTAATATTAAGCATCTGCTTACAAGGTTTTCTGAATCAGGGTTATTCAGGGCAAGACTTTTTCCTGAGGATGTACATGAAATAAGCTGCCTTCAGGGGAGCTTAGGCTAATATTTGTATGGTCAATTTTTCTTTTCTCGTGGTCCTACCCTCTCTCTCTGCCCACCGAATTTTATTAAAATTATTAGGTATTCTATACAAATTGCAAACACTAATTACAAATATGTACAGTGCATTCCAGCCTTTATTTAATCAGTAAATTCAGGAAATGCCAATTTTAAGGTTCTTTAATAACACTGAGTATCCCTTATTGCACATATATGTCATGGGGATTCTATAGGAATGGATGTTATATTAGTTCATTCATTAATTTCCATTGATAGGTATGTCATTGCTCACATTGGGGTGGATTCCCAGGCACTCTGTGCCAATGGTAGTTGCCATTCTGGATATTATGAGGTACATACCAGGGCAAGGGCTGTTTCAGCTTTTAACAGGAAGTAGTTTGTACTGAGCTACTCTGGTGTTTGG
Source organism: Caretta caretta (assembly GCF_965140235.1). Lineage (NCBI taxonomy): Eukaryota > Metazoa > Chordata > Testudines > Cheloniidae > Caretta > Caretta caretta. The sequence goes on along the minus strand of NC_134206.1, from coordinate 151,815,651 downwards.
CATGCCATACAAAAACACAAATTTACAGTACCACTCTTTTGCCTAACACAAAATAATTACTTTCTACAAACTACAATAACCTATTCAGATTCCTTACTAACATCAGTATAATGTAGTTCACAAATCCAGTAATAAAAATACAAACCCTCCTAAAAGAGTTAACAGTCCTAAAGACAAACCTCATCTAAACTAAAACAACCCAAGCTAGGGAATATGGAATTATTCCCTGGGAACACTGTCATTACACAGGTTTCAGAGTTGCAGGCGTGTTAGTCTGTATTCGCAAAAAGAAAAGGAGTACTTGTGGCTACAGCTCACGAAAGCTTATGCTCAAATAAATTTGTTAGTCTCTAAGGTGCCACAAGTCCTCCTTTTCTTTTTGTCATTACACAGACAACAGAGTTAAGATCATTGTGTGGTTGTACTCTATATTTCCTGCTTCATGAGAGTTGGAGTTGGATATATTTTATTCTTAGCAATTATTAATTATTTTCAATAAGCTTTTTGTATGTTTGAATTATATATTATATTTGAAAAATAATATAGGATGTAAAGAGAAGCCACATTTTAAAGGATATGCATGAAGGGTTAGATTTAAGGGTTGAGTATTCGTGTTTAACTCTATATTTTCTAACTTCTGAGTGTTTGGTTTCTCATTCTTAATGTTACACTAATATTATTAATCATTTATTATTTATTTGTTAGGCACAGATACTGCACAATATTTTTGTTTGGAGTATTTAATCTATGTGTGTGGATAGCCATAGCTCACTCTGTTACACTGTTGCAACTTCACTAGCTTCAGAGGAGTTACTTCAGTGTACATAAGAATAGAATTTGGATATGTGATATTGCATCACATATATATACATATATAATATCATCACATATCCAAATTCTATTTATGTAGGTATAAAGCATTTAGTGTGTTTGCACATACTCAGCAGATGTGTATCACATGTAGATCCCTACACACAACTGGTCAGGCATGAAACACCAGTTCTTTGGAATCTCAGTCTCACAGCAAAATATCAAGAGGTAGGTCACCCACACAAAACCTATGTACTCCCACCCAGAGGGCAGATTTTGTCAGTTTTTAGCGTGGTCCTTTCTCTCCATCCTGGACTAGTGTAATAGCCTTGTCTGTACTCTAGTGGTGAAATCCTGGCTCCACTGAAGTCAATGGGAACTTTGTCATTGATTTGAATGGGGCCAGGATTTCCCCCCAGGTCCTCATTATTATGGAGACTTCCCCAGCAGGTCCCTGTTCTCTCAATACTCTTAAAATTCTCATTCTCTGTTAGTGTAGTATTGATGCATCTGCTCTTTATCTTTCCTACCAGAATGAGGATCCCCAAAATGGAGTTAGCTTATGAAAGAAAGCTGTGGATGCTGGAGTTCAGTAGATAGTTCAGATGCTGATTGCATTTTCTTCGTCTTTCTTTTAAAATTATAATCCACAGGAATTCTTCCCAAACCTTCCAGACTGTATCATTAAATAAGTTGATGGTTTTCAGAAGAATCTTCATTTTTTTTTAAACAGTCTGACAAAATCATTCCCTTTGGGGCCAAATTCCACCAACAGTCAATTTTAGCAAGATGCAAAGTTTCTTCCTCCTAGGCCATTGATTTAAATCTGATCAGAATTTAAATAGCCAAACAATAATGAGTTGCAAACAGGTCAGCTTCAGCCTTGTTACTTAATGGTTTTAAGATTTCACTGTTTTAGTTTCATCCATAAATGTGTTGCTGCAGTTATCATTCAAAGACGGAATAAAATTCATAGGTTTTGAGGGTGGATATTAATGATCTGAGTTCTCATTTTGTAGTTTCCCAAAATGTTAATAGAATTCTATTATTCTGATCAATGCAGTGGGCAAAGCTACTAGGCAAAGTTATTCTGTGAAAACCAGCAATAATGTTGAAGTCCAAGATACAAAAATGACATAGGCAAATTTTATTTGTAATTTATTGTGTATGAGGATTCATATAACAGATAAAAGAAAGAGTTACTGTTGTCTCTTTCTTGTGTATAGTAAATAAAATTGATTCAGAAAAGTTTAGTACCAAGAGCTACCTCCTGCACAGGATTCTGTTGGATGGATACTGCTGGAACAAAGAAGTACCTTTCTCTTCCAGTTTTTCATGTTATTTAGGAATAGTAATGGTTCAGAAAATATTTTCTTGGAAGGTATATTTGTTTGATGAGTAGAAGTAAACAAGTGTATAATCAATATACGCTCTGTAATATAGGAACTCTGTAATATAGGAAAATTAGAAATAAAAGTCATTCTTCCTGAAGTTTGTCTTCATTAATTCAGCAGAAGTGTTTACATATATGCTGGAGAGTAAACAGACAACACCTCCCTGAAAGCTTGTTTCACTACCTGGACTCAAGATTAATTAGGTTAAGGGAGTTTGTCTGGCAGCCATGCAAGACTCACGCAGTGCTGAAATGTCCTCGTTTTTTTCTTTGTCACAGGGCAAGCTTATTCTGCAAAATGAAACAGATGGCACTGAACACATCTTTGGCCTTAAGGGAATAGGGAGGAAACCTCTTGCACTGGATCATATCGTGATAGACTGTCAAGTGAGACAAATTACTCAGAAGGTCCTAATGGTGCCCAATTATACCAAGAACAAGTTGACATACAAGGTAAAGTTGTGGAATGTTAGGATATATGTATCTTTGTCAAAGAGGATGCAAATGATGGTGTGAAAATAACATAGTAAGAATATTGTCATAGTTCCTACTTATTAACTTTCATTTGGCAATAAGAAATTGCTTCTATATCTAATAGGATTTAGCTTGTTATTACTATAGTTGACGTTTCCATAGGAAGGAATTCTTTTTACTTTAGTGCATGATTTATTATACATTTCATGAAGAAAGATTTAATTATTTCTTACTATTAAATAATTTAATACTTTTGTTTTTCACTCTTTTCACTCAGTATATTTTACAAGTGGATTGAGATAAGCCTGTTTCCGTATGTAAAATTAATTATTGCAATTTTTGTAAATCTTGCTAACATGAGTATCTTGTAAAGGAGTTCTGTGTCTGGAGCTTAGAAATCTCAGTATTCCAAACATGTGAATACTCGAAGAAAGTTAGGTTTTAGCCAAAATGACATTTTAACCCTGGCTTTAATTAGGCGTATATGTATTATTTAATATAAATTTTCTATTAATATACAAATATTGTATTTGTTAAAAGAAAGCTATTTAGGTTGCATCATCAAGTGCTTGTGAGTAAGGAAATGCCAGATTTACAGTAGCCTGTGGAACCCTGATTCTGCCCTCATGCTCTAAACAATGGAGGTCTAAGATCTTTAGAAAGTCACAAGAATTTTTCATAATGCAAAATGTTAAGCAATGTACATAGGCATAGGTATCTCTCCCCATATAATGTGTCTAGAATGGTAAATTGTCTGTACTCTATTAGAGGCAAGTCCTGTACCCTTTGTGGATACATAGGACTCCCAGGTAGCAGAACCAGTGGCTTCCTGCATGCCAATAGGCAGGAGATGGCTGAGGATTGGGGCAGGACCAGAGGACCACCTCTTTCCTTTCCAGTCACAGAGAAGGTTTTCTAATACTATTCAGGGAAGATTTGGACTTAGTGAATAAAAACCACCAAGAGATCTTTTGTGGCTTTTAAAGCTGAGCAGAAAGGGTTGTGGAACTGGGGACGGAGGGAGCAGAGATGCGGGGAGGGTATTGTAGCGCAGCACCTGTTCAACACTCGCCATGTGGAATGTTGAGGCAGGAAAATGGACTCTCAGAATGAATAGGATACTTCACCTGGGAGCTTCTATTACAGTTTTTTGGAAATTTAGCATGTGCTTCACTAGTGCTGGCCTCATATACAGTTGAGTGAGACCCCAAATAGTCTCCTGCCTCATTAACCCTTTCCCTCTGCCTTGATGTACATATCATCATGGGCTGTGTTGTCATTGCTGTTGTGGTCAAGAGTTGCTGAAGCACTGAGATTCTGTCTGCCCTATGTGCATATGTGCAAGAGGGAGAAAAAGCTCCTTGAACTCTCTTCCACTGTTGTGGTGTAAGGTAGCTGTAATTGGACCCTAAGTATACGGTAGTGTTACCATTGTGTAGGTGGATCTTGCTATACTGCATACATGAAAGAGGATTTCATTTCTGTACAGACAGAATCTGTTTCCCACTCTAGACTGTACATTTATACTATCATAATCAACAAAGATAATACCTGGACCAATGGATGAGCAAGTTTATTTCATTCTACAGTGCAGGAGAAATACTTCAACACTAGTTATTTACTCTTCCAGTTCTGCTTTGACATCCACTGTTGGTGGGATTTCTTCAGGTTGAAACCATTAGACACAATGGAGCAGAACAAACCAAAGCTTGTAATGCAGGTGAAAATGTTTTACCATTGCTGGGGTAGAATTATGTTAATTATGTATTGTGGATAAATTGGAGAGAGTCCAGCGAAGGGCAACAAAAATGATTAGGAGTCTAGAACACATGACTTATGAGGAGAGGCTGAGGGAGCTGGGATTGTTTAGCCTGCAGAAGAGAAGAATGAGGGGGGATTTGATAGCTGCTTTCAACTACCTGAAAGGGGGTTCCAAAGAGGATGGCTCTAGATTGTTCTCAATGGTAGCAGATGACAGAACGAGGAGTAATGGTCTCAAGTTGCAGTGCGGGAGGTTTAGATTGGATATTAGGAAAAACTTTTTCACTAAGAGGGTGGTGAAACACTGGAATGCGTTACCTAGGGAGGTGGTAGAATCTCCTTCCTTAGAGGTTTTTTCAGGTCAGGCTTGACAAAGCCCTGGCTGGGATGATTTCACTGGGAATTGGTCCTGCTTCGAGCAGGGGGTTGGACTAGATGACCTTCTGGGGTCCCTTCCAACCCTGATATTCTATGATTCTATGATTCTAATAGAATTATGGGATCATGCTCCAAAAATTATACATCCCTGGAAAAAGTGTCCTGTACCATTTTGGGTAGCTACTCTACATCAGCATGACACTACTTCTAAGTAGTAGGGTACATTTATTTTTCTTAAGTCCGTGTTTTATCTGTGTATTTTTTAATTATTAAAGGAATATTTGCATTTATTAAATATAATATACATTAGAATGGGATTTGCCTTATACTCAGGTTTCATTTGACTCACTGTTCAAGACACAATACAATGTAAGAAATAAAATCTTTGGGCTTTAGGAGCTTCCACATTTTTCTTTTCAGCCTCTTCACGCAAAGGTCTTACCTACACACAAGCTTTTGTAACAGATATAGCATTTTCCTACAATATTCTTGAAAAAAATTACTAAATTAAATTTAAATATTTTGGGGGTCCATTGTATAATTGTGGACAGATATTGTATGTAACCTCTTTAGGGGGGAGATGTGATGTAGGTACTATATTGAACAATGTGTTAGTCAAGAATGAACTTTTGGGACAACACATATGAAGTGGAATCCTGGGTAATATCTAAGGGGAGGTGAATGCAAATTCCCCACCTACGATTATGCAACACCCCAGTCCTTTAAAGCTACTTCCTGAGGAGTGGACCTTTGTCTGTTGCATCACCTGTTACATGAAACCATGATCAAAGGCAAAGCTGTATAAAAGAAAGAATGAACTATTCAATGTTGTTCTGAATCTGGGACAGCTATGAATTTATAGCCTGGGGAAAAACCCATTGTGGGTTTTGAAGGACTGACACCTACTAGAGCCCGAGGTTGGAGCTGGGGTGATCTTTGGTAGGTTTTAACATGCACATAGGTTCTTCTATTGTTTTTAATATATTTTCTCTGCAATTCATTCACCTTAAGAATAAATGTGCTTCTTTATAAAGGTCTGTGTGGTAAATTGTAACTGCTGGCAATTACAGCTGTTCATAACCTTTGGAAAGAAAGCTAACCACAGATGTTGGCCTATTTAGGCAGTCTGCCTTATTGGGGATATCACAGTGTAGAACTGTGCAGTCTGGAAAAATGACAGTCCAGAGGGAGAGAGACATGGGTCTCTCCCCAAGAGAGGTGATGGCTGAGAAGCCGGGAACCTAGAGTGAGTGCTCTTGGGGGACCACATACAGAAGAACCTCAGAGTTACAAACACCAGAGTTACGGACTGACCAGTTAACCACACACCTCATTTGGAACTGGAAGTATACAATCAGGCAGCAGCCGAGCCAAAAAAAAAAAAAAAAAAAGGCAAATACAGTACTTCGTTAAATGTCAACTACCAAAAAATATTTTGAAAGCAGCATTTTTCTTTTGCATAGTAAAGTTTCAAAGCTGTATTAAGCCAATGTTCAGTTCTTCTTTGAGAGGTGTCCCGCTGGGTGCTCCGCTCCAGGTGGGTGCTCCAGCCCAGGTGTAGGTGCACACCTGTGCCTCCGCTCAGAGAGTCCTACAGCAATGCCCGCAGGCCATTGTCTGTTGAAGTGTCATGTGTGCAACCTGGACTCTTCAGTTCCTTTTCATTGGTTCCCGGCCTGAGATGGAGCTCTGCAGTCCCATTCAGACCTAGTTTTCAGTCAGATTAATAAATAGTTATTTAGTGTTAGCCAGTTTATACCATTAGTATTTTAGTACTAAGTTTCATTTCTTTATTTATTTAAAAAAATATTCTTTCAACTTGTAGTTAGATACTAACCCCTGTTATGCCGGGCTCACCGGGTTTCAAATGATGCACCTCATGTAGAGAGGCAATGCCAGTGTCAGACGGACACTCACAGTGTGTCCACTGTCTGGGTGAATCCCATGTTCCCCAGAAGTGTGCCCATTGCAGCAAACTTAAAGCTAGGGCACGAAGAGACAGGGACTTGAGGCTGAAACTCAAACTCATGGAGAAGTCCCTGAGACCAGTCTCTGACTCAGGACAGCAGCCCCCTGGGTCACCGGCTTCTTCGCCACCTAGGTCCCCAAAATCAACGGGACCACGGATTTAAAATCTCCTGCTAACAGTCCTAACTTGTCAACTGTTTGAACTCTTGGCATCTTGCTCCTTGTTACACCTGTCCATGAAAGTATCCTTTCTGGGTGCCATCACATCCATGAGATGTGGGGTAGATGGGGCACTTATGGCTGTCTCCCCCTTATGCTATCTTTCTTAAGGAGAAAGTTACATTACGCACCCATCCCAAATTCTTGCCCAAGGTGCACTCATCCTTCCACATTAACGAACCACTGCATCTCCCCACTTTCTTCCCCAAGCCACATGGTTCAAGGCGACCAGGCACACGCTGAACATTAGAACGGCTTTGGCTTTTTATCTGGACAGAACGAAATCATTTTGGGCTACTCCTAAATTCTTTGTATCCATAGCATAATGGTCCAAGAGACCACCCATATCCACACAGAGGCTCTCTAAATGGATATCTGACTGTATTTGACTATGCTACCAGCTAAAGGGCATTCAGCCTCCAACAACCATCAGGGCACATTCCACGAGGTCCATCTTGACTTCCATGGCATTTCTAAACAATATCCCATTAGACGTTTGCAAGGCTGCCACCTGGGCATCCGAACATACTTTTGCCAAACATTACGCTATCATGCAAGGTCCTAAAACCAGATACTCAGCTTGGCTGAGCGGTACTTTCTGCTGCTTTATTTCCTACTCCAAACCCCAACCATCCTTTACAGTCACCTGGAGTGGAGCACCCACAGGGACACCTCTCAAAGAAGAAGAGAAGGTTACTCACCTTGTGCAGTAACTGAGGTTCTTCGAGATGAATGTCCCTGTGGGTGCTCCACTACCCACCCTCCTCCCCTCTACTTCGGAGCTAGATACAGGCTCTGAGGTAAAGAAGGAACTGAGGAGTCCGAGTCACTCATGCGACACTTCAACAGGCAACGGTGCATGAGGCAGGCATCACGCGTGCGTGAGCCATACGAGCACTGATGTAGGATTTTCTAAGCGGAGGCACAGTGGTGCGTCTAGATCTGGAGAGGGCATCAATGGAGGACACTCATCTCGAAGAGCCTCAGCTACTGCACAAGGTGAGTAACCTTCTCTTGTAAACTTTTGAAAGAACAACCATAAAGTTTTGTTCAGAGTTACGAACAACCGCCATTCCCGAAGTATTTGTAACAGTGAGGTTCTACTGTAGAAGGAATACTGGTGCAGTTGCTCTAAACTGGGACACCCCTTGGCCCAATTTCCTCCGTCTCTGTGTTTGGAGAAGCAGCCTGCCCTGGTCTGTAGCATGTTATCTGTGACTCTGTGTATCCCCTCTTGGGCAGCTGCTGACAGCCCATTCAGCCCTCATCCACATCCCACCCCTTCTTACATAGACCAGCATCTTTAAGACTAAAAGAAAAGGAGTACTTGTGGCACCTTAGAGACTAACCAATTTATTTGAGCATGAGCTTTCGTGAGCTACAGCTCACTTCATCAGATCTGATGAAGTGAGCTGTAGCTCACGAAAGCTCATGCTCAAATAAATTGGTTAGTCTCTAAGGTGCCACAAGTACTCCTTTTCTTTTTGCGAATACAGACTAACACGGTTGTTCCTCTGAAACCTATCTTTAAGACTGTAATATCCCCTTTATTCCTAGGCCCAGGATGGGGAAGGGTAAACTTTGCAAGTCTAGTTGGAGCCAGGCCAGGGGTATTACCCAGTTAATGGCTTCCCCATTTTCCCCAAAGAACCTTGATATTCTCTGATAGTACTTTATCTTTGCCATGGTTTCATTTCCTGTTGGTTTCCACCTTTGATTTAACTCTGTGTAGCTAGGCAAGATAATATCACATAGGGAAACTGAGGTGCACATGATATTTGTAAAAAAATATATAGTTAATTCTCCAAAATTATGAAGTGCAGGTTAGGTGTGAGGTTCTTAATACTGAAATGTACCAGTAATTGGGAAGCCATAATAATTTACAGCTGTGTTCATAAAGGTTTTACTGCCCAATTAGCACTTAGAAATTAGATAATTTTATCTTGTGGAGTGTAAATCAGCATCAGTGTTCCATTTTTCATAATTAGATATATTAAATCATTAATTTAATAAAAATGTAATTTAATTAAAAAGTTAATTACATTGTTCATATGTTCCGCAGCTTCTGAATAATCACTGTGTATCTCTGAGTTGTGCAGCCCAAACATAGGTGATAGAATAAGGGTTAAAGAGAATGAGATCAATAAAAGTTCCTTTTTCCCCCCTAAGTCAAGCAAACAAATCCTCTTCCTTCTGAAACTTGAATGACAGAGTGCTTTTCCTTCACTTGACAGGTGAGAATATTATTCATATCTGGAGTAGGAATACATGTTTTAGTCTACATCTATGATATAAATGCCTATGTACGCACCATTCCAAATCAAGGCTGTGATTTTCAAAGCCACCTAACTGAATTAGGTGCCCAGATCCTATTGAAATTCATTGAGAGTTGCGTGCCTGACTCACTCAAGCACCTTTGAAAATCCCACCTTAAGTAAAGGTGTGTATTTTAACTGCATACTCTGACAGGGTCAGGCCAGATGGCTACAAAAGAGTGGTTGAAGGTAGATATATTAGTTCCAGGTTAAGAAGGTCCCTTTTGCCTGGGTAAAATAACAGGGACTATTCCAGAACACTCAGGAACTTCCTAGAACTAATTAAGGCAAGCAGGCTAATTAGGACATCTGTAGCCAATTGGGAAGCTGCTAGAATTAATTAAGGCTAATCAGGACACCTGGTTTAAAAAGGCTCTCACTCCAGTTAGTGAGAGTGTGCAAGGAGCTGGGAGCAAGAGGCGCAAGAACCTGAGAGTGAGAAGGCGTACTACTGGAAGACTGAGAAGTGCAAGCATTATCAGACATCAGGAGGAAGGTCCTGTGGTGAGAATAAAGAAGGTGTTGGGAGGAGGCCATGGGGAAGTAGCCCAGGGAGTTGTAGGTGTCACACAGCTGGAGTGGAGCACCCACTGTCTCCTGTTACAGGAGCCACTGTAGACAGCTGCAATCCACAGGGCCCTGGGTTGGAACCCAGAGTAGAGGGCGGGCCCGGGTTCCCTCCATCCCCCCAACTCACTACTTGATACCGGAGGAGTTGATCTGGACTGTGGGTTCCACCAAAGGGAAAGGTCTCTGGCCTGTTCCCCGATCCACTAGGTGGATCAGCAGAGACTGCAGGGATTGTTCTTCTTCCTTTTCCCTATTCTGGCCAGTTGTGAGGCTAACTGAGTGAACGGTAGATTTGACCCACGAAAGTGGCCAAACTGAGGGCTGCCGTGAACCTCTGAGGCAAGCAAATCCACCAATAAGTGCAGGACTCACCAAGGCAGAGGAGGAACTTTGTCACAATACCTACCTACAAAGCTTTCAATGACAAAGGAGACAATGCAAAAACTCTTATTTAAAGTTATTTTAAGCTTGAATACAGTGTGTGAAGTATTTTCCACTGCCAAAAGTACTGCTGTATCTTAGGCAGGGCTTTGTCTTATACAGCACATTAGATCAAAATTATGCAGCAGGGAGTCCAGAAGTATGTGATGACCCCCCGCCCCCCTCGCTTCCACACAAACTTCTATCTGCCACTCTAATCAGTATAGTGGTCTTTCCATCATTTATTTACTTTGATATTCAGTTTGCTTGATCCTGCTCCATATTTTATACTTTCAGCATGACGTGGATTTTTGTATTGGTGAGTAACTACATTGTAGAAGTTGCCAGGACAATGATTTTGGCATCTGGGTAGGAGTCATTTGGGGCTTTAGGCATTCAAGAAGGCCTGGTATTTAGTATCTTGAAGGAGATTAAGGCTTTTGGTTCTGAGCTCCTATTTAACCTTTTGCTAACTTGGGCAGGGGCAGAAGTCACTTCAGATTTGGAGAAGGGAAGTTTGAATTCCTCATTCCCTACCCACTAGCTCTTCACAGCCCATCAAGGACTTTCACAATTCTGTTCTTTTGTATTTATCCAAACTAATCTCTTCTACTCTGTCAGGGTTGACAATCTACTACTACTACTTCTTGCTTGCCCCTCCTACAGATCTCTTTTTATGTTTTTCATAGATTCATAGATATTTAGGTCAGAAGGGACCATTATGATCATCTAGTCTGACCTCCTGCACAACGCAGGCCACAGAATTTCACCCACCACTCCTGCAAAAAACCTCTCTTAGAATATCAGGGTTCAAAGGGACCTCAGGAGGTCATCTAGTCCAACCCCCTGCTAAACGCAGGACCGATCCCCAATTAAATCATCCCAGTCAGGGCTTTGTCAAGCCTGACCTTAAAAACTTCCAAGGAAGGAGATTCCACCACCTCCCTAGGTAACGCATTCCAGTGTTTCACCACCCTCCTAGTGAAAAAGTTTTTCCTAATATCTAACCTAAATCTCCACCACTGCAACTTGAGACGATTACTCCTTGTTCTGTCATCTGCTACCACTGAGAACAGTCTAGAGCCATCCTCTTTAGAACCCCCTTTAAGGTAGTTGAAAGCAGCTATCAAATCCCCCCTCATTCTTCTCTTCCGCAGACTAAACAATCCCAGTTCCCTCAGCCTCTCCTCGTAAGTCATGTGTTCCAGTCCCCTAATCATTTTTGTTGCCCTCCGCTGGACACCTATGTCCGAGCTATTAAAGTCCTCAAATCGTGGTTTAAAGACTTCAAGGAGCAGAGAATCCTCCAGCAAGTGACCATACTACAGAGGAAGGCAAAAAACCTCCAGGGCCTCTTACAATCTGCCCTGGAGGGAAATTCCTTCCCGACCCCAAATATGGCGATCAGCTAAATCCTGAGCATATGGGCAGTATCACCAGCCAGATACTACACAAAATTCTTTCCTGGGTAACTCAGATCCCACCCCATCTAATATCCCATCACAGGCCATTGGGCTTATTTACCATGAATATTTAATTACCAAAACCATGTTATCCCATCATACCATCTCCTCCATAAACTTAATCTTAAAGCCAGATAGATCTTTTGCCCCCACTGCTTCCCTTGGAAGGCTATTCCAAAACTTCACTCCTCTGATGGTTAGAAACCTTCGTCTAATTTCAAGTCTAAACTTCCCAATGACCAGTTTATATCCATTTGTTCTTGTGTCCACATTGGTACTGAGCTTAAATAATTCCTCTCCCTCTCCGGTATTTATCCCTCTGATATATTTATAGAGAGCAATCATATCTCCCCTCAACCTTCTTTTAGTTAGGCTAAACAAGCCAAGCTCCTTGAGTCTCCTTTTATAAGACAGGTTTTCCATTCCTCGAATCATCCTAGTAGCCCTTCTCTGTACCTGTTCCAGTATGAATTCATCCTTCTTAAACATGGGAAACCAGAACTGCACACAGTATTCCAGGTGAGGTCTCACCAGTGCCTTATATAATGGTACTAAAACCTCCTTATTCCTACTGGAAATACCTCTCCTGATGCATCCCAAGACCGCATTAGCTTTTTTCACGGCCCTATCACATTGGCGGCTCATAGTCATCCTATGATCAACCAATACTCAAAGGTCCTTCTCCTCCTCCGTTACTTCTAATTGATGCATCCGCAGCTTATAACTAAAATTCTTGTTATTAATCCCTAAATGCATGACCTTATACTTCTCACTATTAAATTTCATCCTATTACTATTACTCCAGTTTACAAGGTCATCCAGATCCTCCTGTAGGATATCCCTGTCCTTCTCTAAATTGGCAATACCTCCCAGCTTTGTATCATCCGCAAACTTTATTAGCACACTCCCACTTTTTGTGCCAAGGTCAGTAATAAAAAGATTAAATAAGATTGGTCCCAAAACTGATCCTTGAGGAACTCCACTGATAACCTCCCTCCAGCCTGACAGTTCACCTTTCAGTAGGACCCGTTGTAGTCTCCCCTTTAACCAATTCCTTATCCACCTTTCAATTTTCCTATTGATCCCCATCTTCTTCATTACCCCTTATGAATAGAATGCCCTCCCTTAACTGATTTGCAAAGTTAATACCTTTATCCTGTTCATGGCCCCTGGTGCTACTGTATTATATATATTTAATAAATCTGCACAGAGCCCAGACCATAGGGTTTAACATCCAATTAACATATTTATATTGACTTTGAAGGACACTAAGCACTAGATTGTAGCTTTAAAAGTCCACAGTGAAGAGGGCTGTAGGGAGCCAGGGTGGTTTCCCTCCGAACCAGAGGGTAAAGAGCCACTCTCTCAGCCTGAGTGGGTGGGGCCAGACCAAGCTTACTCCAACCCCCGGAAGGGGAGGGGTGGAACTGGAAGTACAAAGGGCGGGGCCCTTAGCCCAGTGTGGGCAGCACCAGGGAGACAGACACAGGCTGCTGGCTGTTCCCTCCAGACCCTGCTGCCAAGCCGGGGAGCCCTTGGGCCAGGAGAAACCTGACCTGGAGGAAGGACTACACTACACTACACTACAAGGTGGGTAGAAAGCTGGCTAGATTGTCGGGCTCAACGGGTAGTTATCAATGGCTCCATGTCTAGTTGGCAGCCGGTATCAAGTGGAGTGCCCCAAGGGTCGGTCCTGGGGCCGGTTTTGTTCAATATCTTCATAAATGATCTGGAGGATGGTGTGGATTGCACTCTCAGCAAATTTGCGGATGATACTAAACTGGGAGGAGTGGTAGATACGCTGGAGGGGAGGGATAGGATACAGAAGGACCTAGACAAATTGGAGGATTGGGCCAAAAGAAATCTGATGAGGTTCAATAAGGATAAGTGCAGGGTCCTGCACTTAGGACGGAAGAACCCAATGCACAGCTACAGACTAGGGACCGAATGGCTAGGCAGCAGTTCTGCGGAAAAGGACCTAGGGGTGACAGTGGACGAGAAGCTGGATATGAGTCAGCAGTGTGCCCTTGTTGCCAAGAAGGCCAATGGCATTTTGGGATGTATAAGTAGGGGCATAGCGAGCAGATCGAGGGACGTGATCGTTCCCCTCTATTCGACATTGGTGAGGCCTCATCTGGAGTACTGTGTCCAGTTTTGGGCCCCACACTTCAAGAAGGATGTGGATAAATTGGAGAGAGTCCAGCGAAGGGCAACAAAAATGATTAGGGGTCTGGAACACATGACTTATGAGGAGAGGCTGAGGGAGCTGGGATTGTTTAGCCTGCAGAAGAGAAGAATGAGGGGGGATTTGATAGCTGCTTTCAACTACCTTAAAGGGGGTTCCAAAGAGGATGGCTCTAGACTGTTCTCAATGGTATCAGATGACAGAACGAGGAGTAATGGTCTCAAGCTGCAGTGGGGGAGGTTTAGATTGGATATTAGGAAAAACTTTTTCACTAAGAGGGTGGTGAAACACTGGAATGCGTTACCTAGGGAGGTGGTAGAATCTCCTTCCTTAGAGGTTTTTAAGGTCAGGCTTGACAAAGCCCTGGCTGGGATGATTTCACTGGGAATTGGTCCTGCTTCGAGCAGGGGGTTGGACTAGATGACCTTCTGGGGTCCCTTTCAACCCTGAGATTCTATGATTCTATGATTCTATGACTGGGGCTACCAGGACTGCCAGCTGCTGAGTACCTGGAGGAACTGGAGGAGCCAGGCAGTAACCCGGGCCAGCATGAGCCTGACACGGAGTGGGATCTGGAGCTGCCAGCAGCGGAATACCCTGACGAGCTGGAGGGACCAGAGGGACCCGCTCGAGAGACCGGGTAGGAAGTAGCCCAGGGGCAGAACTGCACAGTGCAGTGGGTCTATTGGTCAGCGTGTTGTGGATGGCTCGCCGCTGACCCAGTGGCGGGAGCCACTCCTCCCGTCACTGTCAGGGCCCTGGGCTGGAACGCAATGGAGTTGGGTGGGCCTGCGTTACCCTACCCCAGCCAACACACCTCGGGTAGCAGAATCCCAACAATGCTACAGACTCTTGCCTGGGCTCTGCTGCCGGAGGGGCACGCCACTGACTCTTGCCTGTGCTCTCCCTGCCTGAGGGGCGCGCCACTGACTCTGGCCAGTACACCTCCCTCCGCTAATTCCCTAGTGACAGAAAGGTGTGACCAAGGCCTGACGGTGAGGCAGTAGCTCCCCACCGCCCCCCAGCGGCTCAGTGGAGCAACTGAAACCGGTCACAAGTGGTGGAGAATGCGGGCACTGATCCCTATCCCTGCAGGAAGGGATTAGAGCGAGGAGGCCTCTGAAGCTCCCCTAATTGAAATATGGAGATGGAGAGGCTTATCAAGTTCCTGGCCGAGAGCCAGCAACAGCAGCAGCAGCAACTCGTACAGTAGCTGGGTGCCCACCAGCAGCAGTTGCTTCAAACCTTGGGGGTCCAGCACCACGAACAACAAACCCAATGCTTCCAGCAACTTGCAACCCTGTGGCCGGGCCTAGGCGGGGCTCAACCGGAGGGGGCAGCCACCCCAACCCCATCTGGCCAAGATGGGGCCTGAGGATGACCCGGAGGCCTATTTGGTGACCTTTGAGCGGGTTGCCTCAGTGGCTGGTTGGGCACCTGACCAATGGGCGACCCTCCTCGCCCTCTATCTGATGGGGCCTGCTCAGAAGTCTTACTGGGGACTCCCAGATGATGAGGCCCGTGTTTATGCTAGAGTAAAAACAGCTATCTCAGATGCCTTTGACATCATCCCAGAGACATTTCGGCAACAGTTTCAGGGAAAGGTCTACCCACCAGGCACCCAACCCCTGGCCGTGGCCCAGGAATTAAAGGACGCAGATGGCCAGTGGCTACAATCCGAACGTCGAACAGCGGCTGAGGTGACTGAACAGGTTACCCTCGAACAATTCATGCACATCCTCCCGACCCAGGGGAGGGCGTGGGTGTTGCGGCACCGGCCACAAACTCTGAGTGCGGCCGTCATGCTTATGGAGGACTTTCTGGAGGCAGAGGCCCCAATAGGACCAGGAGCCGCCCCCCCAAACTCTGGACCCAGCACACAGAAGGTTGAAAGGGGGCCCACCTCCAAAGCTGACGCACCACCCGGTACCCAACGACCAGATGGCGGCAGGACTGATTTTCCCCGATGCCCAGAGTCCACACCGGGCACTGCCTCCAGATGCCTACTCTGACCACCGGGCCCCAGCCAACCCCGCAGTCCCACCAGTGCACCCATGCAGCCGGGGCGCACAGAGATAGGACCTTGCTTTTGGTGTGGCGAGTACAGTCATCTGCAATGGGACTGTACAGTAATGGACTGCGACTTTGGCCTGGTGTACACCGGGGAGCGACGGGCCCATCCGCCCTCTGCAGCCAAATTGACAGCCCCCATGAAAGTCGCAGGGACCCACATTATTGGTCTAGTTGATTCGGGCTGTGGGCAGACCTTTGTCCGCCAGGCGCTCCTCCCGGACACTGGGCGGGCCATTGGGGATATACGGATTCAGTGCATACATGGAGATGTGAAATCGTACCCCACGGTTCAGGTCCCTATCACGGTGAATGGAGCAACTCAGTTAATGAACGTAGCAGTGGCGTCATCCTTGCCTACCCGGTTATTCTGGGCTGCAACTGGCCAGACTTGGCTGAGGTGCTTTGATCCCTACCCACCAAAGAGGCATTCGAGGGCGATCCACCTGAGACAGAGTCAGGCCCCGACGCGAGGTCCGACCCCGGAGTTGCCCCAGTTCCCACACAGCTGCCCCCCTCTTGACCTTGTGGACTTTAGCCGAGATCAGGGGAAGGACCCTATGCTCTGGTTTGCCTATGAGCAGTTGGTCCGGGTGGATACTGAGGTCGTGGAGGCCCAGCACACCACCCAATGGCCTAGGTTTGAATTCAATCATGAGCGGCTCTACCACTTTGATTGAGACCCCCAGACCCAAGAGGTCCGGACCCAACTCGTGGTTCCCCGCATTCATCGTCGGGCTGTCCTGAAGCTTGCACATGACATCCTGGCTGCAGGCCATTTAGGGCAGGAAAAAACTGCAGCTAGGGTCCTGGACAGGTTCTTCTGCCCTGGTGTCCACCAGGAGGTGAAGGATTACTGTGTGTCATGCCCAGACTGCCAACACGTAGCACCGGTGGGGGTACGGAAGGTGCCCCTGGTCCCTTCACCAGTCGTAGGTGTACCATTTGTGCGGGTAGCGATGGACCTGGTGGGGCCTTTTCCAAAAAGTAAGGCGGGCCATCAATACATCCTTGTCCTGATGGACTACGCCACCCACTTCCCCGAGGCCGTCCCCTTAAGAAGTATCACCGCCCGCACTATTGCTATGGAACTCATGAAGATCTTCGCCAGGGTGGGCCTCCCATGGGGGATACTCACTGATCAAGGGACCAGCTTCACCTCTAAGCTGTTCTGTCAGGTATGTGCTTTGTTAGGGATTAAGAAACTGCAGACCTCGGTCTACCATCCCCAAACTGATGGGTTGGTCAAACGTTTTAACTGGACCCTGAAGGGAATGTTGCGAAGTTTCCCCACCCAGGACCTCCACCAGTGGGACCAACTGCTCCCTCCTTTACTACTGGCAATTTGAGAAGTCCCACAGGCATCCACGAAGTTCTCCCCATTTGAGCTCCTCTATGGGCGGCAGCCCCGCGGGGTGTTGGACCTCTTGAGAGAGACTTGGAAACACAACCTGTCCGCAACGCAAAGTCTCTTACAATACATCTTACAGCTGCAGGGAAGGCTGGCACGAGCGGGTGAGCTCGCGAAGGAGAATTTAAACACAGCCCAAAGAGGCCAGGAGCAGCACTATAATCGGGGCGCCCAGGCCCAATCATTTGTGCCAGGGGACCGAGTACTCCTCCTGCTCCCCTCGGAGGAATCAAAACTTTTTGCCCGCTGGCAGGGTCCGTATGAGATCCTCCGCAAAGTGGAGCCTGTCACCTATGAAATCCAGCAACCTGGGCGCCGTAAGGAAAAACAGATTTATCATGTAAACCTCTTAAAACCCTGGCGGGAATGGGAAGGACTACTAGTTGCCCCCTACCCTCCTGAACCGGACCTAGGGCCACAGCCTCCAGAGGAGTCAGATAATGGTGAGCCCCAGCTAGCAGAGATGCTCACAGTCGAGCAGCAAAAACAGGCCGTCTGCTTAGCGAAGGCGTTCCCCAAGACCTTCACCATGAAACCCGGTGGACTACGCTCGCCTACCATGTGATCCAGGCTGAACCAGGGGTGGTGGTCCAAGAGGCAACCCAGCCATTGCCTAGGCGAATGCGGGAGGCCGTAGAGGAGGAATTCCAGACGATGTTGGAGCTGGGTGTTATTGAGCGCTCCCAGAGCGAATGGCGAAGCCCTGTCGTCCTCGTACCAAGGCTGGATGGGAGCTGGCGGTTTTGCATTGACTTCCAGAGGGTAAACGCCATTTCAAAATTTGACGCCTATCCGATGCCCCGCGTTGATGAGCTCCTCGACCGGCTCGGAGAGGCCTGTTATATCACCACGTTAGATCTCACAAAGGGGTATTGGATCGGATTTTGCAACCACACACCAAGTACACTGCGGCCTACTTGGACAATGTGGTCATCTATGGCAGCAACTGGGAAGAACATCTCAACCAAGTAGCAGCTGTCCTCTGGGACCTCCACGCAGCCGGGCTTACGGCCAATCCAAAAAAATGCCGAATCGGGCGGGAGGAAACCACTTACATGGGGTATACCTTGGGCCGGGGACCGGTGCGCCCCCTCATCGGGAAAGTCCAAGCACTTCAGGAATATCAGGCACCGACCACGAAGAGGCAGATGCATCAATTCTTGGGCTTAGCTGGTTATTACCAGTGGTTTGTACTCTACTTTGCAAGCATTACTGCCCCTCTGACGCAGCTCTTGGCCAAAGACAGCCCCCGCCAAGTGTGTTGGTCCGACGAATGCGAGAAGGCCTTTTGAACTATCAAAAAACAGCTGTGTAGTGAACCAGTACTCTTCAGCCCTGACTTTCGTCGTGACTTCATTGTTCAGACCGATGCCTCAGGGGTAGGGCTTGTGGCAGTCCTCTCACAGGAGGTGGACGGGGAGGAACACCCTATTGTTTACCTCAGTCGGAAGCTGTTCCCCAGAGAACAGAACTACTCCGTCATGGAGAAAGAGGCCTGGGCGGTTGACACCCTGCACTACTACCTCCTCGGGGCCCCCTTTATACTGGTTACGGACCATGCACCCATGAAGTGGCTGAATAAGATGAAGAACACTAATGCCAGGCTTATGCGGTGGTATCTAGCTCTGCAGCCCTACGCCTTCTCGATTCACCATCAGACGGGAAGGGACAACGCTAATGCGGACTTTCTGTCCTGCCTCAGGGAGGGTGAGGACGCCAGCTCCGATGGTCAGGAGCTGGATTTGAGGGGTGGCGTATGTAGGGAGCCAGGGTGGTTTTCCTCTGAACCAGAGGGTAAAGAGCCACCCTCTCAGCCTGAATGGGTGGGGCCAGACCAAGCTTACTCCAACCCCCGGAAGGGGAGGGGTGGAACAGGAAGTACAAAGGGCGGGGCCCTTTGCCCAGTGTGGGCAGCACCAGGGAGGGAGACAGACGCAGGCTGCTGGCTGTTCCCTCCAGATCCTGCTGCCGAGCTGGGGAGCCCCTGGGCCAGGAGAAACCTGACCTGGAGGAAGGACTGGGGCTACTAGGACTGCCAGACGCCGAGTACCCGGAGGAACTGGAGGAACCAGATAGTAACCCGGGCCAGCGTGAGCCTGACACGGAGTGGGATCTGGAGCTGGAGCTGCCAGCAGCGGAATACCCTGACGAGCTGGAGGGACCAGAGGGACCCGCTCGAGAGACCGGGTAGGAAGTAGCCCAGGGACAGAACTGCACAGTGCAGTGGGTCTATTTGGTCAGCATGTTGTGGATGGCTCGCCGCTGACCCAGTGGCGGGAGCAGCTCCTCCCGCCACTGTCAGGGCCCTGGGCTGGAACGCAGTGGAGTTGGGTGGGCCTGCGTTACCCTACCCCAGCCAACCCGCCTCAGGTAGCAGGATCCCAACAACACTGCAGACTCTTGCCAGCGCTCCCCCTGCCTGAGGGGCGCGCCACTGACTCTGGCCAGCATACCTCCCTCTACTAATTCCCAAGTGACAGAAAGGTGTGACCAAGGCCTGCCAGTGAGGCAGTAGCTCCCCACAGCCCCCCAGCGGCTCGGTGGACCAACTGAAACCTGTCACAAGGGCAAAAAACTTAATTAATTTGAAGAGAGACAAAATTATGAGTGCAAGTGTGTCATGGAATAATTTATGATGGTAGGGCTGAACAGCTGTGGGGCTCACTTCCAGTTTGTCTTATGCTCCCAAAGCTCATGGATCAGGGTTTCAGCTGGCCACCTGCAGGGGTCAGGAAGGGATTTTTTCCCCCATTGTATTCTGAGACTGTTTTTTTTTTTTATCCCCTTCCTCTGAAGCATCAGGGATGGCCATGGCTAGAGATGAGGCATTAGATGGGAAGAGCCAGGGCTCTTGAGTTGGCACCAAGCAGTCTCTCTCTGAGGTGCTTGGTTGTTTGGTTCTTGCTCACATGATCAGGGTCTAACTGATCACCATATGTGGGGTTGAAATGGAAATTTCCCCCAGGTCAGAATGGCAGTGACCTTTGGGATTGGGAGGGCAGAAGTTGCCTTCCTTTGCAGCGTTGTGTGTGCAGGTCACCTGCCAGGATTATCCTGCTTAAAGGCGGAACCCACAGTTCAGCCACAGCCACTCCTAGACTGGACTGCTGGATGGCTGAACAAGAAAATAGTTTACAGTGAGAAGTGGTCTACTCTTCAAAGGTGTAGGCTTCACAGACCTCAGTTTCTTACCTCAGTCCAAACCGAAGATTGAATGTATTACTCTGTAATAGAATGTGCAGGTCCTTTGAGATTCCAGGGTATCCTTCTGTGAAGGTGGTAGTTCCTATCCCAGTTTTATCACTAGAGATAAGCCCTGTCCACCTTGTTGGATTTGACTAGTCTCAGGGAGGAAAGCTCCTAAAGTGTGCGTGAACAGGAGTCACCCCTTCATCTATGTAAAGCTGAGACTATGTCTACACTACAAAGTGGGGGCAAAAGATCTATCTGGCTTTAAGATTAAACTCGATAAGTTTATGGAGGAGATGGTATGATGGGATAACATGATTTTGGTAATTAAATATTCATGGTAAATAGGCCTAATGGCCTGTGATGGGATGTTAGATGGGGTGGGATCTGAGTTACCCAGGAAAGAATTTTGTGTCGTATCTGGCAGGTGAATCTTGCCCATATGCTCAGGGTTTAGCTGATTGCCATATTTGGGGTCGGGAAGGAATTTCCCTCCAGGGCAGATTGTAAGAGGCCCTGGAGGTTTTTCGCCTTCCTCTGTAGCATGGGGCACGGGTCACTTGCTGGAGGATTCTCTGCTCCTTGAAGTCTTTAAACCATGATTTGAGGACTTCAGTAGCTCAGACATAGGTGAGAGGTTTTACGCAGGAGTGGGTGGGTGAGATTCTGTGGCCTGCGTTGTGCAGGAGGTCAGACTGGATGATCATAATGGTCCCTTCTGATCTTAGTATCTATGAATCTATAAGATAAACCAACCTATGTTAGATGGACTTCCAGACGCTGCATTAATTACTGTGGTGGCTGGTGTCCACACTACCCTGCTTGGGTTGATGGCGTATGTTCTCATCAGTAGTGCTTCCACCGACTAAGAGGGGCAGCGTGGAGAGCTGAGAGCCTGGTCTCTGAGCTTTGCTGACAGTTCCCTACCAGGAGCCCACCTGCCCCACAGGCTCCCGGGCTCCTGCTGGGCTGCACCGGCTCCCTGTTGCCCATCAGGAGCAGGGACGAAGCCACCTAGGGCTTTTCACCTCCCCATTCCCCACTGGGAGTAGGGTGGAAGGTGCCCGGGGCTTCTTGTCTCCTCATTCCCTGCTGGGAAAGGGGGGAAGCTGCCCGGGTTTCTCACCCCAGGGAGCAGGGTTCAGCTGCCCTAGCTTTTTGGTCCCGCCCGCTCCCTGCTGGGAACCGTACAGCCTTAACATAAGAATGGCCATACTGGGTCAGACCAAAGGTTCATCTAGCCCAGTATCCTGTCTTCCGACAGACACTAATTTGTCTACACAGACACTACATTACCCTAGCAACACCAGGATAAGCCCTGCTCCTCTTGTTGAGATAGTTTTATTATGTCGGCGTAGCAGGGGTGTTACATTGGCAGGAGCATTTTAACGTGTATACCTCCACTTTTTTGTCACAAAAACTACTTTTGTCCAGACAACTGTAGTGTAGACAAGACTTGAGGAGAATTAGCTGGTTCTTTGCTGAACCTGAATTAATAACAGCAAGATGAGATTTGTCACTTCATCAAAAACTCAAAGTTTTCTGGTTTGGGAGGTGGGGATGACAAGGGGTGGAGAGAGAGTGTGTGTCTGAAAGTGAACCTCTGCAGGGAAATTCTGCTAAGGGAATCTCTCTGAAGCCTTTACTAGGAAATACTGCAATAAAAGGATTTCCTGTTATCACCCCATATATAACACTTCTCCACAACAAAATTCATAAAGCATTGTGTGCACGTGTAGTGCTGGGCACAGAGCAGTTTCTTATCTGATACTGAATTAATACAAGGTTAGAGACTTCAACATAAGTAGATTGTAGTGGCTGTAAAATTAGATTCATATAATCAGATGGTAATAGAAGTGTAAAGTAGTATTAAATAATTTTTCTCATTGTCTCATGACAACAATCTCTACCATTTTTTAAATGTTTACATAAAACCATGTCTGTACGGTAAAAATACACTAATGTGCGAATAGTTGTTTCGAAAGGCACCTTTAATAGTAAATTTAGCTTCAATTTTCTGGCTTGCTCTTGTAGTAAAAATAAGATGCTAAACTAATTTTTCAGTACCATTCAGATCAGATGTCATTAAAATAAACACTCAGAAGGAAGATAAAGGAACATGTAAATTAGTACAGATAAGTAGTCAGTTATCAGATCACACATGCAAGATCTCTATCAAGCATTCTTACAACTACAATACTCACCTGCTGAAGTGAAGAAACAGATTGACAGAGCCAGAAGAGTACCCAGAAGTCACCTACTACAGGACAGGCCTAACAAAGAAAATAACAGAACGCCACTAACCGTCACCTTCAGCCCCCAACTAAAACCTCTCCAACACATTATCAAGGATCTACAACCTATCCTGCAGGACGACCCATCACTCTCACAAATCTTGGGAGACAGGCCAGTCCTTGCCTACAGACAGCCGCCCAACCTGAAGCAAATACTCACCAGCAACTACATATCATACAACAGAACCACTAACCCAGGAACCTATCCTTGCAACAACGCCCGTTGCCAACTGTGCCTACATATCTATTCAGGGGACACCATCACAGGGCCTAATAACATCAGCCACACTATCAGAGGCTCGTTCACCTGCACATCTACCAATGTGATATATGCCATCATGTGCCAGCAATGCCCCTCTGCCATGTACATTGGTCAAACTGGACAGTCTCCACACAAAAGAATAAATGGACACAAATCAAATGTCAAGAATTATAACATTCATAAACCAGTCGGAGAACACTTCAATCTCTCTGGTCACGCGATTACAGACATGAAAGTTGCGATATTACAACAGAAAAACTTCAAAATCAGACTCCAGAGAGAGACTGCTGAATTGGAATTCATTTGCAAATTGGATACAATTAACTTAGGCTTGAATAGAGACTGGAAGTGGCTAAGTCATTATGCAAGGTAACCTATTTCCCCTTGTTTTTTCCTACCCCCCCTCTCCTCACTGTTCCTCAGGCGTTCTTGTTAAACCCTGGATTTGTGCTGGAAATGGCCCATCTTGATTATCATACACATTGTAAGGAGAGTGATCACTTTAGGTAAGCTATTACCAGCAGGAGAGTGGGATGGGGGGAGAGAAAACCTTTTATAGTGATAAACACCCATTTTTTCATGGTCTGTGTGTATAAAACATCCTCACTGCATTTTCCACTCTATGCATCGGATGAAGTGAGCTGTAGCTCACGAAAGCTTATGCTCAAATAAATTGGTTAGTCTCTAAGGTGCCACAAGTACTCCCTTTTTCTTTTTGCGAATACAGACAAACATGGCTGCTACTCTGAAAATAATTCTTGGAACATATCTTTTAGAAAAACATCCAATCTTGATTTAAAAATTGTTAGCGATGGAGAATCCACCACAACCCATGGTAAATGCGCCAATGGTCAATTACTCTCACTCTCATGTATGCTTTATTTTCAGTCTGAATTTGTCTAGCTTCAACTTTCAGCCTTTGGATCGTGTTACTCTTTTCTCTACTAGTTTGAAGAGCCCATTATTAAATATTTGTTCCTCATGTAGGTACTTAGAGACTGTAATCAAGTCACACCTTAACCTTCTCTTTGTTAAGATAGATTGAGCTTCTGGAGTCTCACTATAAGGCATGTTTTCAAATCCTTTAATCAATCTCATGCTCTTCTATGAACCCCCTCCAATTTATCAATATCCTTCTTAAATTGTGGGCACCAGAACTGGACCCAGTATTCCAGCAGCAGTCACACCAGTGCCAAATACAGATAACTTCTCTACTCCTACATGAGAGTCCCTTGTTTATTCATCCCAGGATTACAGTATCTTTTTTTGGCCACAACATCACATTGGGAGCTCATATTCAGCTGAATATCAGCTGACCCCAAAATATTTTTCAGAGTCACTGCTTCCCAGAATAGAGTCCCCCATTCTATAAGTATGGCCTGCGTTCTTTGTTCCTAGATTTATACATTTACATTTACCCATATTAAAACTCGTACTGTTTGCTTTCACCCAGTTTACCAAAGGATCTAGATCACTCTTAAGTCAGTGACCTGTCATCTCCATTATTTACCACTGTCCCGATTTTTTTCTCATCTGCAAACTTTATCAGTGATGATTTTATGTTTTCTTACAGGTAATTGATAAACATTTTAAATAGAGTAGACCCAAGAACTTATCTGTGCAGGACCCCACTGGAAATATCCATGTGATGATTTGTTGCTTACAGTTACATTTTGAGACCTATTAGTTAACAAGGCCTACATTAAATAGATTAAATATTGGTTAATTGGATAGTCTAGTTTTTTAGTCAAATTGTCATATGATATCAAGTCAAATGCTTTATAGAATTCTAAGTATATTACATCAACCCTATTACATTTATAAGCCAACCTTGTAATTTCATTAAAAAATATCAAGGTAACTTGACAGGATCTATTTTCCATAAATCAATTTTGATTTGCATTAATTATATTACCTTTCTTTAGTTCATTATCAGCCACTCTATTATCTTGCTCAGAATCAATGTCAGGCATATAATTCCCCAGGTCATCCCACTTACTCTTTTAAAAAATTGGCACAATATGAGCTTTCTTACAGTCTTCTGGAACTTCCCCACTGTTTCAAGACTTACTGGAAAATCAATTTAATGGTCTAATGAGTTCCTCTGCCAGCTCTTTTAAAATTCTTGGATGCAAGCTATCTGGACCTGCTGATTTAAAAATGTCTAACTATAGTAGATTCTATTTAACATCTGTGACGTTGCACCCCATAATGCTTTATAGAAATATGCTTATGAATGTAAATATGACATACATGGAATATGTTTTAGGTTACATGGCATATGTAGCATATCTTTGCAAAGGTTATGTTCTACTGAATGTATTCATCCTATTCGAATGCATGTATCATTTTTATATCTGAAGTTATAAGCGTTGTCTCTATGCTTGTTATTTAAAGTGTTTGCTGTAGGAAGTACCTAAGGCAAATCTGGTCAACACAGTGTGAAGGGGTTATTCAAGTAATTGGAAGTAGTTGGCTAACAATGGACCTTGATAGATGCCATTACATCTGAGCTTTCCTGGGAACATTCAAACTATCATGTGGACAATGGCGTCAGCCTGTAAAGAACTGAGTCATGCATGGACATGTGACTTGCCCATGTGACTCCAAAACTCCCTCTTGTAGCTGTAATTCTACACAGGGGGAGAGAGGGGTTTCCACCCACAAAAGAGAGACTATATAAGCCCCTGGGAAACCCCTCCATTTTGTCTTCAGCTGGCTCAAGAGATAACTTCTCCACCCCAGGAGATGCCTGAAAAAAACTGGAACAAAGACTAGTAACTACAGGGGTGTGAATGTTTGCTGGACCCAGACTGGAAGGAGGCTAGTCTGTCAAAGAAGCTTATTGGAACATCTCTGAGGGTGAGATTTGCCTGCATTTAGTTTTCTACTATATTAGGCTTAGACTTGCGTGTTTTATTTTATTTTGTTTGGTAATTTACTTTGTTCTGTCTGTTATTACTTGGAACCACTTAAATCCTACTTTTTATATTTAATAAAATCACTTAATTATTAACCCAGAGTATGTATTAATACCTGTGGGGGGCAAACAGCTATGCATATCTCTCTATCAGTGTTATAGAGGGCTGAAAATGTATACCCTGTATACGTTTTATACAGGGTAAAATGGATTAATTTGGGGTTTGGACCTCATTGGGAGCTGGGTATCTGAGTGCTGTAGACAGGAGCACTTCTTAAGGTGTTTTCAGTTAAGCCTGCAGTTTGTGGGGGACGTGGTTCAGACTTGCATCTGTGTTTGCAGCAGGCAAGCGTGTCTGGCTCAAACAAGGCAAGGTACTGAAGTCCCAAGCTGGCAGGGAAAACGGGCTCAGAGGTAGTCTAGGCATATCAGGTGGCAGTCCCAACGGGGTTTCTGTGACCTAACCTGTCACAACATCCTCCAGAGATACGACTGGAATGGAAAGAGTATCATCATCACCATATGATGCGATTATATAATCTGTTTTCCCCCAAATATAGAAGAGAAATATTTATGGCTAACTTTTGCTTTATCTGAATAGTTATTGATAATTTCATAATTTCCATCTCATAGTGGATCAATACCATTGTAAGGATTCTTTTTGTTTCTAATATATATATTTTTAAACTACTTATTGTCCATAACTCTGCTGGCCATAGAGTGGGTCGTATGTCCCTTGGATTCCCTTATCAATTTTCTACAATACTTAACTCATTACTGTCAACTTCCCCTTTCTTCCATTTCTTGTATTTTGTTTTTTACAACTACCTTCAGTTCCCCTCTAAGCCAGGTTGTTTTTTTTTAACCAGCATGGCCTTCCTCAATGGTGGGATCATGACTTTTTGAGCATCAAATAAGGTGTTCTTAAATGATTCCCAATTATCATTCACATTTGTTCTCTGATCAGTTCATCTTTATCTATTAAGACAAGGTCTAATACAGAATTCCCCTGTGTTGAATGCAACACTTTTTGAGTTAGGAAATTGTCATCTGTAATGTTTAAAAATTTCAAGTCTCTTTTACTGCTGGTAGCATGAGACCGCCAATATGTGTCACTCAAATTGAAGCCCCCCATGATCTCACAGGTTTTTCCCTAAATTTTATGTAGATAGGTGTGTAAGGAGGCAGTCATCCTGTTCCCTAGTGTGACTTGTTGTTCTGTAGCAGACACCAGCTAGTACCACCTTAAGCTTTATCTGTTACGACATTTATCCATAAACACTCAAGATCATATTCTTTTGAGTTATCAGTGACTTGGGAACAGGTAATGTCATTTTTTTTTTACATAGAGTGCCACTCCTCCTCCCCTTTTGCCCACTTGATCCTTCCTAAATAGTTTATAACCATTAATTTTTAATATTTCAATCATGCAAATCATCCCACCAGATTTCAATAATATTAGCTAGATTTAATTTATGCTCATAAATTAGCAATTACAGTTCCTCTTGTTTGTTACCCAGGCTCCTAGCATTAGTGTAATGGCAATTAAGGAATTTCTTCTTTTCATGTCCTTTGGTTTCTTCATTAATTTTGTTCTCAACATCTTGATTTTGTGCTGAGTGCTCATCTTTTTCTTTTTACCCTCCCCTTTCACTATTAATTTAACCCTCTCCTGACTACTCTATTCAGCCTGTCCCCAAGGAAATGGGTTCCCCTTCTACTGAGGTGGAGGCCATCCAAACTATATAGCCCCTTCTTCCTGTCTGTCTGTTTTATCACAATGGACCTTCCAGTACCAGTGAAAGAATGGCACTGCTGTTGGGTACCCTAACAGATGTGTCATGGTAATCCGATTATGTGCAATCAGAAGTTTAATAAGGGACTCCCTTAAACAGTTTGTTTTAGCAGAAAGTATGTGAGACATTCCTTGGGTATAAATTCCATGCCCTTTCCCCAACCCCTGAAATCCCAAACCCTATCAATTTCATGTTCTTCAAACATTGTGCCCAAAAATCCATCTGCTCAATACTCTCCCCTTGTATTCTTCCCCATCCATTAGTCCTTCCTAACTCATTCAAGCCGCAGTACCCTCAGCTTCCCCATCACTTAATGGAACTTCTCTAGTAGGCTCTTTATCACACAGCTGTTCTTCACAACAGTAGTGATGGTGGAAGATGGGTGTTCTGCAGTCTCTGCTGGCAGCTGTTGTGGCAGGTAGTTTCTCCTGTGTCCTCTGGTTGTGGAGTGGTTGGCAAAGTGGGGAGTGAATCAGTTTTGTGCATGAACTGCATGGATTGTTCGGGCAATGAGGGTCCGATTTGATTCCTGAGGTGCATTAGTCTGTCTGGATGCTGGTTTCTCCTAGCTGATGTAGGGGTAGGTAATCAGGTCTCCCCAAGAGGGGGAAGTATGGAAGGACAGAGGGATATTGCTCCAAACTCTCCTCCCATATCTAGATCTTTAAACTCTGGGCTGCAGCTGGACAGGTGGGCATCAGCTGGGAAAGAGGTGATCCTCAGCTTTGATCACATTTCTGTCTTTATAAGAAAATTCCAGGATTGTCACTCTGAAGCCTAGAATGTCTGTTGAGTCATTGTGAAGTGATTGAGACTGCTACAAGCAGAGTTAAGTTCTCCATCACAGGGATTTGCTGTCTGTTACCATCCAATTTTTTTTATTGGTTGTATGTGGGAGGTTGCACAGATGGTGGATAACTTGTCTCAACTGCCACAGTTCTTCAGAACTACCCACATAGCACAATCAGTGCCCACAATAACCCCAAACACCCAGCCCCCCATTCACCGCCCGCATAAATCAACACAATCTAGTATTGTCACCATAGGCGCCGACTCCATGGGTGCTCCGGGGCATCAGTCAACTGTTTACGGGGCCTGCGGGCCCCATCAGCTGTTCAGCGGGGCTGTCAGGGGGCCAATCAGCAGTGTTTTGCAGAGCCGGGAGCCCCCGCCGATCAGCTGTTTCCGGCTCTAAGCTGCTGCACTGATCAGTGTGGCCAAAACAGCTCTTCCCAGCAGGGCTGTTTAGCTTTTTTTTGGCCACCAGCCAATCAGTGATGGGGACTCTGCTCCTGGGGCAGTGGCTGAGTGATCCCACCGCCCCGCCTCCTTCTCCTACCTGCTTCTTGTGGGCAGCAGGCTTCTTTCTGTGGCTCTGCAGCTGAGCAGCTCCCAGCCTCCCTTCAACCTCTTAGCCAACTCTTAGCAGCTGCTGCTAAGTGTATTTCAAAGGGGTTCTTGGGGTGAGGGTGGCTGGGGGGAGAACTGAAACCCCTTCCCAGGTGGCTGTGCTGAGAGCCAGCACCTGGCTGCTGGCGGGGTGGCCATCTGCATGTGGGGGCACCGGCTGCTGCCCAGCTCTCTGCATCTGGCAGGGGACTCAGTCAGAGGCATCTCCAAAAACATCCCCTGGACCCCTGCAGCACAGAGAGACTGAGTACCAGCCCCTGCTGGGCAGCTGGACCAGGATGGGCATGGGAGAGGGGGGAGGAAGTCTCCTGGGCTGCTGCAGGGTGCAGTGCCCCCTGCTTGCCCTCCCTGCCCAGGCAGAGACGCCTGCCTCTCGGGGACAGTGGCCATGTCCATGCAGTGCGCTTGGTCCCCCTCCCTGGCATCTGGGTGACTGCATCTTATGGGGGTAGGGGGGCGGAAGGGAAGAAGCAGTGGGGAAGGGGGAAGGGATGGGGCAGGGGAGAGGGAAACTCAGGCTATCGGGGGAAACCTTCCTAGCAGTGCAATCTCTGCCTTGGGGTGTGGATGGAATAGTCTCCCAAGGGAAGGGCTAGTGTGTGACCCCTGGGGTACAACCTGGACTGGAACGATCTCCTGTTTAGTCCATGTGCTCTGGCAAACGCAAGTCCAAGCATCATGTTGGAGGGAGGGGGACATTGCTGTGTCCAGGGTTGAGTAATTCTCTGGTGATGGTCATTGAATTGCTAATTGTCATTCACTTGCTGCACAATGGCTGGTGATAGTTGTATAACATGCACTCAGCCATTTGGTCAAGTGCCTTGTTGTTTCTGGGGAGTTGCCTTCTGGGCTACTCCCAAATTTGCAGTATATTTCATTAACACCATACAGCACAATCTCATAATTTTATACACTTTATTGATGTACATATTTTAACAGAACAGTGGGTTTCAGCAAATCATAACCTTTCCCATGATACCTTACATGGCATGCTTTAGATGAAATATAAAGAATATATACAAATGATGAATACGGGGCTTAAAGAGCACAGCACGTCACTCCCCCGAGGTGTAGAGCAGTGGCTCTCAAACTTTTTTACTGGTGACCCTTTTCACATAGCAAGCCTCTGACTGTGACACTCCCCCCTATAAATTAAAAACACTTTTTATAAATTTAACACCATTATAAATCCTGGAGGCAAAGCGGGGCTTCGGGTGGAGGTTGACAGCTCGCAACCCCCCATGTAATAACCTCGTGACTCCCTGAGGGGTCCCGACCCCAAGTTTGAGAACCCCTGGTATAGAATGTCACAGCTAGAAACCCCAAGGCTTGGGACTTTTAAAAGGACAAAACTTGCTGTAAGGATCAGTCCTGCATTGGCAGGGAGATGGACTGAGCCAGGATGATCACAGAGAGCTTTTTCCCCTGTAACTTCTATAATTCTGTCCCACTCTACTGGGAGTACAAATTCTGGTACTAAAGACCTGGTGCCCGGATCCCATATTGCCTTGCACTGGGATTGGGAATTAGTGCCGTGACATGCAACTCCTCCTATTGGGCCAGTGTAGATCCTGCTGTTAGTACAGCTATTTGCAGGTGCCCTTGTGTTTAGCTGAACCCTTGGACTCAGTTCCTGAGTGTATCCCCACTAAACTGAGAGCTAGACTGACACTGCTATCCTACTGTGTGGATCCCATTGTGCTTGTATGGTAAATTTTTGGCATGCACACTTGGCTATATTTATCTCATTGTGCTGGCAGTGCTACTTCCTTGGTGTAATGATGACATTATGCTAAGATGAATCCTGAAAATAGTGCCCTGGTGTGATGGTCACTCTGTTCTGTTCAAGTGAATCCTGCATTTTTGTATGCTGTATGTTGTTGTAGCTCTGTTGTTCCCAGGAAATTAGAGAGAGAAGGTGAGTCAGGTAATATCTTTTATTGGAGCAACTTTTGTTGGTGAGAGAGAGACAAGCTTTGGAACTTTCAGAGTTCTTTTTCCTGAAGAAGAGGTCTATGAAAGCTCAAAAGCTTGTCTCTCTCACCAACAGAAGCTGGTCCAATAAAAGATATTATCTCACCCACCTTTTTTCTCTAATGTGAATAGCCTCCCTCCAAAACTGGCAGAGGTGCTTGGAGGAGAGGGCGGAGAGGAGCGAGCAGCGGGCAGGCAGGAGAAGGGGCAGAGTGGGGGGTGGCCTAGGGAGGGGGCGGAGCAGGGGTGGGGCCTCGGGAAGGCACCCACCGGCAAAACCAGAAGTCAGCACCTATGATTGTCACTTGTCCACATGTGACTCTGAAGCCTAGAATGTCTGTGAGTCAGTGTGAGGTGATGGAACTACCTGTGAGTATGACTGAGAATAGCACCAGGTTCAATCACTGGGCCCTGTGAGAGCCGGATGGAACGTTAGAGGCCAAAGGTTCTGTGGCGGTTGGAATGTGACAGTTGATCAGAGGAGGTGGGAGTAACAGCTATGTGGGGGTGTCAGAGCTGGTTGTTCCTCCAGCCAGGGGGCAGCTCTGTGCACAGGCTTTGGGGACCATGTACAAACAGCAACATGGCTCACTACAGTGCACTGCACGGAAAGAAGAAACTCCATTTTCGGCTTTTTTACAGACATGACTTTATGAATTACCTTGCAGCTGCTAGTGCATAGATAAGTGTCTGTGTGGGACGGAGTCAGGGTCCCCTCCAGCTGCACAAGTGGAATCCAGCTGCTTGTTCCAATTGATTTGCACTAGTTTGGTTTTTTAAGGCTATCTCTGCAAGGGAAAGGGCGGGAGGCCTTTTTTAACAAAAGTTAAGTCACCTTCATGAGACCCAAAATCAGCTCTGTTAACAGTGGCCTTGCCTGAGTTTATCAGTGTGACTATCCTGTTTCCTTCTCCTTTCTCCTCCCCATATTCAGCTAGTTCATGCAGCGTTCTCTCCTCAGCTAGGCATGCCGACATCAAAAAATGAGTTGGAATCTGCAGCAAGTGTTGATTTGGAAGTGTTATATGTAGCCATTAGTACTGAATACTCCAAATATTAAAAATCTAAATGGTGAGGGAAGGGAAGATCTGGAATATTAATAAATCTTGAATATTATCTGCATAAAATTGAACAATAAAATGGCATGTATAAACCACATAAAATGTGCTATTTTACTTGTTGCTTCAGAATCTCAAATTAAGTTGCAATAAAAGGACCTTTTCAAAAGAAGGGTGTCACACAAAACTGATACTTTTTCTAAAACAGAAAAACACAGTTTATAATACAAATATAAACAGACATTTTACCTTCAGCTATCTTGAATTCTGGTGAAATGAACATAAATAATCCCAAAAGCCATTTGGAACAGCCAATTTATGGATGCATTTATATTTAATGTAGTATCCCTACGTGGGCATTAAACTATACACTGGAATCCACTTTTAATGTGAGAAAAAGGACTGCAGTTTTGAGTAAATGGAGCTTTGATGAATGATCATATAAATTGTAGACTTTTTTTAAAATTGCTAATGAACAATTGAAATGATTGATTTATTTCATGTTCTTTTTATTAAAATATACCTTAGCTTTAATCAATAAATTAGTTAGATATTTAGCCCTTATTCACTATAAATTGGAATTGTTTTCTTTTCCAAAAGAACAGTTAATGTGTTCTCTTATTTTATTAAATACTGAGTGAGATAAGTGGCTGTAATCCATATCTGATGTTTAAGGAAAAACTTGCTAAGAGAATGACAGCTGTTATGTGGTAATATTTCACAAAAATTAGGATTGAATATTTGTAAATAACAATTTTACAATAAAGGTAACTGCAAGTACCTACTATTACTTGAATGGTTTAGATATACCTGAAATTAAATAAAATAGCATTTTGGACCATTGGGGTTAGGATATTTGGTTTAACAGTGTTCATATAAATGCCATTCTATGCATTCATTTACCTGTCTGGCTTTAATAACTTTCAGATATCACATTTTAAATAAGTCACTTATTTGAGGGTGACTCAGCTCTGTAAATAATTTAATTTCTTCATACTATTTTGGGGCCTGGCTCTCTACTGCTTTTCACCCTGAGTGGTCATCTGCACCTTTGGAAAGGGAGTGTAAAATGTTGCTACTGCTAAAAGTGAATGGAAAATTTGGATAGTGTAGTATTTTATATCTACTTTGTACTCAGTTTGTACAAGTAGGTAAAATGATGAATCAAGGTGCCAGGCACTTGGAAAATCAGGCCCCTTTTCCCTCTCATTTAAAAAAATCCTTAATTATATATTACTCTGGACTGTCAAAAGTCTTCCACAGGGATATCATGATAACTGTGTTAGAATAGTCTTTCAATTTTTGTTTAACTCTGGTATTTCATAGTTCTTATTTTATGAACAATCATGAGGATACTGAACATAAATTTTGTGGGCAAGGAAAAAAACAGGGATACAGTATTTTTGCAGATACTGTAAGACAGCACTGTTTCATTGATCTAATTGTAATGATTACACGCTAAATATTAGGGCAACATGAACAGCCTTGCTGTTTCTTAATTATAGGGTAGACAGTCTTTCTAAAACAACTTATGTAAGTAAAGCATGTAGTTATGTTAATGAACATGAAGGGCTAGTAACACTGTATGTAGTCAGGCTATAATAAAAGAAGCGTTCTTGAAGCTTTTCTACACAGCTCTACCATTGCACCATAGTCCCACACCCTGTTCATTTGTGGGCCTTTCTTGAGGAAAAAACCCCAATCTTACTAAACTACTTCAGATTGTATTTTGTGCAATGACCATGTGTGCTTCATGCAACAAAATAAGAATTCATCTTATTTTCATTTTAAACATAAGTTAGAATTTGAACACTAATACTGAAAAGTAAAAGGCAACTCCATGATTTAGTTGGGGATTGGTCCTGCTTTGAGCAGGGGGTTGGACTAGATGACCTCCTGAAGTCCCTTCCAACCCTGATATTCTATGATTAGCCCGAAGTACCATCAACTCCCATTTTACTGATTTTTGTCTACTAATGTTATATATGCCATCATGTGCCAGCAATGTCCCTCTGCCATGTACATTGGCCAAACCGGACAGTTCCCTACGTAAAAGAATAAATGGACACAAATCGGACATCAGGAATGGTAACACACAAAAACCAGTGGGAGAACACTTCAATCTTCCTGGACATTCTGTAACAGATTTCAAAGTAGCTATACTTGACAAAAAAACTTCAGAAACAGACTTCAAAGAGAAACAGCAAAGCTAAAATTCATTGTCAAATTTAACACCATTAATTTGGGCTTGAATAGGGACTGGGAGTGGCTGGCTCATTACAGAAGCAACTTTGCCTCTCCTGGAATTGACACTTCCTCATCTATTGTTGGGAGTGGACTACATCCACCCTGATCAAATTGGCCCTGTCAACACTGATTCTCCACTTGTGAGGTAACTCCCTTCTCTTCATGTGTCAGTATATTTGTCTGCATCTGTAACTTTCACTCCATGTATCTGAAGAAGTGAGGTTTTTTTCTATGAAAGCTTATGCTCAAATAAATCTGTTAGTCTTTAAAGTACCAGCAGACTCCTTGTTGTTTTTGTGGATACAGACTAACACGGCTACCCCCTGATAATTAATTAAATAAAAGCATCTATTAAATGCTCTGGGTGCTCTTGACAATCTCCTAAAATAAAATTCATATATAAAAATAATCTAGGAAAAGTGAATGTGGTATTATTTAAATGTGGGTCGACTGACTAACAGAGAGTGACTAAAATGAAAGTGACAATTTTCTGCTTCTAATCCCCAAATGACTGCATAGTTCAAAAAGGGCCTTGCCTACTAGGCTACCTATTATCCTCTCTCAAGGTTATGGCCTGGAATGTGAGAGAGACTTGAAAATCTGCAGTTTAGTTCTCCTTCCATTAATGGTTAAGACAACCCTGGACTGACGTATCAGATGATGCATCTTTTTCCCACAAGATGCAGAGTCATTGTCTTTGAGTAATTTCCTAACTTATTCTCCCTGTATGAAATGTTGCTACATAGATACCAAGCATTTCAGATTGATAGACCAAATATTTCAGAAATTTCAGGCCATTATAATGACCCTTCCTGATATTAATAGTATTTTGGATATGTTTATTTTTATTGCACTCAGTCCTTTCTGGTTTTGAACAATATGCAAGCTTCAGCTGAGGAATTTGTTAGAGACAGGATGGGACACCAAACTAAAAGAGGCTTTGTGGTGTAGCAATAGATGGAACTAGGAGTTGGGACGCTTGGGTTTTATACTCATTTCTGCTACATGCTTGCTTTGTGACCCTGAACAAACATCTTAATGTGTACAATCCTTATTTTCCTTATATGTAAAATGGGTGTAATAATATCTACCTTTCTAAAACACTGGCATCTTTGTAAACTCTTTGGGGGCACAGGGACCATTCTTGTGTGTGTGTGTATACGAGTGCCTAGCAGAATGAGGCCCTGATCCTTGATTGATGGCTTCTAGGTGCTACTTCAATATCAATAATTTAAGACATCTTTGGATAAAAATCCTCATATAGGGAAAAAATATTATTAGGCTGAAACTTTGGGTACAAGACAACTGATGTTTCTACCTGACAGTGATGAAAGCAACTGGCCCAAAGCATTCCCAGCTGGGGTACCTAACATGTACAGTTACAAATTTTAACTTTCTCATCAAGTTACTGTCCAAAGTAATAGCAAGAAATTATTCTTATCAAAATCTTATATAACTGAATTTTGTTCTAGACTAACACTATAATTCTGTTCACATCCTGATTGCTCTTGGATACAAGAAAACAAGATTTTTTTTTAAATGCTAACTGAAGCTGTGAAAGTCCAGCAGAGAGTAAGATACTAAATGAATCAAGTGCTTTAAAAACTTTATTCTGAATGTGTGTCATGATTGTAGTAGCTGAGTCAGTGGGGCATCTGAGCAGCACAAACAATTTACTGAATAGAGCAAAAAAAAAAAATTGTGTAAGTGATGGCTGCAGTATGTTTATGGTTGTCAAGGTTTCTGATAAAGGAGATAATTTGGTTGTGAGCATTGTTTGGAAATTAGGCCTCTGAAGGAGTGAATAGCTGAAAGAGATAGACGTGCTTACAACGATAAATGAGCAGGAGTGGTTCATTGATGATCGATGGCAGGTATTTGAATCTGTAGGAGATATAGCAGAAGTTGATGAGCATATTAGTGAGTTCAGTCGTAATTGTATTGGGACATGTAAACGTGTGGCTTCTGGGCAGCCCTGAAAGTGGCCCCTTGCCTCAGTTTCCCTTTTGATTCATCACATAAACTCAGAACAGCCTTTCAAGCATATACATTGCCCTTTTTGCAGGGTTAATTTATTATCAAAGGCCTCACTACCATAAACCAGAATCCCCCCAGCACAATCCAAACAGTACATTTGTCTCAACAGTCCAACACCAAGTACGGCTCTGGTGTCTCTCGCTATGTGTCTGCTCAGCTCTCAGGTACGGCTCTGGTGTCTCTCACCATGCTTCAGTTCAGTCCGTCTAGCTGGGGTGTTACTCTGCCCTGTTTCATTCACAGGAATGGTTCCAGCTCTTGCCTAGAGACTGCCTTCTGCTTTCACCAGTCTGACCTGGCTCCCACTGTTCAAACAAGGAATTTTCACAACTCCTGTCTTCTGGGGTACCCCATCCCTGAAGCTCTCAGCTGAGCTGTGCTCTTCCTCTGAGCTCTCTTTACTCTCAGGTGTGTGGGTTCTCTTCCTTTCTAAACTCTGGGCCCTAACCTCTCACTCTAAGCCCTCTCTCAGGATGCTGGACTCTGGGTTCTGAACTCCCCTCTCAGACTTCTGAATTCTCCTTTATATCTCATGGGTAGCCCCAGCTTCCTCATTACACCAAACTGGGGTGCACCTGAACTGGAATGGGACAGCTGAGCTCAGTTTTATTTAAGGGGTCAGCTACACTGTTACAGGGTATTATAGATGAGGCTGATGGAAGATTGAGGAAATACCAATTTCAGATGGCATTTGGCCTCTGAAGCCAGTGGCAAATACTAAGTGGTTTATCTGGATACTCAGGTGAATGAAAGACAGACACAGGAATGGAGTTAAGCAGTAGGACACAACTGTATTAATTTAGTGCTGCCACTCCATTTTATCTGCTCACCCTCTCTCACATACTAGCATTTAATTGGGTTCTGTGCAGGGATACAGGACTTACACCATGTAACCAATAACTTGAGGTGAGCCCTCTTCAGCCAGGCCCCTAGGACTCAGCATACTTCTGAACTTCTTCCCTTATCCTCTCTGAGAGGTGTGGAGTGTACCATAGTGGACCTCAGACTGCAAGACTAAAGTTTTCCCTTTCTCCTTACAGTTAATCAGTC